>NC_054385.1:119157127-119477752 GCF_017654675.1 Xenopus laevis | reverse complement strand
TAGATGGTCTTGTACAGGTATGGGATTTGTTATCCACAAACCTCTGAATTTACGGAAAGGCCTTCTCTCATAGACTCCATTTTTGTGAATTAATTAGAATTTTTAAAAATGATTTCCTTTTTCTCTGTGATAAGAAAATAGTACCTTATACTTGATCCCAAATAAGATATAATGAATCCTTATTGGCAGCAAACCAATCCCATTGGGTTTAATTAATGTTTAAATGATTTTTTTTAGTAGAGATAAGGTATGAAGACCCAAATTACGAAAAAAACCCAGGTCCCAAGCATACTGGATAAAAGTTCCTGTATCTGTATACTATTATGCCAGACACACTAAACGATATCCTAAACGATTAGATGAAACTCATGATGATGATGATCTACAGCAGGGGTCGCCAACCTGTGAGCCACATTCAGCAGGGGTCGCCAACCTGTGAGCCACATTCAATTGTAAAAAGAGTTGGGGAACACAAATATGACACAAGTTTGGAGGGGGATGCAAATAAGGGCTGTTACTGGCTATTTGGTAGCCCCCATGTGGACTAGTAGTCTCAAGGATGCTCTGTTTGGCAGTAGCCCTGGCTTTTATATAACCACAACTTTCCTCCAAGGCAGGAATTCAAAAATAAGCTGCTGCTTTTAGGGCACTGGAAGCAACATCCAAGGGGTTGAAGAGCAACATGTTTTACAATCACTTGTTCTACAAAGTAGTCTAATATGAACATCATGGACAACCCAGCTCTACATCACATAAGTTCAATTTTAGACAAAATTCACTTTTCCCCCAGCTATTCCTGGAGGTTCTTGATTGGGTCCAAGTATTGGGAACACATGGAGGGAAATAAATGATGCAGACAACAATCTGAATTAAGATGAGGGAATTATCTGGCATTGTGAATTAAAAGATTGATTTCAGTTGTTTTGTTTGATTAAGTGTATGAATACTAACCTGCAGATATAACACATAAAGTTAAGTTTAGGACTCACATTTAAGGCTTGTTTAGATACGTGCAGGTAAATCAGAACTCCAGCTTTTTGTAAACAAGGTTACTGAAGTGCAGGGCAAGGGAGTGGTGTTTAGAAAAAGGCCTTTAAAAAACACTCCTTACTAAATGAGTCATATGACCCACACAGGAGGCTGCCTAGATAAACACCTCTAAATTGATTTTGTTCCAAAAGGATTAACCATAATCGAAAGCAAGATTGTAAGCTCTTGGGTGTATACATTTGATGGGCCCTTTGAATACTGTTGAGTCCTATGTATGCACGGAAGGACATGTTATTTTAGCCATCTTTATTTTATTTTAGTCAGGTCTAAATAATCTTTCATCTATTAAAAAACAGTACCCAAAACACCTTCTTGCCTGCTGTGCAGGGTCTGGGGAAGGCAATGACCTGGAAACGGCTTAATCTGCCTCTCCCAGTGTAAGAGGCAGGGGACTGCAGGAATCAAAGTGTGACTGTCATGGTCTTTGCATGACACTTGGCAGGACTGAGCTTGTCATATGCAGCATGGCACCAGGGCCATTTTTTAATCATTAACAAATATGTGCGGCAGCAATCAGGACCAGGGTAAGGAAGATCACGGGGCAGTGAGGGGTCTCAGACAGGTCTGGGTCCAATCCAACCCTATATATATATATATATATATATATATATATATATATATATATATATATATATATATATATAAAAATACAGATTGCATATAAATACTGGGCAACACAGGGGTGGAGAGGGCCTTGCTGACGAAAGCCTACAATAAGTTTGCCAGTATTTATCAGCCCTGCCAGTAATAATAATAATTCTAAGGGTTGCAGGTTTTTATAGGGACTATCCAGTTACGTAAGAACTTCTGGTCTGGGGTTTCAGAGGTCCGAAACTGTAGAAACTGATGCCTGCCAATCCCTGTCTGCCATATCATAAATCTGCCCCATATGTCTGTTCCACCCCCAAGAACATCACCAGTCCGCTCAGTCTCCAGATCATCTCCAGGTAAAAGGTGGCAACCATAATTATGCTCCATGGTAATTATAATGACCTACAAGATATGAAGGCTGGTATTATCTGCCAGACAAGGTGACAGCTATGCACCCAATGTAAGCAGGATTATATGTCACCCAGATATACTGATGGTCCATACTGGCGCGTCCTGTAAACCTTAAAGGGATACTGTCATGGGAAAACATGTTTTTTTGTTCAAAATGCATCAATTAATAGTGCTGTTCCAGCAGACTTCTGTACTGAAATCTGTTTTTCAAAAGAGCAAAGTGATTTTTTTTTATACTTAACTTTAAAATTTGCCATTGGGCTAGACACCTTAGCACCAATCAAACCAAGGTTAAGGGCTCTTACTGACGAACGGTTGAAGCTGCGCTCCCCTGCGTTCCGTTTTTCTGCATTCAGCCGCAGGGGAGCGCAGGAATAGACATTTTTTCCAATGGGGCTGTACTCACACAGGCGCGTGTAGGCGCCGAACGCAGGTTGAGACGCAACATGCTGCATTTTTCCTGCGTTCGGCGCCTGTGTGAGTACAGCCCCATTGGAAAAAACAATCTATTCCTGCGCTCCCCCGCAGTGGAGCGCAGCTACAACCGCTCGTCAGTAAGAGCCCTAAGAATACTACACTATATTAGTCAATCTGTTCCTTTTGTCTACCCTCAAGCTGTTCTTTAGCGCTGGTCCTCATCTGTGTTTATATTTTCACAGCCTTCCCAATGCTGCTTCCCCCCCCCAACGCATACCTTTTTGCCACCCCCTCACTGCTGCCCGAGACAAGATTCGTACCTGCCTTGTGGCAGCATCACAAAAATCAGACAGCAGTTCACAGTCCAATTAAGGTAACATAATAATATGTATTTGCTCCACATTGAAAACAGGTAAGAGGACACATTGGTGCCTATGATTAAGGGAGTAAGAGCCCGAAACACGTAAGACTTTGGTCCTCTTGACTGTTTTCTATGCGGAGCCAATAAAGACTATTATTTTACCTTAACTGGAGTTTGTGCTACTGACAAATTTTTGTGGGGCACGACTGAGGTATGATGATGAGGACTATGAAGTCTCTCCAAATACGGATGGTCAGCTGAGAGTGGCTAAATTTTGAGTTGCTTAATGCTCATGGCAGCAGCACCCCAGGCTGGGGTTTAATTTGCCCTAGCAACCAGGCTGAGGTTTAATTGAAATGCTGTAAGATGAATAGGAGACCACTTGAACAGAAACATGTCGTTTTTCGGCTGCTGGGGTCGACGACCCACATTTTACAGCTGGATATATGCAGAAGTGGGAGGACAGTAATGCAAAAACTAGAAATGAAGACCAATTATAAAGTTGCTATAACATTTAAATTTGAATTAAGGTTGAACCATGCTCGGCTCTGGTTAGGGCCTAATACATATTTCTAGGGTACAGCAGATGTGCCTAAACAAGCCTAGGAAATGCATGCGCTTAGTCTCTGCTTAATCCTTTCATTCACAATAACATGGAGACTACGTGCAATGTACAGTGAGCTATATGGGGAAATCCAGCTCCAGCTAGATCTGTCCAAGGGTTGCAGAGGGGGGACAGACAGCTGAGAGCGTATAGGCCTGGCCTCTCTCTATATACATCCCTAGTACAGACTGTTCTCAGCTGTTTCCCCCTCCCTCCCACACACTTCCCTTTAGAGAACTCGGAATGTACCAAGGCAACAACAAACTCTGGGGTGGGCATGGTTATATATATATATATATATATATATATATATATATATATATATATATGCCCAGGAGTAGTGTGGGGGAATGGAATTTGGACTACTTGGATTCCACAGCAGTTCATATTTTTATTTTCTCATTCTAACCTGGAATATTGTATAATGTTGCAGCTTTCTGCAAGACCATAGCTGCGCACACAGTACAGCAAAGGCATGGTTTTTTTTTATAGTTTTTTCATTATTTAATTAATTTTTCTTACTCTTTGAAAGTGGGGTCACTGACCCCATCTAAAAAAACAAATGCTCTGTAAAGCTACACAGTTATTGTAATTGCTACTTTTTATTACTCAGCTTTCCAGCCTCTCCTATTCAAATTCCAGTCTTTTATTCAAATCAGTGCATGGTTGCTAGGGACCCTAGCAACCAGATTGTTGTACTTTCAGAGTGGAAAGCTGCTGAATAAAAAGCTAAATAACTTAAAAAAACACAAATCATAAGAAATGAAAACCAGATGCAATATATGCAGAATATGACTCTCTACATCATACTAAAAGTTAATTTAAAGGTGAACAACCCCTTTAAGCAAGCTTGCAGTGGTTCAGCAACCAAAGCCGCCAGCTTTTAATGGTTTAGTATAATTAGAACAATGAAAGCAGATATTTAATTGGTTGATGTGGGCTGCAGCACTGATGCCTGTTTGTGCATAGCCTTTAATGATTTAAAACTATTACCGGCAGGTGCTACAGGTTAAGCCAAACAGTGGCCCCCTGAAGAGTGGCTGAGCATAATAAGGTATTAACTGGGCAGACAGGGTGTGGTACATTTGGTTAATAAGGAATATTAGTAAATAGCCTAAGAAGACAAACAAGCACCAGGAATAAACCAAGGGCAAGAATGACTTCTTGTTTTCCATTTCCAAGAAAGGCCGGTGTTGTTATTATGGCAATGAAATGAAAGCTATTAGTCTCGCATCAGACTGGCATGCTGGGAATGGAATGATTTACATGTCAAGGTTATTTTCTCACTATTGAATACATTGCTGCCATGTCCTTTTTATTGCGGCCATACCCCCCACCACCGTATACTTGTTTATTCCATTATTGTGCACAATATTATATTTGGGTAACATATTCCCTCATCAGGGGTGAAAACAAACACACATTCATTTATCAACACTGGGCAAATTTGCCCATGGGCAGTAACCCATGGCAACCAATCAGATTGCTGCATTCATTGTCCTACTTGCAGCTGGCTTCAAAAAGCTAATCACTGATTGGTTGCTATAGGTAACTCCCCATGGGCAAATTTGCCCAGTGTTGATAAATGAGCCCCACACATATCCAACCAGTGCCTACATGGGAATATGATATATTTCTATCTACGTTAACCGGAAATTAGTGCCTGGCTGGCATATGAGATTTCAGACTGGGCCTGCGGGACACCAGGAGAAAACCCAGTGGGCCCCTGCTCTCATGGGCCCCCCTGACTCAATCAGGATTGGTGCTTGGGCTGCCCAATCAACCCTACCTCATCTGTATCCATCCGTCAGTACGAATGATGTGCGGGTCGGCCCAAAACCGTGGGTCGGGTGGGTTCGGGCCTAGTGATGGGCGAATTTATTCGCCAGGCGCGAATTCGCGGCGAATTTGCGCGATTCGCGGCAGGTGAATAAATTCGCGAAGCGCCTGCAAAAATTCGGCGAAAAAAAAATTCGACGTCAAAATTTTTTTTTCCGAAAAACGGACGCCGGCGTCCAAAAAAACGGGCGCCGGCGTCAAAAAAACGGGCGCCGGCGTCAAAAACGGGCGCCGGCATCACAAACGAGACGCCGGCGTCACAAACGAGACGCCAGCGTCAAAAACGAGACGCCAGCGCCGTTTCGCGAATTTTTCGCCGTTTCGCGAATTTCGCGCGTAATTCGCGAATTTTTCGGCAAAGCGAAACGGCGCAAATTCGCCCATCACTATTCGGGCCGACTCCTGCACAAAATCTTTGGCAACCTAGCACCTAGACTTGCGCCTGCCCCTTTTGTGACATCACTGCGGGCTGGTTCGGATCTATAAATAGAGGGGCAGCAGCGGGCCGGGCTGGTTGTGGATTGGGAGGGGGCGGGTTAGGGTTGAGTGTGGGTTGAGAAATTCTCAACCCGCACATCACTTATAAGTACCCACTGCTGGAGGAGGAAGTGAGGTAAAGTGTGGCTGCGGGTAGGGGCGTAACTACAGAGGAAGCAGACCCTGAGGCTGCAAGGGAGCCGAGGAGGTATAGGGGCCCCATGAGGCTCTAATTCATATACAGTTTCAATAAATATTGATAAAACAGGTCAACCACCTCTAAACATTTTGGGGACCTGAAAAAACATTTGCTGTGGGCCCAGTAATACCTAGTTACACCACTGGCTGCGGGCAACGTGGGCAGAAGGAAGAATTCAGCCTGAACCCAACCCACAAAGAATGTGTGGATCCCAGCCTGAACGTAGCTACAGTACCTGCAAGGCTTCTGATTCGCTGGGCTCTGGATAATGTAGTTTTAAGTCTAATAACCTATAGCAGGTAACATTGACTGTTGGAAAGTAAACATCTAATTGGATGCTTTGGGTTAATAGACCTGGTACAAGATGTGTGACTTTGTCATTACACCAGCTGTTGATTTGTAACAGCTATTATTACTTTATGTACTGATATTCAGCGCTGCCCTTCCTAAACAGAATGTGAAACTAAATCATACGATGAAAGGCTAAATCTATCAACACAATAGTGCAAGGCTACAAAACCATTTCTGGGGGAAATTTCCTTAGGTGAGGTCATTTGTAGCATGAAACGAAAACCTTTGTGTGCACAAAAAAAATTGTTAGTAAATTTCATGTGTGTTAAAAATTGATTTGTTTAAACAATGCTGAAACAGCCTTTCTCATACTACTGTGCATAGTATATAATAAATAATAGTGTATATATTATAGAGCAAGTTATGGCAGCTCTAAGCACACCAGAAAAAATGCTTGTGCTGTAAAATTATCAGCAAAGATTATGGCAATGAATGAAAGGGAGGGAAAGTGATGAATACAAAAAAAATATCAAATGTGAATTGTTCAGGAAAATCCTCTAAATAGCAAAGAAAGTCAGATTTATATTAAATGATAATAGTATCTTGGAAGGGAGTGTGACTGTGGGATAGCAGGTATAGTAGGGAGAGATGGTGCCTATAGTAACAGTGAATAATAGTCTCTGGGAAGGGAGTGTGACTGTGGGATAGCAGGTATAGTAGGGAGAGATGGTGCCTATAGTAACAGTGAATAATAGTCTTTGGGAAGGGAGTGTGACTGTGGGATAGCAGGTATAGTAGGGAGAGATGGTGCCTATAGTAACAGTGGATAATAGTCTCTGGGAAGGGAGTGTGACTGTGGGATAGCAGGTATAGTAGGGAGAGATGGTGCCTATAGTAACAGTGGGATAATAGTCTCTGGGAAGGGAGTGTGACTGTGGGATAGCAGGTATAGTAGGGAGAGATGGTGCCTATAGTATAGTGGGAAATTAGTCTCTGGGAAGGGAGTGTGAATGTGGGATAGCAGGTATAGTAGGGAGAGATGGTGCCTATAGTAACAGTGGATAATAGTCTCTGGGAAGGGAGTGTGACTGTGGAATAGCAGGTATAGTAAGGAGAGATGGTGCCTATAGTAACAGTGGGATAATAGTCTCTGGGAAGGGACTGTGACTGTGGGATAGCAGGTATAGTAGGGAGAGATGGTGCCTATAGTAACAGTGGGATAATAGTCTCTGGGAAGGGACTGTGACTGTGGGATAGCAGGTATAGTAGGGAGAGATGGTGCCTATAGTAACAGTGGGATAATAGTCTCTGGGAAGGGAGTGTGACTGTGGGATAGCAGGTATAGTAGGGAGAGATGGTGTCTATAGTAACAGTGGGAAATTAGTCTCTGGGAAGGGAGTGTGACTGTGGGATACCAGGTATAGTAGGGAGAGATGGTGCCTATAGTAACAGTGGGAAATTAGTCTCTGGGAAGGGAGTGTGACTGTGGGATAGCAGGTATAGTAGGGAGAGATGGTGTCTATAGTAACAGTGGGAAATTAGTCTCTGGGAAGGGAGTGTGACTGTGGGATAGCAGGTATAGTAGGGAGAGATGGTGTCTATAGTAACAATGGATAATAGTCTCTGGGAAGGGAGTGTGACTGTGGGATAGCAGGTATAGTAGGGAGAGATGGTGCCTATAGTAACAGTGGATAATAGTCTCTGGGAAGGGAGTGTGACTGTGGGATAGCAGGTATAGTAGGGAGAGATGGTGTCTATAGTAACAGTGGGAAATTAGTCTCTGGGAAGGGAGTGTGACTGTGGGATAGCAGGTATAGTAGGGAGAGATGGTGTCTATAGTAACAATGGATAATAGTCTCTGGGAAGGGAGTGTGACTGTGGGATAGCAGGTATAGTAGGGAGAGATGGTGCCTATAGTAACAGTGGATAATAGTCTCTGGGAAGGGAGTGTGACTGTGGGATAGCAGGTATAGTAAGGAGAGATGTTGCCTATAGTAACAGTGGGATAATAGTCTCTGGGAAGGGAGTGTGACTGTGGGATAGCAGATATAGTAGGGAGAGATGGTGTCTATAGTAACAGTGGATAATAGTCTCTGGGAAGGGAGTGTGACTGTGGGATGGCAGGTGTAGTAGGGAGAGATGGTGCCTATAGTAACAGTGGGATAATAGTCTCTGGGAAGGGAGTGTGACTGTGGTCAGAGAAAATGTAAAAAAATTTAGCTCAATTGCATCTACCCTCATCTTAGTTTGTATATATTTGCAAATTTTCCATAGGTCCAACTTAACTTCTGGGATAATAGTCTTTGGAAAGCCATTCAGTTGTTGGTATAGTACAACTCTGAGCACCCAACAAGTTTGTTTTTCCCTGGGCCCCACCACCATTAAAGACATCTATGTGAATAACTTGAAATTTGTTTTTATGACTCTCTCCAACAATCTCCCTCTCTCTGGCCCCATGTACATAACAGGGAATACTTACCGTGTCCCATGAAATGAATTCCTTGAAACACATACTTGCAGAGCACAATTCACATGCTACTACATGTGCCCAAACACATCCCAGCTGCCCACCCATCCAGAACTTCATATCTCCATGGCCTGGATCACGTAATGAATCAGTAATGAGATGTGAACAAGGGGGTGGGACTGGCACTTGTTCAGGTTCAGACTGGATCGTTCCAATAATCCACCCAATACATTCCCATTCCAGACTTCAGCTCATTGTACATAAATCACTGATCACTTACACACCCAGGAGAGAAGAACAACACTTGGCAGCAACTACTGGACCACATCAAGTATATTAACAGAAACTTTTAGTATGTTATAGAATGGGTAGTCCTAAGCAACATTTTAATTGGTCTTCATTATTTATTTGTTGTAGTTTTAGAATTATTTGCCTTCTTCTGTATCTTTCCAGCTTCCAAATAAGGGTCACTGACCCCATTTTAAAAACAAATGCTCTGTAAGGCTACACATGTATTGTTATTGCTCCTTTTTATTATGTAGAGAGTGATATTCTGAGTTAATTTGCAATTGGTTTACATTTTTTATTTTCTGTGGTTTTTAAGGCTGAAAAGAAGGCAAATCATACAAAAACTATAAAAATGAAGGCCAATTGAAAAGTTGCTTAGAAACAGTCATTCCATAACATGCTGAAAGTTAACTTAAAGGGGAACCACCCCTTTAATGCATTTCCATTGTTCTGATCTGAAATTAAAACTCCGTCATCAGACTCAAGTCCCCTAAGCTCCCCCCTCGGCTATTTAAGACACGTTGTAATGTTTCCTATATCTCGGCATGCGGCTATATAATCAGCCGGGGAAATACTAATCCGTGCGCTTCGAGGAATTGGAAGACTCTGTTTTTAGGTTCCTGGACTGAGAAGGAAAATCTGGAGGGGGGTTGAAGGTCTTTCAAGTCACATAACATTGGAAGTCAACATCAGCATTAGCCCTGTAAGAGGGTAGCCTGCTGTCAGTCCAGGTAGCCTATTGTTAGTCCAGGTAGCCTGTTGTTTGTCCAGGTAGCCTGCTGTTAGTCCAGCGCTGAGAACTCCTTGTACTCCAGACTGAATAACAACTACGTAATGCAAAAAGGGTAACATATAAGAGCATTACACACCGTCCTGCTTCTAAGCAGCTGCTGTGTAGCCATGGCTGCCCCCATGGCTACACAGCAGCTTGTTTATATAAACTATAGTAGTACTTATCTGTTATCTACTGTGTATCCTGTGCTTGAATGGCTGCCCCCATGGCTACACAGCAGCTTGTTTATATAAACTATAGTAGTACTTATCTGTTATCTACTGTGTATCCTGTGCTTGAATTGCTGCCCCCATGGCTACACAGCAGCTTGTTTATATAAACTATAGTAGTACTTATCTGTTATCTACTGTGTATCCTGTGCTTGAATTGCTGCCCCCATGGCTACACAGCAGCTTGTTTATATAAACTATAGTAGTACTTATCTGTTATCTATTGTGTATCCTGTGCTTGAATGGCTGCCCCCATGGCTTCAGTAGCTTGTTTATATAAATTATAGTAGTACTTATCTGTTATCTACTGTGTATCCTGTGCTTGAATGGCTGCCCCCATAACTACACAGCAGCTTGTTTATATAAACTATAGTAGTACTTATCTGTTATCTACTATGTATCCTGTGCTTGAATGGCCACCCCCATGGCTACACAGCAGCTTGTTTATATAAACTATAGTAGTACTTATCTGTTATCTACTGTGTATTCTGTGCTTGAATGGCTGCCCCCGTGGCTACACAGCAGCTTGTTTATATAAACTAGAGTAGTACTTATCTGTTATCTACTGTGTATCCTGTGCTTGAATGGCTGCCCCCATAACTACACAGCAGCTTGTTTATATAAACTACAGTAGTACTTATCTGTTATCTACTATGTATCCTGTGCTTGAATGGCCACCCCCATGGCTACACAGCAGCTTGTTTATATAAACTATAGTAGTACTTATCTGTTATCTACTGTGTATCCTGTGCTTGAATGGCTGCCCCCATGGCTACACAGCAGCTTGTTTATATAAACTATAGTAGTACTTATCTGTTATCTACTGTGTATCCTGTGCTTGAATGGCTGCCCCCATGGCTACACAGCTGCTTGTTTATATAAACTATAGTAGTTTTTCTGAAGCAAACACACCAGTTTTACAAGTGCAGGGCACCAGTACATTTTATTGTCGTTCCTTTGAATCACATTTTTTTGGTGTTACTGTTCCTTTAAGCTTGGGTTCACCAGATGTTGCTGAACTACAAATCACAGCATACTCCAGCTTGTAATCAAGAGTCAGTACTCAGTAAGTGCTGGTAAATTGTAGTTCTGCAACGTGTGGGGGACCCAGGGTTAAAGGGGATGTTCACTTTTAAGTTAACTTTTAGTATAATGTAGCGAGTGATATCCTGAGACAATTTGCAATTGGTTTAACTTTTATTTAAACATTTTGAGTTATTCAGCAGCTCTCCAGTTTGCAAATTGCTATGGAGAAGATAGGACAGGGTTGGGGGAATTGCACTAAGAGGAGGGTAACCGTACAGTTTTAAGACTAACACACTGCACAATAGTGGGAGCTGACAATTTGCTTGTTGTAAGGGGGGACAAGGAAAGTTCATCCGTTGTCTGCTGTATTTTTACGAATCAGCAACTTTTGCATGAACTTCCCAAGTAGCTTGCTGTTCTCAGCAACAGCACAAAAATATATTCACACCACTTATTTACCCATAGGCAGTCGGGAGTCAAAATATGGAACTCCAGCGCCACCTGCTGTACATACAGAGAACGAGCAGGTACTGTGGGCACCCCTGAAACTGTACGTGGGTCAATGCAAGGTATAGACACCTTTATATTCTGTTCATTATGTCAGTGAGTCCAGAGAATCAGAACAGGAGGAAAGAAGAAGAGCTGTGGCTTCACTTCGGCCGATCCATCATCCATGTGTCATATATGGGGCATAAACAGATACTTTTTTTTTTTTAAAGGGGATGTTTCACCTTCAAGCTAACTTTTGGTATGTTATAGAATGGCCAATACGAAGAAACTTTTCCATTGGTCTTCATTATGTATTTTTTAGAGTTTTTGAATTATTTGCCTTCTTCTCCCGACTCTTTCCAGCTTTCAAATGGGGGTCACTGTCCCCATCTAAAAACAAGTGCTCTGTAAGGCTACACATTTATTGTTATTGCTACTTTTTATTACTCATCTTTCTATTCAGGCCTCTCCTATTCATACTCCAGTCTCTTATTCAAATCAATGCAGGGTTGCTAGTGTGATTTGGACCATAGCAACCAGACTGCTGAAACTGCAAACTGGAGAGGCGCTGAATAAAAAGCTAAATAACTCAAAAACCACAAATAATAAAAAATGAAACCCAATTGCAAATTGTCTCAGACTATCACTCTCTACGTCATAGTAAAAGTTAATTTAAAGGCGAACAACCCCTTTACACATACTCGATTCCCATAGTACACAGATACTGGTCAGGATTGGCAGGCACCACATGTACTAAATATCATATGAATATCTGTCCCCACCCTTTTTTTTTGTTACCCGTGAGCCACATTCAAATGTAAAAAGAGTTGGGGAGCAACCAGTCTCGTAACTAAATGTTACTGGGCCCCACAGCAAAATAATTTTAGTGCCCCCAACATATCCAGAGGTTGTTCTGTTTTACTAATATATGCTGAAAATTCTCTTTATTTGGGCCTCATGGGGTCCTCTATACCTTCAGGGTCTGCTTCCTTTGTAGTTACACCGCTGGGAGCAACGCAAACATGAACAAAGTCACTGGGTTTAACAATAAAGGCTGTGATTGGCTGTTTGGTAGCCCCTATGTGGACTGACAGCCTACAGGAGACTCTATTTGGCAGTGCACCTGGTTTTTATACAACTAAAACTTGCCTCCAAGCCTGGAATTCAAATATAAGCTCCTGCTTTGAGGCCACTGGGAGTAACATGTTGCACCTGAGCTACTGGTTGGGGATCACTGCTATAGACTAAGCCAGGGGTCCCCAACCTTTTTTGGCCTAGGGACCGGGGGAGGAGGTCGGGGGGGGCTGGGAGTGCCGGCGTCCTATCCTGGAGCGCCGGTGCCCTATTCTGGAGCGCCGGCATCCTATTCTGGATTTTTTTTTAGCCAGCTGCAAGGAATACAATGAAAGCAAACATCTGATTGGCTGCTATGGGAAACTGCCCATGTGGAAATTTGCCAAGTGTTTATAAATGACCCCCACTATGAATATGGCACCCGCAGTGACAGATGGGCAATCAAGTCAGTACTGCCATAATCATGGAGAACTCAGTTCTACATAAGGATCTCTGTTCACGTCAGGTCTCTGATACTCAGAAAGTCACAGGGATAACAGAATTAAAGGAGAAGCAGAGCTACGGAGGCAGTTTATTGCCAATAGATTAGCTGTAATAGTGCAAGCTAGCATGCTACATTTATTCTGTAGATAGCTTAGGATAGCAGCTGCAGTATTAGCTTGGTGTGACATCACTTCCTGCCTGAGTCTCTCCCTGCTCACTTATAGCTCTGGGCTCAGATTACAGCAGAGAAGGGGGGGGGGGGAAAGAGGAGCAAACTGAGCATGCTCACGCCTGGGGGAAGGAGGTTTAAGCTGAAAACAGGAAGTCTGATACTGAAGCCCATGAGTACACAATAAAAGGAAAGAAATGTGGTGTTTCTTTTGACAGAGGACTCAGAGCAGCATTACTTTGAGGGTTTACTGGTGTATTTATAATTTTTATATAGACCTTTCTGATACTTACTTAATTTTAACCTTTCCTTCTCCTTTAAAGGTGAGGACAGGGTGTGGGATGTTATTTGCCTGGTATTGGGCACTCAGTGTGTAAAAGAAACGGATCCGCACACACACCGATTAGTGCAGTTGGGGATTATCCCCTTTTATTCAGCCATCAAACATCCTGATGAAGGGTGGGTGTTCCCCCCCCCGAAATGTTGATGTTTGGTGGCTGAATAAAAGGGGATAATCCCCAACTGCACTAATCGGTGTGTGTGCGGATCCGTTTCATTTACACATTGGTTGCTAAGGGACCCGGCCGGGTCAACGGAAGGAACGCACCACCAGCTTGCAGGATTGGTGAACTACAGGTGTGCGGTAGGATAATTACATTGTAATCAATATTGGGCACTCAGTGTCATATACCATAAATATCTGTAGGTGGGTAGCCATATGGATTCCTATAAAGTGCATGTTCCTATAAATACAGTATATTGCCAGAGTATTCAAATCTGCCATCATCCTTCAAGAGCCATTGCTTGAGATGTCAGAGGAGAACTATTGCCTCTTTGGGGTTCTTCTTTGGGTTTACAAGGAGCGATTCAGTATGGTCCTAACAAAACACCTTCCAGTACAATTACTAGAGAGTCAGTGGATATAAAGGAAAAGGTGCTGTTGGTTTGGTTGTAATAAGAGTTGCAGGGACATCTAGTGGCTGTTCACAATAAAACAACTTAATTAGGGGTCTTTAAATAGTTCCGATATTTAAATAATCAGTTAATAATGGGCCAGCTGGGTCCTGCCCCAAAGCACTGACAATCAACGGGACACTGTTACAATATGTATTATTACAATTAAAATGAACCCATTGCGTTATAACAACACATCTGAAATACCAGTTATTGTCTGTAAAATACACACACATCCCTTCTGCTCATTTCAGCAAAGCCAGTCCGTAATAGATGAGACATTCTCGCCGATAAGCTCTTCACTTCCTACATTATTATCACAGAATCAAAGAACACTCGGGACACAAGGTATTAATATATGGCAAATACTCAAACATACACGTTTTTACTGTTTTATTATTTCAAAGAAAAAATAAATCATTTTTAAAAGTAGGGATTATAAGGATAAAATGGAGTCTATGGGAGATGGGCCTTCCCATATTTCAGAACTTTCTGGTTAACAGATCCCATAAAAGCCCTATTTACATAGCTTGTGTTGCAGACACAAACACATGATGGGGCAATGTATCATGTGACTTGTACATGGGATGAATGACATTTAAATAGAATATTTATATGGAACATTTATATTCTTTTACATGCAGAGTTAAAGGCAACTAAACAACCTGGAACAAACCAATGTAATGAAGCAATTTTTTTCTGAGCACATTGACAACTGACATTTTTCCCCAAATATGCAAGATTTTAGCAGTTTTCACTACTAATATAATGAATTTGCAGCAGCGCCCCCTGCTGTTCTGTACTGTGCAGAGAGGAGTCTCAGTACTCCTTTAGGCATGGACACTTTCTGCACAGCACAGACAGGGGCTGATTAATAATTATCCTTCTAGATTCCCCAGTCCCATAATAAACCTGCCCCTAATTCTTTGTGTGTGTGTGTGTGTGTATATATATATATAATACACAAAAGCCATGAATATCTTGTAAATTATATACTTATAAACGGTGACTAGTGATGTCATCAGTTATAAACGGTGAGTAGTGATGTCATTTCTGTCACATGACTCACTGAAATTTGTGTATTATAATAAATAAAGTACCCCCAGTTGTAAAATATGAGGATATTAAAAGTTACCTCAGAGTTCCATGACCTGTATAAAAACACTCGGCCTTCGGCCTCGTGTTTTTATATGGTCATGAAACTCCTCGGTAACTTCTAATATCCTTATATTTTACAAGAGGGGGTACTTTATTCACTATATATATATATATATATATATATATATATATATATATATATATATATATATATATATATATATATATATATATATATATATATATATATATATATATATATATAAAATATACTGTATATATTTATATTTATATACAGAAAAGCCATGAATTTCTTGTAAATTATATCCTTATAAACGGTGACTTGTGATGTCATCAGTTATAAACGGTGAGTAGTGGTCATTTCTGTCACATGACTCACTAAAACTTGTGTATTATAATAAATAAAGTACCCCTTGTTGGAAAATATAAGGATATTACAAGTAACCTCGGAGTTCCATGACCTGTATAAAAGCCTTCGGCCTCGTACTTTTATATGGTCATGGAACTCCTTGGTGACTATAATATCCTTATAATACACAAAAGCCATGAACATCTTGTAAATGATATCCTTATAAAGGTGAGTTCTGATGTCATCAGTTATAAACGGTGAGTTCTGATGTTATTTCTGTCACATGACTCACTGAAACTTGTGTATTATAATAAATAAAGTACCCCCATGACTCGGCCTTTGGCCTCGTGTTTTTATATGGTCATGGAACTCCTCAGTAACTTATAATATCCTTATATTTTACAAGAGGGGGTACTTTATTCAATATATATTTTACAATAAGGGGTACTTTATTCATTATTTATATATATATATATATATATATATATATATATATATACACACATATATACATATATATAAATAATACAAAAGAGACATGAATATCCTGTAAATTATATCCTTATAAACAGTGCTTAGAGATGTCATTGGTTATAATCGAAACTTACTGAAGTCATTTCTGTCACATGACTCACTGAAACTTGTGTATTATAATAAATAAAGTACCCCCAGTTGCAAAATATGAGGATATTAGAATTCACCTTGGAGTTCCATAACTTCCATAACCTGAATAAAATGGATCCGCACTCCAAACAATTCAATCAAAGTGATTTTTATTGAATTATCACTCACGTGTCCAACGTTAGGGCCTTTCGGGCCACATTAGGGCCTTTCGGCCCACATTAGGGCCTTTATCAAGGATCCTTGATTTATCCTTGATAAAGGCCCGAATGTGGGCCGAAACATTGAACACGTGAGTGATAATTCAATAAAAATCACTTTGATTGAATTGTTTGGAGTGCGGATCCATCTTTGAAGATTATATATATATAAATAAATATATATATATATATATATATATATATATATATATATATATATATATATATATATATATATGTATGTATGTGTGTGTGTGTGTGTGTGTGTGTGTGTTAATGCTGCCAAATTGCTTGAATTTCCTGGAATATTCCCCACAGTCTCCAGTAGAACAGCCTCTATATATATAACCAGAGCAGGTAATGTTGGTTTATTCATGTGAGTAGAGAAAACATCAGCTGGAAGGAGACAATATGGCATCTCCTATATATGTATCATATAAGCAAGCAAAGAAGGAACAACTAGTGTAAGCGGAACACTCGCCATAAACAATATTAAGAGAAAAATTGTATTTTAAACTTCTGAATGAACCCCTATATAAAATGGCTATACAGATGCCAATGCGATCACATCCCAGCACAATGAAGACTACATAAGCAGTGGTGATGTGCTCATGCTTGCGTTCCATTGGATGACAGGTACGAATAAATAATTATGTGCTGGTGGTGGTTGCAGGAGTAAAACAGTTTCTGTTGCCCGGTGTACAATAAAACTGAAAAATCCAGAATATAAAACAGATTAAATTGAAAGTCTAAAATCAGCTAAAATGGTCCATTGCCGGGTGCTAAAAAGGGACATGTCCACTTGGGTATCTGGATTACCTCCTTGCAGCACCCAGTTGTGTCAATAAATGTCTGCTTGGAACGATCCAAGTGTAATGAGTCAGGGGAGGGATCAGTAGGTGGCTTCATCCATATTGTCATCGCTATCGCCGTCAAACTCCTCGCCGTTATCAAAATAGGACATGATGTAATCCGTCTCCTAGAAGCAAAAGGATACGATAGATTTCAGGAATTGCTGCTTCTATGGCTCAACCCAACACTCTGCTAAAAGTGAAGTGATCGGCCCAATATCTGCCAGAACATTGTGTCATTCTTAAAGGAGAACATAAACGTCAACAATATGATGTAGGGGAAATGTGTCTGGACTTTAAACATCATTGGCAAAACCTTAGATCCAGCCATCGGGTCAAGATGCGCTCAAATTTAATTTGGGTTACCCTGGCCTCTGAAGTAAGCTTAAAGGGGAAATATCACAAAAATGAAAATTTAATATAAGCTTCCTCATACTGAAGTAAGACACTTTCTAAAGACAATCAATTAAATATTCTGCATAATTTCTGAAATAATCAAGTTTATCTTCAATATCCCTTTCTCAGCATCTGTTTCTCTTCATTCTCTTTTCATGCAGCAGTTGGGTGTCAGATCATTGACAGTTAGATCCAATATATCCTTTCCTAGCAGATGTATTAGATCTTTCTCAAATAACTGATTCCAGTACAAACAAAATCTAACAAAATAACTGCCTTTTGCACAAATTCTGCATGTAGAGAGACAGGATTTCTGGTGATTTTAATAGAGTGAGCTCTAATACATTTTCTAGGCAAAGGGAGCCTCCCTATAAGATATAGGGATCCACTATATGCAAATAAGGATTCGGTTGGCCGGGTAGAAGGATTCAAGGGCCTTTTAAGCCTGGACGATTGACATCTGGCCTTCTTTTACCTGCTTCACAAACATTTTTTCAGATTCTCTACAGAACAATGTTCTCAATGAGAAACTCCCAAAGGTAACCCCTCCAAGTGTATGCAAAGGTAAGGTATGGGCAAGGCATGGTCATGGTAAGGGCAAAACATGGGCAAGGTAAGGTCATGGTAAGGGAAAGGTATGGTCATGGTAAGGGCAAGGTATGGGCAAGGTAAGGGCAAGGTATGGTCATGGTAAGGGCAAGGTATGGTCATGGTAAGGGCAAGGTATGGTCATGGTAAGGGCAAGGTATGGTCATGGTAAGGGCAAGGTATGGTCATGGTAAGGGCAAGGTATGGACACAGCGTGGGCAAGGTATGGGCAGAGCGTGGGCAAGGTAAGGGCAATGTATGCGCATGGGCATGGTATGGTCATGGTAAGGGCAAGGTATGGTCATGGTAAGGGCAAGGTATGGACACAGCGTGGGCAAGGTATGGGCAGAGCGTGGGCAAGGTAAGGGCAATGTATGCGCATGGGCATGGTATGGTCATGGTAAGGGCAAGGTATGGACAAAGCATGGGCATGATATGGTCATGGTAAGGGCAATGTATGGGCACAGCATGGGCAAAGCACGGGCAAGGTAAGGACATGATATGGTCGTGGTAAGGGCAAGGTTTGGTCATGGTAAGGGCAAGGTATGGGCAAAGTGCTAGATGGGGAACTCCAGCCCTGATGCAGATACCTGGCCAGTTTACACAGGTAAGAGACCAAATAGGGAACCCACCCAAGGCAGATAACTGGGTGGGTTAAAAGGAGGAGGCAACCCCTGTAAGAAGAAAGCTGGCCAAATAGAGTTTCATTCAGCATGACCAGCTGCCAAACGCCATTTTTTTTCAGCAAGACCCCCACCTTCCATCACAGGAGGGCAACCTCCAGCCCCACCTTGGCCAGATATTGATCGGGGTAACATGTCAGAGGGCCCCATACACTGGGCAATAAACTGCCGATTTAATCTGTCGTCAGCATATATCTGCCTGTGTATGGGGGCCTTTAGGTTATGTATGTACAATAGGTTGGAGTGATGAGAATTGTGCACGGAGTTGTAGGTATTGATAGATTGGAATATGGTGCTGGTTGTATTTTTGGACATACTGTATATTCACCCCTCAGCTGCCATTACTGTACTCAATGATGGATTCTGCAAGTAAAGTCAGGTCAGTATTGACCCATTTACACCTTTCCAATAGGCACTAGCAGGAGGCCGTACCCAGAGTTGTAGGCGGAGAGATGAATAGGGCAGAGAGAAGGTGGAATTAAATTGTTAACCTCTACATTGCAATGAAAGGTAAAAGTCTGTATTTAACAGCTTCAATTTTACCTCCTCGTGCTCCTCTTCATCATACTCCTCCCCTTCTTCCTTTTCTTCTTCCTCTTCCTTGTTCTCCTCCTCCTCTTCGGAGCTCACCTCTTCCTCTTTCTTTTCCAGGTTCTGAGGGTCACAAAATAGAAAATGTTTAATTTTACTGAATGGGTCCTAGACATGAGCCCTAATATCTTTAATGGCTATTTAGCCTGCTAGGTAAATCATTCAGGGTGGTAATAATAATTATAATAATTAACAAAAAACTTGGGGGGTCTGTGGAGATCAGAGATATGGAGATGAATAACACGGTTGTAAAATATGTGAAAAAAGTTGTTGTAAAATATTAAAATCACTGGGGGGGGGCACTTGGCTCTACTGTTAAAGGGGTGGTTCCCCTTTCAGTTAACTTTTGGCATTTTATAGAATGGTAAATTCTAAGAAACGTTCTAATTGGTCTTCATTAATTATTTTTTTTTATAGTTCTTTAATTAATTTGCCTTCTTTTTCTGACACTTTCCAGCTTTCAAATGGGGGTTGCTCACCCCTTCTAAAAATAAATGCCCTGTAAGGCTGCAAATGTATATTTTATTGCTTTTTATTACTCATCTTTCTATTCAGGCCTGTTCTATTCATATTCCAGTCTCTTATTCAAATCAATGCGTGGTTGCTAGGGGAATTTGGACCCTTGCAACCAGATTGCTGAAATTGCAAAATGGAGAGCTACTGAGCTTTTCATTTTTTTATTATTTGTGGTATTTGAATTATTTAGATTTTTATTCAGCAGCTCTCCAGTTTGCAATTCCAGCAATCTGATTGCTAGGTGCCCAATTCCCCTAGCAACCACACACTGATTTGAATAAGAGACTGGAATATGAATAGGAGAGGCCTGAATAGAAAGATGAGTAATACAAATTTGCAATAGCAATAACCTTACAGAGCATTTGTTTATTTAGATGGTGTCAGTGACCCCCATTTGAAAGCTGGAAAGGACAAAGAAAAAGACGAAGGCCAATCGAAAAGTTGATTTGAATTCTATAATATACTAAGGGGGTTATTTACTAAACTCCGAATGCCAAAAACCTGGAAAATTTGTGTTTTTTTGTATAAAATCTGAATTTTTAATGGAAAAACCCCCAAATTTTTTCGAGATTTATTATACCCTGAGGATGGAAAAAGTTTGAACCCAAAAATCCGGCATCTCAGACCTGCCGAGGCTGTATATAAGTCAATGGGAGACTTTCCAAAGTTATCTTGATCTGCGCTGGGTTTCATGCAATAATCCGAAGATTTCGTGGTTTTCGGGCAAAATAATGAAAATTCTGAGTTTTCGGGTGGAAAATCTGAAAAATTCATACGATCGGGTTCTTTTAGATTTTTTTTTCCCCGAAAAGAAAATTTTCAGTAAAGTGTATTGATAAATAAGGGGAAAAAACCCAAGCGGATTTGGTCAGAGTAGTTTTCAGAAAACATTGAGACAAATTTGGACTTTGATAAGTAAGTTAACCTAAAGGAAATCTTACCCCCAAAATGAATACTTAAGAAACAGATAGTTTATATTATATCATAATAAGTGGCATATTAAAGAATCTTACCAAACTGTAATATATATTTAAGTAAATCTTGCCCTTTTCCATTTTTTTCTCTTGAGCCCCCATTTTATAATATTCTCTGTGCTGCCTCAGAGATCACCTGACCAGAAATACTGCAGCTCTAACTGTAACAGGAAGAAGTGTGGAAGCAAAAAACACAACTCTGTCTGTTAATTGGCTCATGTGACCTAACATGTATGGTTTGTTTGTGTGCACCGTGAATCGTACGATCCCAGGGGGTGGCCCTTATTTTTTAAAATGGCAATTTTCTATTTAGGATTACCCAATGGCACATACTACTAGAAAAGTATATTATTAAGAAAATGGTTTATTTACATGAAGCAGGGTTTTACATATGAGCTGTTTTACTACTTTTATTTGTGATCACATGCGAGTATCATGTTTTTATATTTATGGAAATTAGTGGTGCTCTGGCCTTCATTAACTGGATATACAAAGGGTATTTTCCCTGTTATCTGGCAGAAAATTTCTTTCAGGGCAGAGACACTCGGAGAGATTAGTCGCTTCTTCGGGTGACTAATCTCCCCGAACTGCCTTGCCGCTGGCTAGAATCTAAAACTCCCGCGGGATTGTACTTGTAACACTTTGTTTTTTGAAGTCGCCAGAAGTGAGGCAACTTCAGCAACATTGGAAAACGAAACGCTCCTAGTGCCATCCCACTGGAGATTAGAAGAGCCCGAAGAAGAGACAATTTGTCGCCGGGCGACTAATCTCAAATCTCCACGTGTGTCTCTGCCCTTACAGGCAATAAATGCAACGCTTACTGCTAATCTAATAGGATATGGGTCTGTTTTTAAAGACAAACGAAAAAAAATAAAATAAAATCAATGTCTAGAATTCGCAGAATATTTGTAGAAATGAAAATAATGTGCCAATCTATTTCTCCTATCTATTGGTTATCATAGCGACCACTCCCAGCATCCTCAGCTGCCAAGAACAATAACTCAGCATGAAAGCAGACAGAATTGCCTTCAGCCGGCGTGAGGCATATTTGCAGTATATAAAAGGCAGTTATTGGATAAATGAACATGTTATAAATCCTAGACGTGTTATTCCCCCGCTGTGTTTCACTAGCTGTCTGGCAGCTGTTATATAAAAGAGGGATTGTGTGCACTTGATATACAGCCTAATGATACAGCAATCAGCAAAGCCGGGAGGAGGGGAGGGTGAGCCAGGCAAAGTGACAGGGAACAATAAGATTATGCTGGTTTGTCAGGTAATAGTTACTTACGAGCTCCCCTTGGGATTGCGGCATGTGAGGGAGGGGAGAGAAATAGATACCTGCATGTTCCCACAAAATACAGGCATGGGACCTATTATCCAGAATGCTCAAGATCTGGGGGTTTCTGGATAACAGATCTTTCCATAATTTGGATCTTCATGCCTTAAGGGGCAGATTTATCAAAGGTCGAAGTGAAAAATCTAATTCCGAGCTAATTTTTGTTTACGTTGATTAGGGAATAGTCCAAATTCGTTTTGAATTTGAAAAAAAAAATAGAAAATTTGAATTTCGAAATGTATCATGTACTGTCCCTTTAAAAATCCGACATCTAAAACCTGCCGAATTGCTGTTTTAGCCTATGGGGGACCTCCTAGAACCTACTTGGATCATAAAAAAATTATAAAAAAAAATCTACTTTTTTTTTTTTTGGAAAAACTGATTCGTATGATTCGAATTCGATTGAAAACTGACCTATTCGGCCAAAAAAAACCTTCAATTTAATTTCGGTCAGTCTTTTTAAATTCGAATTTCGAAGTTTTTCAAATTTGATAAATCTGCCCCTAAGTCTACTAGAAAATCATGTAAACATTAAATAAACTCAATAGGCTGGTTTTGCTTCCAATAAGGATTAATTATATCTTAGTTGGGATCAAGTACAAGCTACTGTTTTATTATTACAGAGAAAAAGGAAATCATTTTAAAAGATTTGGATTATTTGATTATAATGGAGTCTATGAGAGATGGCCTTTCTGTAATTCAGAGCTTTCTGGATAATGGGTTTCCGGATAACAGATCACAGACCTGTGCCTGCATACACGCAAACCAATAAACATGTATGTCACTCTGCACAGTCACGTGTACATTAGGGGCCAATTAAAATGCAATGAGAACTGCAAGGAAATACTCAATGGGGGACTAGGAGCTAGGTCGCTGACCCCCTCTAAAAACAAATTGTCTACATGGCTACATATTTATCGTTATTGCTACTCTCATCTAGGGATACACCGAATCCACTATTTTGGATTCGGCCGAATCCCCGAATCCTTTGTGGATGATTCGGCCGATTACCTAACCCTAATTTGCATATACATATTAGGGGCGGGAAAGGAAAAAGTGGGAAAAATTGTTTATTTTCTTTGGTTTGTAATGAAAAGTCACAATATATCCTGCCCTGCCCACACTTTGCATATGCAAATTAGGATTTGGTTCGGCCAGGCACAAGGATTCGGCCGAATCCTGCTGAAAAAGGTCGAATTCAGAACCGAATCCTGGATTCGGTGCCTCCCTACTCTCATCTTCATATTCAGGGCCTCTCCTATTCAAATCAATGTATGGTTGCTAAAGTAATTTGGACCCCAGCAACCAGATTGCTGAAACTGCAAACAGGAGAGCTGCTGAATAAAAAGCTAAATAACTCAAAAACTACAAATACTAAAAAAATGAAAATGTTATGAAAGTCAAGGGGTGCACTCAGTACTCTAGTGCTTGCAGTAACTGTCATACAAGTCAATGGGAGGAGGATCCAATAGTTTTGTCCTCTGTGCGCAGAGCTTTGTCTTCAAGCTTAATTAAAGGGCAACAATTAGTTGGCGGACCCCCCAAATCGTATGTCACACAAACACGCATCTTTCATTATGTGCATGTGTCTGACCAAATATGGACTCCCTACCTGCCATAAAGCAAGACAGGACTGCTGCTGCGGCTTACAGGAAAGTAACTATAGACATTAGGGGGGTTATTTATCAAAGGTCGAATTTTAGAGTTATGTGAGCTTTTTTAAACCACGAATGAACTCACAACTAGGGATGAGCAAATTTTTTCGCCGCATTTTGCTGCAGAAATGACGCCCATAGATTCCAATGGGAGAAAAAAAAATTGTCACCCATAGACTAATACATTTTGGCGAATTTTTCGCCAGCGGCAAATTTTTTGCTAAAGCAAACGGGTCAAGTTTGCCCATCCCTACTCACAACTCAAGCCGCTTCTGATTTCAAATCAGTAAGTTCGGGGTTAGCAACCGAAAACTTGAACTGATTGTGATTTCGGGGAGAAGAAAAACTCAAAATTGCTCGAATTTATTGATTCAAACATCACTGAAGGCTGTTAACATCTTCAAATGGTTCAAGGGACCTCTGCCACTGACTCATACATGACTTCGACAGGTTTTAGAGGTGCATTTTCATATTCCAGCTATTTCCAGGGTCGGGGTATAATAAAACTTGAAAACATTTTTTAAAAAAACAACTTTTTTTTACCCAAAAAAATAGATTTTTGACTCAAAAATCACCTTGAAAACTCAATTTTTTCGTGGAAAACACAACTCTATCCTTAATGAATCTGCCCCTAAGAATTTTTTTTATAATGTGGGGAAAAATATAAAAGCACAAGGTCACAAGCCGAGCACTTGGGTAATGGAACTCCAATGTGACTTTACCCGGGAATTTTAGTATTTCTTTATATTTTACAATGGGGAGGGCAATATTTTCTACATTGCTCCATTCAGAATATTGTTAATTACAAATTGTTAGCCCCAACCGTCACCTTAAAGGGCATGTAAAGGCAAAAAAATAAACTCCCGTTTTTACTTTCTTTAATGAAAAAGAAACCTATCTCCAATATAATTTAATTAAAAAATGTGTACCGTTTTTATAAGAAACCTGACTGTATGCAGTGAAATTCTCCCTTCGTTTACTGTTGTGGATAGGAATTGTCAGACGGTCCCTAACTGCTCTGCAGGGAAACAATCATACTTATGAACAGCAGGGGGAGCCCCCACCTTACTTCCCAGCAATTCAGAACTCAAGCAGCTTTGTTTGTTTCCCAGTAAAGCAGTCGGCGACTGTGTAGAGATTTGTATTGAATTCTTATTTTGCTTTTACATCCCTTTTACTGTTTCCAACTCCAGCTGCAGGGACAAAGATCATGGAGCCAGATTTAAACAGATAAACTGGGATTCTATTTGGAGGATTATTTTGCTGCAGCCACTGATTCTGAAGAGTCGGAGAAAGTTTGTATTAAACAATACAAAAACTATAAAATCCACATCAGATTACATGGCAACACAGGACCCAGTGCAGTCTGTATATTCTGATTATTAATCAGTCTTGCTGTATCGGCTTCTGGCAGATATTATTTGACTTGTGCTGTTTTGATAATTTATGACGATCCCTAAGCAGCCCAGATCACACTGAGCATGTGCGCAGTCTTGGTCTTGCAAAGAAGTTTAACAAAGTTAAAAGATGGTGACCCCCTGTAGCCAACTTTGAAAGCATAAATCATTTGTTTGATTAGGCTTGTGGTGCAGTAAGTTTATGTTTATGTTTTAGTATACAAAATACAGCATTTCTAGCCTAATTCTATTTTAGACTTTACTTCCCCTTTAAAGAGTGAGGATTACTAAATGTACTACTTGGACAAAACAAAAAAAAACATACCTCTAGTTTCTTAATAATCTCCTCCTTATCCACAGGAACTCTTTGCTTGTGTTTGGGGAGGACAACAGCGGATTCTGGAACACAAAGAGAAGAGGGAGATGCACACTTGTATATACTGAGTCACTGCAATGAAGTATCCTTTTATACATGGGAAAGAATGGGGTAACCTTCAGTACCGCCACTAAGTAAGTCTCCATTCATGTAATATTGCCTTAGAATAAAGACTTTCCCCTCCCATGTCAATTTTTCCATTGTGTTTTTCAATTAACTTTATTGTAGTAGGAACTAAGAGTTGTAGAAACCAGCCTGTAAAATATCACAGTCACAGATACTCCTACTGGTAACTGTACTCCGAACCAAATTCCATTCGAATTTAAAAACTCGATTCCTGTTTTTTTCTCCAGAAAAAAAAAAACTTGACTGTCGGGAAGGCTGCAAACATCACCAAATTGATCCCTGGACCTCTCCAGTTGACTTATACAGTAATTTGTCAGGTTATTGCTGGCAAATTTGTCAAATTCGAGTTCTTAAAGGTCCAGAGTATGAAAAATCTCGAAAATTCTAATTAAAACATGAATTGGGTTTGGATAATTTACAATTCGAATTTGAGAGTTTTGACCAAAAAAAAGAAATTTGAATCCTTAATAAATCTGCCCCTAAGTATGATGTAGAAAGGGATATTCTGCGACAATTTGTAATTGGTTTTCATTTTTTATTATTTGTGATTCAGCTTTTTATTCAGCGGCTCTTGAATTAGCATTTTAAGCAATCTGGTAACTAGGGTCCAAATTACCCTAGCAACCATGCATTAATTTGAATAGGAGACTGGAATATGAATAGGAGAGAGGCCTGAATAGAAAGATGAGTAACAAAAACAAATAGAAATGTCTTTTAGGGCGGAGACACACGTAGAGATTCTGGGAGATTAGTCGCCCGGCAACAAGTCGCCTCTTGTTCGGGCGACTAATCTCCCCGAACTGCCTTCCTGCCGGCTAGAATCTAAATCACCAGTGGGATGTTACTCTGATTGCTTCGTTTTCCGAAGTCGGCTGAAGTTTCCTCACAAACTTCGGGCAACTTCGGGAAACAAAGCACTCAGAGTGCCATCCCGCTGGCGATTTACAATCCAGCCAACGGGATTCAGTTTGGGGAGATTAGTCGCCCGAAGAAGAGGAGATTTGTCGCCAGCCAGCTTATCTCCCGGAATCTGAGCATGTGCCTTGACCCTTAGTATTTGTTTTTTAGATTGGGTCAGTGACCCCCATTTGAAGGCTGGAAAATTTTAGAAGAAAGGCAAATAATACTATAAAAAAAAATAATAATGAAGACCAATTGAAACGATGCTTAGAATTTACCATTCAACATACTAAAAGTTACCTTAAAGGTGAACAATCCCTTTAAACTGAGTTTATTGAAACAGCCAGCAGAGGGAGTAGCCACTCCATCTTGCTTTGGGTTAGTAAGGAGGAAAAACTGGCCAGTGACCGGCTAGTTTACAGCTGGACTAGTATGTTTCTACTTGACATATCTTCATTAATCAGCCAGAATGGTTACAGTTGTCTCGTCCTATGATTTCAGAATGACTTAAACCATATTCTGTTTCAGAATAGCTTTGTGGCAATAAAAATAATCTGCTTTCTGATTGGTTAGAGCAGAGAAACGGGGAGAAGCAGTCCATTTGCACCAGGATATCATCCTGTGATTGGTAAACACACTGCATTATAACATAGAGACAGCTTGGCTCACTCACTTCCCCCCACTAAAGGATGTGTTTACTTTCTACAAATATATTAAATGTCAATCAATACAAAGGACTCCCCGGGGAAGTAATTCATTTAGGTTTGCTTTAAGAGAAACACAGGTATGGGACCGGCTATCCAGAATGCTTTGGACCTGGGGTTTTCCGGATAACAGATCTTTCTGTAATTTGGATCTTCATACCTTATGTCTACTAGAAAATCATGTAAACATTAAACAAAACCAAATAGACCGGTTCCAATAAGGATTAATTATATCTTAGTTGGGATTAAGTACAAGGTACTGTTTTTTTTATTACAGAGAAAAAAGGAAATCATTTTAAAAAATTTGGATTGTTTAGATAAAATGGAGTCTAATTATGAATTTGGAATCCCATACACTATAGAGCTTTTTGTGACACGTGGTTTGTGTGAGGTTATTGCTTGATGTAGCAAACATTCATAGTTCCACTGGGTTCTCCATTTAACATGGACTGAGTAATCAGTATGGCAGCAATACATAACCATGAATGAGCAGATTGGAAAAAAAATGCCCATGTTTAATTAACGATTACAGAAGCTTTCTGAACCAAGAAGACATAATAAACTGTGCTTTAGGCCTGATAATTGAAGACGTAGCTTTCGAAGTATGCAGCTCCAACTACATTCAATCTAGCGATTAAGACTAGGCATGCATGCAATATTCAAACAAGGGATTATTCAGTTTAGGCATGCATGCAGCAGTCTATGGAATATTCAGTTTATGCGTGCATGTCTAAACTGAATATTTGGTAGTCTGAATGTGGTATGAGCACCTAAATTGAATAATCTTTAGGTTGAATGTGGCACATATGTCTAAATATACTAACCCCTAGTCTAAATGCTGCATGCATGACTAGGATGAATAATTACATTTAGGGATTATTCTGCCTAGACATGTATTCAGTCTAGGGATTATTCAATCTTGGCATGCACGCAGAAATCTAGGGATTATCCAGTTTAGGCATGCATGCAGCAGTCTAGGGATTATTCGGTTTAGGCATGCATGCAGCAGTCTATGGATTATTTGGTTTAGGCATGCATGCAGCAGTCTAGGGATTATTCATTTTAGGCATGCATGCAGCAGTCTATGGATTATTCAGTTTAGGCATGCATGCAGCAGTCTAGGGATTATTCAGTTTAGGCATGCATGCAGCAGTCTATGGATTATTCGGTTTAGGCATGCATGCAGCAATCTATGGATTATTCGGTTTAGGCATGCATGCAGCAGTCTAGGGATTATTCATTTTAGGCTGCATGCAGCAGTCTATGGATTATTCAGTTTAGGCATGCATGCAGCAGTCTAGGGACTATTCAATTTAGGCATGCATGCAGAAGTCTATGGAATATTCGGTTTATGCGTGCATGTCTAAACGCAATAATCGCTAGTCTGAATGTGGTATGAGCACCTAAATTGAATAATCTTTAGGTTGAATGTGGCACATATGTCTAAATATACTAACCCCTAGTCTAAATGTTGCATGCATGGCTAGGATGAATAATTCAATTTAGGGATTATTTGGCCTAGACATGTATTCAGTCTAGGGATTATTCAATCTTGGCATGCACGCAGAAATCTAGGTATTATCCAGTTTAGGCATGCATGCAGCAGTCTAGGGATTATTCAATTTAGGCATGCATGCAGCAGTCTATGGATTATTCGGTTTAGGCATGCATGCAGCAGTCTATGGATTATTCGGTTTAGGCATGCATGCAGCAGTCTAGGGATTATTCATTTTAGGCATGCATGCAGCAGTCTATGGATTATTCAGTTTAGGCATGCATGCAGCAGTCTAGGGACTATTCAATTTAGGCATGCATGCAGCAGTCTATGGAATATTCGGTTTATGCGTGCATGTCTAAACGCAATAATCGCTAGTCTGAATGTGGTATGAGCACCTAAATTGAATAATCTTTAGGTTGAATGTGGCACATATGTCTAAATATACTAACCCCTAGTCTAAATGTTGCATGCATGACTAGGATTAATAATTACATTTAGGGATTATTCTGCCTAGACATGTATTCAATCTAGGGATTATTCAATTTAGGCATGCATGCAGCAGTCTAGGGATTATTCAGTTTAGGCATATATGCAGCAGTCTAGGGATTATTCAGTTTAGGCATGCATGCAGCAGTCTAGGGAGTATTCAATTTACATGGATTATTCAGTTTAGCATTGAGTCAAGGGGTTATTACATTTAGGCATGCATGCCACATTCAGCCTAGAGATTCTTCAAATCTGGCATGCATGTAGATTCAGTCTAGGGATTATTCAATTTAAGCATGCATGCTGCATTCAATGTAGGGATTATTCATCCTAGGCATGCATGCCACAATTAGCCTCAGCTATTGTGAAACTATGGTACAAATACTTACTGTCCTTCTGTGGCTTTCTGACTTTTATCTTCAATTCACGTGGCAGCAGCCTCCAATCTGCAGGAGTAATTGTGGATATGAGTAAGGACACCTTGCAACATTTACGTTAGGGAAGAGGCACTTAAAATGCCCATATGATAACTATGTACAAATATATTAGGGGATCATATAATAATCTCTCTAATGCTTTATTTACCAGTAGGTCTTTCCAGCTGACACAAGGTCACCCATTCCGATTAGAAGAAAAGAGGTTCCGCCTAAATATTCGGAAGGGGTTTGTTACAGTGAGAGCTGTGAAGATGTGGAATTCTCTCCCTGAATCAGTTGTACAGGCTGATACATTAGATAGCTTTAAGAAGGGGTTGGAAGGTGTTTAGCAAGTGAGGGAATACAGGGTTATGGGAGATAGCTCATAGTCCAAGTTGATCACTGGTCCCATTGCCATTTTGGAGTCAGGAACGCATTTTTTCCCCCCTCTGAGATAAATTGGAGAGGCTTCAGGTTGTTTGCCTTACTCTGGATCAACTGGCAGTTAGGCAGGTTATATACATAGAATTAAAAGGTTGAACGTGTGTCTTTTTTCAACCTGATTCACTATGTTACCTTTTTATTAAATAAATAAAATGATTATATTTACTGTATACTATTGATAACGGCTCCTTCATTTATCCAGAGACACATACACATGACGGAAACAAAGGTTTAAGATTTAATGGGCATGAGAAAAATTCTACTTTTTCTTTCATTCTTTTTTTTTTTCTTTTAAAGGAAAACTATACCCCCAAAATGAATACTTGAGCAACAGATAGTTTATATCAAATTAAGTGGCATATTAAAGAATCTTGTCCTACCGATATATATATTTAAGTAAATATTTCCGTTTTACATCTCTTGCCTTGAGCCACCATTTTGTGATGGTCTGTGTGCTGCCTCAGAGATCACCTGACCAGAAATACTGCAGCTCTAACTGTAACAGGAAGAAGTGTGGAAGCAAAAGACACAACGCTGTCTGTTAATTGGCTTATGTGACCTAACAAGTATAGTTTGTTTGTGTGCACAGTGAATCGTAGGATCCCAGGGGGCGGCCCTTATTTTTTAAAATGGCAATTTTCTATTTATGATTACCAGTGGCACATACTACTAGAAAAGTGTATTATTATGAAAATGGTTTATTTACATGAAGCAGGGTTTTACATATGAGCTGTTTTATGCAATATATCTTTATAGAGACCTACATTGTTTGGGGGTATATTTTTCCTTTAACTCAGTTACCTAAAAGTCTCATTACAGTGGAGAGCACTCTCGTGCAGCTGGTTGAGGGGGGTGAAAGTACAGCAGGAGGGAGACTGCGAGTCGCTTACCAGGTTGCCAGTCGATAGCATTGTCAACAGGTCCAGACGTCTGATATTTATCAGAGTAGCGTTCAACATCTGAGGGAAAAACAGCAGATATAAATAGCAGGCCCTGCATGCGTCACTGCCCAGTGAAATCAATAAGGATTGAGGAGAGGACGCAGAAGGCGGTCAAGCTCTCTACCAAACACGGTTGCGCACAAAGCCGGTCATCAGTGAACTGAACCCCTAATGATATTTCCATTGCTTTCTAATCAAACATCAATGCGCTCACCCAAAAATAGCATTTTATTTTCATTTCATGTTTCAGGGAATCAGAGAGGGGTTAATTGTACCATAAAACCTTTATTTCCCCTGGGATCTCACGTGTGCAAACTACTTCTCCCAGCATCCTCAACTGCCTGTTTCCCATGGATGCGACTGTGCAGCGGCCTCACGATAAACAGCAATTATTGTGCCGACAGATGGTGCTGAGGGGGTCTAAGCTAATTAATCCCTGCCACAGGGTAATCAGTCTCCGAATGCCATTCCATCTCTAACTGGAACGCGGAGAAGGGATGACGGCTGCTGAGGGAGAAGTGAAGGCCCAACAACACCAACCACCATGTGTTTAGCTTTATAGTAATTATATATTGGGAGAGAATAGGTTTATTTTATCACTCAGGCATATATGAACTATTCAGTTATGATTTCCCCCCACCTCAAAAGAAGGCTTGTTAGAGGATATGCGTCTAGTAATAAATAGATTATATAATACAGGTATGGGACCTGTTATCCAGAATGCTCGGGACCTGGGGTTTTACGGATAACGGATCTTTCTATAATTTGGATCTTCATAGTTTAAGGCTACTTAAAAATCATTTAAACATTAATTAAACCCAATAGGCTGGTTTTGCTTCCAATAAGGATTAATTATATCTTAGTTTGGATCAAGTACAAGCTACTGTTTTATTATTACAAGGGAACAATTTTTAAAAATGTGAATTATTTTGTTAAAATGGAGTCTATGGGAGATGGCCTTTCTGTAATTCGGAGCTTTCCAGATAACATATCCCATACCTGTACTGGTATAGGATCCGTTATGCGGAAAGCCATTTTCCAGAAAGCTCCAAATTATGGAAAAGCGGTCTCCCATAGACTCCATTTTAACAAAATATTTCACATTTTTTAAAAATGATATCCTTTTTTCTCTGTAATAATAAAACAGTAGGTTGTACTTGATCCAAACTAATATATCAGTCACATTGCTGACCAAAACGTCAGTTTTTTCCTCTGTGAATAAAACATTTAATGGATTTTTAAGCTTAAAATGGAGTCTATGGGAAGAGGCCTTTCCGTAATTCGGAGCTTTCTGGATAACGAGTATTCAGATAACCAATCCCATACCTATACTGGTATAGGATCTGTAATGTGAAAAGATGTTATCCAGAAAGCTCCAATTTATGGAAAGACTGTCTCCCATAGACTCCATTTTATCCAAATAATCCAAATATTTTAAAACTAGGGGTCAGCATCCAATTTCGCCGCACCGGCATCCAATTCGGCGGCCCAGTTCCGGATTGTCTGCGGTCCGGCGGTTGGGGACCCCTGCGTTAAGCTATATGGCAGCACACTATACACAAATAGTGGCAAAAATCAATTAAAAATGAAGGCATGCATGATTCATACAAGCCACTTGTAATCAAAACACTGCATGTGCCATGGCCTTTACAATCAAGGGGTAAAAGGGTGGTTCACCTTTAAGTTAACTTTTAGTATGATGTAGAACTGACAGTTCTAAGCAACTTTTCAATTAATCTTCATTATTTATATTTTATAGTTTTTTTAATTATGTGTCTTGACTGTTTCAAGCCTTTGAATGGGGGTCACTGACCCCATGTAAAAACAAATGCTCTGTAAGGCTACAGTGTATTGTAATTGCTACTTTTTATTCATCTTATTTCTATTCAGGCCTCTCCTACTTATATTCTAGTCTCTTATTCAAATCAATATATGGTTGCTAGGGTCATTTGAACCCTAGCAACCAGATTGCTGAAATTGCAAACTGGAGAGCTGCTGAATAAAAAGCTAAATAACTCAAAAAACACAAATAATAAAAAATGAAAACCAATTAAAAATTGTCTCAGAATATCACTCTCTACATCATACTAAAATTTAATTTAAAGGTGAACAACCCCTTTAAGTCTGCAAGCACAATTGCTTTGTGCAAATTTCCCTGCAGTCATTTGTGCCTAAAACCCCATTCATTAAAAGGTCAAAAATCCCTCCCTGCACTTTTCTATATACAGGGAGTTACAACTTACATACACATTCAACTTAAAGGGGAACAAAAAGAGGTTCTCTTTCGCTCTTCCTGGTCCTAATTTGCATATGTAAATTAGGGTTCGGAATATTTAAAGTGGTTCTTTACCTTTAAATTACCTTTTAGTATGATGTAGAGATATTTGCAATTGGTTTTCATTTTTTATCATTTGTGGTTTTTGAGTTATTTAGCTTTTGATTCAGCAGTTTGCAGGTTTAACAATCTGATTGCTAGGGTTCAAATTCCCCTAGCAACCATGCATTGATTTGAATAAGACTGGAATTTGAATAGGAGAGGCCAGAATAGGAAGACGAGCAATAAAAAGTAGCAATAACAATACATTTGTAGCTTCACAGAGCATTTAGATGGAGTAGATGGGGTCAGTGACCCCCATTTGAAAGCTGGAAAGAGTCAGAAGAAGACGACAAATAATACAAAAACCATAAAAAATAAATAACGATGGCCAATTGAAAAGTTGCTTAGAATTAGCTATTCTATAACATACTAAAAGTTACCTTAAAGGTGAACCACCTCTTTTAATGAAGTGCATTTAGGGGAACCAAATGCAAAGCACGTGCTCTCTGAGGATGGAGCCAAACTAAACACACCTTTCTTTAGCTCAGCGGGCTTGATGAAATATGGGAGAGTCTTCATGGCTCCTCGAAGTTCCTGTTTCAGCGCCAGCATATATTCCACCTCCTCCCCTGTCTGCAGGGGTACTGGTTTGTATTCTAGGCTCTGCGGCAGGGGAAAAGAGACAGTGAGATGACATACAAAGAGTATATCTCTTAAAAAGGAACTGCAGTGAAGGTTTAATAAACCTGTCATTTTTCCTACAGTTGTGTATACATAAATGCATTTTCTTGTGAGTTTTGCAACGTAAAATTTCTTCCCAGCTGTAAACAACACACCCATGCTGTGAGTCACTGACAGATATAACCCAGTCTGATTGGCTGATAGCATGAGTTTGTAATGCACTACTTTTTTTTTTGTTTATTTTTTAATAGTACACTTATGAACCATGCATTATTAAAGGAAAACTATACCCCTCAAACAATGTGTCTCTATAAAAAGATATTACATAACACAGCTCATATGTAAAATCCTGCTTCATGTATATAAACCATTTTCATAATATACTTTGCTAGCAGTATGTGCTATTGGGTAATCATAAGTAGAAAACTTCCATTTTTTTTTAAAAAAGAAGGACAGCCCCCTGGGATCATATGATTCACGCTGCACACAAACATACCAAACAAACCATATATGTTCGGTCACATGAGCCAATTAACAGACAGAGTTCTGTCTTTTGCTCCCACTCTTCTTCCTGTTCCAGGTAGGGGGTTATTTACTAAGCTCCGAATACCCGAAATTCCCCAAAATCCGAAAAATTCGTGATTTTTTGTGATATAAAAGGCTTTTAAAAAAATAACAAATTTTTTGAAATTTTAGCCTGAGGGCTAAAGAGCCTGAATATAAAACATGGCATCTCAAACCTGTCAAGGTTGCATAAAAGTCATTAGGAACAGTCCCATTGATTTTTGGTCGTGTTGGGGGTTTCGAGCAATTTGATAATGTTTTCTGAGTTTTCAGGGAAAATTCATGAAAAAATCGTGAAGATCTGAGCTTTTCCCGCAAAGGTAATTTTCGGGAAAATTTAATAATAAAAAAGGGTTAAAAACCCAAGCGGGTTAGATCGGAGTTTGTTGCAGCCGATATTGAGATAAATTCGGACCTTGATAAATAACCCCCTTAAGAGTTGTAGTATTTCTGGTCAGGTGATCTCTGAGGCAGCACACAGACCATCACAAAATGGGGGTTCAAGGCAAGAGATGTAAAAGGGCAATATTTGCTTAAATATATATTCCAGTTTAATAAGATTCTTTAATATGTCACTTAATATGATATAAACCATCTGTTGCTCAAGTATTCATTTTGGGGGTATAGTTTTCCTTTAATGAAAAATATTGAATAAAGACCTACCGTACTACAAATCTGGGTAAATAGAGCCTAAACCCATTATAAATAGGACATATGGGAAACTATTATTATATATAAAAGGGGGAAAAAAACACTATAAACATAAGAGTATACATAAAAGTAGGGATGCACCGAATCCAGGATTCGGTTCGGAATTCGGCCTTTTTAAGAAGGAATCAGCCGAATGCTAATCCTAGTTTGCATATACAAATTAGGGGAAGGGATGGAAATCGTGTGACTTTTTCCCAAAAAACAAGGAAGTAAAAAATGTTTTCCACTTTCCACCTTTTATTTGCATATGCAAATTAGGATTCGGTTCGGTATTCGCCCGAATCTTTCGTGAAGGATTCGGCTGAATCCAAAATAGTGGATTCGGTGCATCACTACTTAAAAGGCCATTATACAGTATGGAATGCACCATATATCTCGCTTGTAAAGGGCCCATAGTGGAATGGGGGTACATGACTGTAATTGATAATGTAGACCCTGTACCTCAGGGGTCCCCAACTTCCAGGCCTGTCCTGAACTGGGGCGCCGAACAATTAACGCAGGCAAAATGGATGCCGGCACACCTAATTGGACGCCGGAACGACAGAATTGGAAGCCAACCCCCCCAGGTCCTGTGTGGCTCCTCTTTGGTCCCCGGGCCAAAAAAGTTTGGAGACCCCTGCTGTACCTGACACCCAACAGGTAAAAAGGCCAGAAAGTAAAATAAGGCAGTGCACAATGGGTAGAAACAGATACTATAATATAAAGGTTTGGATCAGGAGCTGTGGCTCTCAGCTTGGTGCAGAACTGAGGTTTACTGAATCCAATAACACATATCAGCGGTCCAAAATGGGAGTTGCCGTTTTCTAACTACAAGCTTTGTTACATGATAACACCTATTTTAGCCAATTTCAATGCATAGTATGTACAACTTCAGAGCACTGCACAGCTATAATACCCAAAGTGTATAGAACTTTACTTACCGGGAACAACGGAGGAGGTTGGAGAGTGGGCGGGGGCAATGCTTCCCCTCTGGTAATACCAACAACCTCCACATTAAAAGTCAGTTGGCCCCGACCGCTACCTCTGCCTTTTCCAGCCATCTTGTATTAGACCCAGGAAACAATACAATGACCACACCTGGGAATAAGAAATACAAACATCACCTGACATTTTCCATCTGTGTTTCCTAGGGACAAAGATATTGCCTTTGCCAAAAAAGCAGGGAATCCAATGTGCAGACTGCAAGCTGAGCAGGTGCTCGTGTATCTCCTCCACCCGCTGATTTAGCACAACATGTACAAAACCCCATACTGAACAAACAAAATGGAATATTTGCTATTGTATATATCTGTGAATGATCCAGCAGCACAAAGTGATGTCACCTGTTCCAACAAGGACATAGTGACGTCACTTGTATCTCATGACTTCCTTCATCCTGTGTATTACACAAAATGATGTGAATTCTGACTGCCATCCTGACCTGATCCCGACATCAGCGCTCAACCTCGCTAATGTTTTTGTGGATGAATGGAAGTAAATCCCACCAACATTAAAGGAGAAGGAAAGGTTAAAACTAAGCCTTAGCAGAAAGGTCCACCTAAATATACCAGTAAACCCTCAAAGTAATGCTGCTCTGAGTCCTCTGTCAAAAGAAACACAGCATGTCTTTCCTTCTATTGTGTACTCATGGGCTTCTGTATCAGACTTCCTGTTTTCAGCTTAAACCTCCAGGGCACGGGCTTGAGCATGCTCAGTTTGCTCCACTTCCCCTCTCTGCTGTAATCTGAGCCCAGCTGCTGTAATCTGAGCCCAGAGCTATAAATGAGCAAGGAGAGACTTAGGTAGGAAGTGATGTCACACCAAGCTAATATGGCAGCTGCTATCCTAAACAAAGAGAAAGATTCTAGAGCTTTTTACTCAGGTATGATAAAACATTCTACAGAATAAATATAGCATTATAGCTTGCACTATTGTGGCTAATCTATTGGCAACAAACTGCATCCATAGCTTTCTTTCTCCTTTAAGTAGAAAGCCTTCTCAGAAGAGTATAGTAGCAGCAAAGGGAGGAGTAAATTGATATTCATACCCTTCCCACAGACCTATATTGCTGTATCATCAGACCAAAAATGTGCTCATCATAAACCCAGATGTAAAGTCAACCAGGAACAGGGGAGGTGGCAAGTAAAACAGAGGAACCTTGCAGAAGCCCACAGCCACATCCACCATCATTAGCTGAAACTCGCAAGTAACTGACCCACTGCTGGACTCCACTCTTGGTTTTTATAATATAATATAGGGGTTAAAGTTCCCTTTGAGAAAACCGAATAGCATACAGTCATATGGAAAAGTCTGGGAACCCCTCTTAAATCTTTGGAGTTTTGTTTATCATTGGCTGAGCTTTCAAAGTAGCAACTTCCTTTTAATATAGAATCTGCCTTATGGAAACAGTAATATTTCAGCAGTGACAAACTTTATTGGATTAACAGAAAATATGCAATATGCATCATAACAAAATGAGACAGGTGCATAAATGTGGGCACCCAGGGCCGCCATTAGAAATCACGGGGCCCCGTACAACAAAATTTTTGGGGCCCCCTGGGCCCCGCCCACACTAACGACCAAGCTCCACCCCATATGCCGCCCACTCCACATCGCAGTTAAAAGACCACACAGACATCATCGCTAAAAAAGTAACCCCCCCACACAAGTTATAAAAAGCTATTGATGGTCAGGGCCCCCTTATAAAAGATTGGGGCCCCAAAAAAAAAAATGTAAAAAAAAATGTTTTTTTAAAAAAAACATTGGTGGCAGGGGCCCCCTTATAAGTTAAAAACAAATTTGGGGCCCCAAAAAATTTAAAAAAAAAAAATTAAAAAAAATGTTTTTTTTTTAAAAAAAATGTTTTTTTAAAAAAAAAAATGTTTTTTTTTAAAAAAATGTTTTTTTTAAAAAAGAATGTTTTTTTTAAAAAAGAATGTTTTTTTTTAAAAAAAAACATTGGTGGCAGGGGTCCCCTTATAAGTTAAAAACAAATTGGGGCCCCAAAAAATTAAAAAAAAAAAAAAAAAAAAAGTTTTTTTAAAAAAAACATTGGTGTCAGGGGCCCCCTTACAAGTTAAAAAAAATTGGGGCCCCAAAAAAATTTTTTTTACAAAAAGATTGGTGGCAGGGGCCTATAGAATATTAAAATAATACATTGGTGGCCAGGGGATTAAAAAAAAAAAAATATACAAACTGGTGTTCAGTAGAATTGAACTCATGGCTTCACTACTTCAACTTCGCCTCCTTTCGTGACTTCGGGTCTTTGCGCCGCTTCAGGACTTCGGCTTCGGCTGTTTTCGTGACTTCGGGTCTTTTCGGCGCTTCGTGACTTCGGGTCTTTTCAGCGCTTCGTGACTTCGGGTCTTTCCGTGACTTCGGGTCTTTTCGGCGGATCGGCTTCGGCTTTTCGGCACTTCCGCATTCGGCAACTTAGAGGGAGGACGTACGGCTCGGGCGCTCGTAAGGGGGGCCCGGATCTTCAAAAAATGCAGCGCTGCCGGGCCCCCCTTCATGCCCGGGCCCGGTACGCTTGTCCCCCCTGTCCCCCCCTGATGGCGGCCCTGTGGGCACCCCAACAGAGATATTCCATCCATACTTAGTTGAGTCTCCTTTTGCAAATGTAACAGCCTCTAGACGCCTCCTATAGTCTTTGATGAGTGTCTGGATTCTGGATGGCGGTATTTTTGACCATTCGTCCATACAAAATCTCTCCAGTTCAGTTAAATTTGATGGCTGCCGAGCATGGACAGTCTGCTTCAAATCATCCCATAGATTTTCCATGATATTCAAGTCAGGGGACTGTGACAGCCATTCCAGAATATTGTACTTCTCCCTCTGCATAAATAACTTTGTAGATTTCCAAGTGTGTTTAGGGTCATTGTCTTTTTGGAATATCCAACCCCTGCGTAACTTCAACTTTGTGACTGATGCTTGAACATTATCCTGAAGAATTTCGGGATGAATTCATCCGACCCTCGACTTTAATAAGGGCCCCAGTCCCTGAACTAACCACACAGCCCCACAGCATGATGGAACCTCCACCAAATTTGACAGTCGGTAGCACGTGTTTTTCTTGGAATGCAGTATTCTCATCAGTCCAAAGCACTTTGTTCCAAAATGACTGTGGCTTGTCTAAATGAGCTTTTGAATACAACAAGTGACTCTGTGGCATGAGTGCTTCTTTCTCATCCCCCTGCCATACAGATGTTCTTTGTGCAAACTACGCTGAATTGTAGAACGATGTACAGATATACCATCTGCAGCAAGATGTTCTTTTCAGGTCTTTGGAGGTGATCTTTGGGTTGTCTGTAACCACTCACAATCCTCCACATATGCCGCTCCTGTATTTTTCTTGGCCTGCCAGACCTGGGTTTTACAACAACTGTGCCTGGGGCCTTCCATTTCCTGATTACATTCCTTACAGTTGAAACTGACAGTTTAAACCTCTGAGATAGCTTTTTATTGCCTTCCCCTAAACGATGATACTGAACAATCTTTGTTTTCAGATCTTTTGAGAGTTGCTTTGAGGATCCCATGCTGTCGCTCTTCAGAGGAGAGTCAAACAAAAGCATAACTTGCAATTGACCACCTTAAATACCTTTTCTCATGATTGGACACACCTGCCTATGAAGTTCAAGGCTTAATGAGCTAATCCAACCAATTTGGTGTTGCCAGTAATCAGTATTGATTAATCTTTGTTCAGAAAACACCCCAGTACTCAGATGTTTCTGGGAAATGAAAGACATACCACTGTTACCTTTTTTGTTAAAAGTGGAGTAAATTATTATGCAGGCTGAGAGGGGTTCCCAAACTTTTTCATATGACTGTATGTCATAGAAAACGGCACAGTGTTTGTATAAACATGTAAAAAATCATTATAAACTACAACCTTTTGTAACGACAAACAAACATACACACAGAAGAGTCAATTTTAAAGGGGAACTATTGCAAAAATGAAAATGTGATATAAGTGTCATCATACTGAAATTAAATCTATACGATATATTGGATCCAACTGTCAATGAATATCTGACACCCAACTGCTGCATGAAGAGAGAATGCAGAGAAACAGATGTTGATTGAGGAATAGTGAACATAAACTTGATTATTCCAGAAACAGTACAGAATTTTTAATTGATTACATTATTATTTCAGTATGCTGAAGCTTATATTAAATTTTCATTTTTTGCAATGTTCCCCTTTAAGTACCATCTGTTTGATAAAACTATATCTGACAGCAGGCTGCACTGCTTACAGAATATAACAGCGCCATGCCATAATAACTGACAATGTATATATAAGCATAATTACCTGTACAAAAAATGTTTCACATCTGAGACTTTGCCTTTCCCACAATGTCAGAAGTGCATTACCAGGGGGAGACCCATTGCTCTCTTCCCATGTCAGCTCTTTGGTGCTATCAACATGCTTCTTTCCTGCTGTCAGGGAGCCTGAAATAATATAAAGAGACTTTAGATTCTTAGCTCTTGTGATTATGACATCTTAGTGTACATGTTGTTTAACACCATTTCCCCCTACCTCCCAAAGAAAGCAATCAGTCACCGTTTAAAAGAGGACTAACCTCTAAAAATGAATATGTCTAAAAATGGCATATTTTATATACTGAATTTATTGCAGCAGCCTAAAGTTTCAGCTTGTCAATAGCAGCAATGATCCAGGACTTCAAACTTGTCACAGGGAGTCACCATCTTGGAAAGTGTCTGTGACACTCACATGCTCAGTGGGCTCTGATTGGCTGTTGAGAAGCTAAGCTTAGGGCTCGTCACTAATTATCCAGCAGAAAATGAGCTTCCCCTGTAATATAAGCTGATGCTACAGGTTTGCTGATTATTAAATTCTGATGCTAATTGCACTGGTTTCTGTGCTGCCATGTAGTAATTATGTGTATTAATTACTAATCAGTCTTATATTGTGACATTTCTAGTCTATGTGTACTGTATATTGTGAGTGGGTCCCTAAGCTCAGTAAGTGACAGGAGCACAGAGCAAAATAAAGCATTTTTTCTTAGTTAAAGGAAAACTATACCCCCAAACAATGTAGGTCTTTATTAAAAGATACTGAGTAAAACAGCTCATGTATAAAACCCTGCTTCATGTAAATGAACCATTATCATAATAATATACTTTTTTAGTAGTATGTGCCATTGGGTAATCATAAATAGAAAATTGCCATTTTAAAAAATAAGGGCCGCCCCCAGAGATCGTAAGATTCACTGTGCACACATACAAACCACATGTAAGGTCACATGAGCCAATTAACAGACAGAGTTCTGCCTTTTGCTTCCTCACTTCTTGCTGTTACAGTTAGTGTTGTAGTATTTCTAGTCAGGTGATCTCTGAGGCAGCACAGATAGAGTCACGAAATGGTGGTTCAAGGCAAGAGATGTAAAAGGGCAATATTTATGTAAATATATATTCCAGTTTGGTAAGATTCTTTAATATGTCATTCAATTTGATATAAACTATCTGTTGCTTAAGTGTTCATTTTGGGGGTATAGTTTTCCTTTAAGCATATTACATTATGAGAAAAAAAGCCTTGTCTCACCCCCTATTCTCAACCAGTCTCCAATACCGTACAGCCAAAGATGAAATCAGCATAGTCGGTGACAAGACGTCATTCCCAGAATGAAGTTTTTAAAATCAATATTAAAATCCTGAAGCTGAACGGGGCTGAGAGCACAGGACCGATTGGTCAGTGGCCAGCAGCTTCAAGCTTAAAGGCACACCGGGCGATTCGGGGAGATTTAGTTACCTGACGACTAATCTCCCCGAACGGCTTCCCCCTGTCTTCCGCTGGCTATAACGAAAAATCGCCTGCGGCATGGCACACGCGGCGCTTCGTATTCTGAGGCAACTTCGGAATACGAAGAGACATGTGTGCCATGCCACAGATGATTTTTCGTTATAACTGGCGGAAGCCGTTCGGGGGAGATTAGTCACCCCCAAGAAGAGGCGATTAGTCGCCAGGCGACTAAAGCTGGCCATAGATGTTGAGATTTTTAAAAGATCCGATCCTCATCGTGAGACCACGATTTTCTCGGAACGATCGTACGAATTGACCATCAACTAAAAAGACCAATTTGCCAGAAAAACGCCTGCTTGTACCTGCAAACATAGATAGATTGCACTGGGACCGACAAAGATTTTTTGACCTGGCCGATCAATTTCCTGACAGATGTCGGCCGAAAAATCGTAAGATGTGCGATCGTTCGAATCCCACTAACCGCACGATAATTTTGAAGGATTGGTCGGGCTTCCCTAAAATCCGTCGTTCGGCAAGAAGAATCGTCGCGTCTATGGGGAGCTTAAATCTCCCCCAATCGCCAGGTGTGCCCTTACACTAACTCTGTCCCCCCACAATGATTATTTACGGAGGGAGATTATAGGAATAGAAAATGCTTTGGTCTGTTACCAGGTGGAATAAACACAGAACACGTCGTACCTCTCCTTCCCCAATTCTGTTGATGTGATGGCAGCGAATGAGACCAAGTGATCCTAAAACAAAATGCACAATCACTACAACTGAGTTGCTCTCACTCCCTCACCCACTCGCTCATAAACAAGTACCCCTGTTGACAAACTTACTTTCGTTATGTTTATCAGAGGCAAAGCAAGCAGCACACTTTGTCCCCTCCCTCACTGATGCAGCCAAGCAGGAGAGCCTGAAAAGCAAAATCCAGACAACCGTGCTCAGCCTCCCCTCCCCCTCTCCGACATGGAGCAGCAATGCTGGACATGCTGCGCACAGATATGATGTAACTAAAGGCTGAGGGAGAGGAAATATGACTCAGGGAACATGGGCCGGCCTAAGTCACTGTTGCCTTACAATAGACACTCCTACTTTCACATTCTGAAAATGCTTGGTCTGGAGAACAGTTAGAAATGAGTGATAAGTGAGTTTATAATACAAATTTGATGCCGTCGGGTATAGATTTTATTGCACTAATGAACTGTATATATCAGTGAGAGTTCTCTGTACAAAACTCAGAGCAGAGTTCCCATTCACACAAGTCACAAATGAAAAGTACCTGACAATATCCGTGCAGATTTCCAGCAGTGGACAGACCTCCTAGGGGCAGGGAATCCAATTGACTATTAGAGAAAGTCTTCCAACTGCAGCTCTTGGTTAGACGCCAGGGAAGTGCCAAATAGGGGAGTTCTGCAACACCCCAAAGTCTCCAAGCTGCTCCTAGAGTGCCATGTGCAGCTTACTCAGCCCCTACTGCAACCATTCCTTCTTCCCAGACCATCAAAACTTTGTTCCAGGAGAAGGAGGGATTTTGCCAGACCCCCTGGGGTAAACTTGTTTGTCCACTATGTGGCTCCAATGGGGGAGGGGTAAAATTCTGAGCCTTTTACTGTTGCTTCTTTGTGCTGAAAAATGAACTATGGGACTTGAATAAAACTTACCTTTCAATTGCCAAGTAACATTTTCATCATCACAGCCTCCACCCCCTGTTTCAAAAGAATATCATCTTATGCTCCCTTACAATAATTTAAAGGCGAACTAAAGGTTAACTAAAGAAGTACGCTATAAATGTAAATCATGTTTTGTGCTTCTATACCAGTCCATGGGAACCACAGCCCTTTAGCAGTAAAGATCTGTGCCTCTGAAGATGCCCCAGTAGCTCCCCATCTTCTTTTCTGCTGATTCACTGCACATGCTCTGTGCTGCTGTCACTTACTGAACTTAGGGATCCACTAAACAATATAAAGTACACATAGGGTTGCCACCTAGCTGGTATTTTACTGGCCTGGCCGGTAAAAATGATGGTTGATCCCAATTTTATTAATAAGAAAAAAAGATAAATGTATAGGAAGGCCTGTTTTTTTTTCCAGAAAAGGTGGCAACCCTATATACCGGCCTAGCCGGTAAATTTGTAGTACCCTTAACAAAAGTCCTTGGCCCACCCCCAATGCGCTGAAAATGTACCTTTTCTCTGCCTTCTTGCCATCACGTGATATGTCGCCGCCCCTTTTTGCATCACAGATCTGCCCCCTTCTGCATCACAGCCCACCCCGTTTGTTCCTGACCCCACCACAGGCTGGTAAAAATTTTCTGAAAATGTGGCAACTCTAAATAGAATAAAAATGTCACAATATAAGGCTGATTAGTAATTAATACAGATAATTACTACATGGCAGCACAGAAACCAGTGCAATTAGCATCAGAATTTAATAATCAGCAAACCTGTAGCATCAGCTTATATTACAGGGGAAGCTCATTTTCTGCTGGATAATTAGTGACGAGCCCTAAGCTTAGCTTCTCAACAGCCAATCAGAGCCCACTGAGCATGTGAGTGTCACAGACACTTTCCAAGATGGTGACCCCCTGTGACAAGTTTGAAGTCCTGGATCATTGCTGCTATTGACAAGCTGGTGCAATAAGTGCAGTATATAAAATATGCCATCTTTAGCCATATTAATTTTTAGGGTTTAGTTCTCCTTTAACAAATGTTGACAATCTTATCACTTTGTTGCTCCAGGTCCTAAAAATTGATGACTTAGAAACAGCCAAAGGACTGAAGGTCACTTGGTTAGCTTCTTGTCCAACTTCCAGGCCATTAATGTAGATAATGGAACAGCCAGGAACATTAACTTCAGACAGGACATTTTCCACACTCCCCAAGAAGGCTTTGCAGAAGTGGAGTAATACACCCTTGGCAGATACTCCAGTGTCTTGTCTGTTTAAAGCCACTGCCTTACTCATTCCCAATTCCTCAGCACTCCTCATTTGCAACAAATTCACCTCCCTAGAGTACTTCTCATTAGAGCACTTCACTGTCATTTGCAACGATGCTCCTAGCAGTCTCTTTAGAAACTAAGCCGAACAATATACTTTTGTAAGCAAGGACCAGCCCAGGGTGGCTCAAGGAATGTAGCTCCGGCCTGTGGCTCTACATTTGTGTTCAGAGTTACTAGAGGTAATTGGGAGGTATTGGGAACCCTGTGTAAAATTTTACTTTGCTAAATATGGCACATTGCTTTATCTCAACTGAAGCTAAACTATAATTTTTGAGGAGAAGGTCAATTTAAAATGGTCAATTTTTTTAGGAAATCCAAGGAATTCCACATAGGGCTGTTTGGCGAAACACTAACAATTAGGCCAAATGTGTAGATCAGGGGTGTCCAGCCTGGGGGCCACATGTGGCCCAGGATGGATATGAATGCGGCCCAGCTTGAATTTCCCCCAATCCAGGAAACGTCATGTCGCAATGTCACGTACAGAAAGCGTATGTAGGCTAGTAGTGGAACTTTACACAGAACCCTCAACATGAAATTAGGTTGTTAATGAATAAACTGTAGAAGTGAAAAGGTGCTCAATAGTGATAAATGGATAGGGTTGCCACCTGGCCGGTATTTCACTGACCTGGCCAAACACCAGCCAGGGCTGGCTCTGGTATTACCAATTTACCAACAATGTACTAGCCAGTAAATCTGTAATCCCTAGTTGTTCTGCCTCTGGCCCAGATCCACCCCAATTCTGCCTGTTACAGCTTTCAACCTGTGTCCCAGCTGATTCTCCCTTTGCTTAGCCGATGGTAGAGTCCTGCAGCAGGTCAGGTACCCGCGGGTTATCTGCAAAAAAAGCGGTTACCCTGCGGAATGAGGGTAGAATTTTCAGGTGCGGGTCGCAGGTTGGGTTGTGGGTCTCATTTACATTTCTTATCTTATACTCTTATACTCTATATTTTGCTCCTTTTAAAATTTAACAAAACATATCTCTGTCTCCACCCACTTCCGGTTTGCAGCAACATCACTTCCTCTTTGATGGCGGTCAGCGGGTTGCGGATAAGGCATTTGCGGGTTCCGGGTCATGTAGCGGATCAAAGTGGATAAATATGCGAGTTGCAGGTCGGGTCCGGGTCTTAGAATTTGGTTCCACACAGGACTCTAGCCTATGGTATAGCTGCCCCGCCCCAATTCACATCATAGGTGGCCCGTTTTGCAACAGAGGTCAGTCCCTTTTTGGTTCCACCCACGCCTTCATATCATTGGCTGTTAAGGCGCCAACAAAAAGGTGGCAACCTTATGTGTGGGTCAGGCTGAAGCCCACGAGTTTAACTTGCTTGAGCCACTGTTAGGGTTGGGTGGAGGTCAAAAATGTTTGACTTGCACACCACTAGTGCTCAATATATATTCAAAAGAATGATTCAGGGAGGCCTATTGATTACGATTCGAGAAAGGGGATTAGGTTATTTGTTAAAACAAATAAAAACAAAAAAGAGAGTCGTGTTTTCTAAATGGAACCAACAATCGTTTTTTTTTCCAATCAGGTTTTTTCTTTTGAAAATCTATAAAATAATACATCTGCCACCAAAAGTGTAATTGTTTATCATATTTATTCATTTTTAACTTACTGGGGGGCATTTTCTTCTCTGCTGCTTTAAATTATGGCAATAAGTGAAATTTCTGGGAGCCCTTGTGTCAGACCTTTGTGCGGCACATGTTTTCCTTGTGTGTTCCAGATCATCTGTGGCCATGCACGCGGCTTGTGAAGTGGAAATGAGATGAGGAACTAACACATCGGTATTAGAGCTGCCATCTCAAGACTTCATTGAAAGAGCAGGGAAATTCTCAACAGCAAATTGCCACTTAAGTTTTCCCTGATAACAGCCATGTCAGAATGCTTCAAAAGAAGTCATTACATTGGTTACGATATTGTCAGACAAGCAATTGTTGCTAATAAAAAGTAAAAAAAAAATTTGTTAACCCTGTTTATAAATATATAATGGCAAGCATACTTAAAGGGAAATTAGATAAAAATAAGCAAAATTGCTATCAATCATACCATACTGCGGGTGTACATGTACATGATCCATTATAATGGAATCTCATATAATATATAAGGTTTTGTGAAAATTACTCCAGTCCACCAATGATTGGCATGATGTTGTTAAAGAGGAACTATTGTGAAAATAAAAATATAGTTTCAGCATACTGAAATAAGAAACTTTCTTCACATAATCAATTAAAAATTCTGTACCATTTCTGAAATAATCAAGTTTATCTTCACTTTTCCTCTCTCAGCATTTGTTTCTCCTCATTCTCTCTTCATTCAGGAGTTGGGTGTCAGACCAATATATCTTATAGGAGGGGGCTCCATTTGCCATATTGTCAGTTTCCCAGCTTCGCCCAGTCATGTGACTTGTGCCTGCACTTTAGGATGGAACTACTTTCTGGCAGGCTGTTATTTCTCCTACTTAATGTAACTAGATCAGTCTCAGTGGGACTTGACTTTTACTATTGAGTATTGTTCTTAGATCTACCAGGCAGCTGTTATCTTGTGTTAGGGAGCTGTTATCTGGTTACCTTCCCATTGTTCTGTTGTTAGGCTGCTGGGGGGGGGGTGGAGGGGGTGATATCACTCCAACTTGCAGTAGAGCAGTAAAGAGTGACTGAAGTTTATCAGAGCACAAGTCACATGACTGGGGGCAGCTGGGAAACTGACAATATGGGGCACATTTAATTAGCTCGAGTGAAGGAAAAGAATAAAAAAAACTTCGAATTTGAAGTGTTTTTTTGGCTACTTCGACCATCAAATTGGCTACTTTGACCTTCGACTACGACTTCGAATTGAACGATTCGAACTAAAAATCGTTCGACTATTCGACCATTCTATAGTCGAAGTACTTGTCTCTTTAAAAAAAACTTTGACCCCCCACTTCGCCACCTAAAACCTACAGAGCATCAATGTTAGCCTATGGGGAAGGATTTAACTTTGACAGTCGAATATCGAGGGTTAATTAACCCTCGATATTCGACCCTAAGTAAATGTGCCCCTATGTTTAGCCCCATGTCAGAGTTCAAAATTGAATATAAAAAAATCTGTTTGCTCTTTTGAGAAATGGATTTCAGTGCAGAAGTCTGCTGGAGTAGCACTATTAACTGATTCATTTTAGAAAAAAAATGTTTTCCCATGACACTATCCCTTTAACATCCCAAATATCTATCATTGGCTGGAATTTGAACAAAATTCCTCACTTAGGCACATGCTTAAGAACATTAGAGACCCTATTATCAGTTAATGGACTATTGTGAAAATGAAAACTTTATATAGGCTTCAGCCAATGGAAATAAGAACCATTCTAAATATAATTTACCGTTTCTGGAACAATCAAGATACTCTTCAATCTTCCCCACTCAATCTGTTTCTGGACATGCTGGCTTTGTGTCAGAGTCAGTTCTTTTAATAGACAGCTCTAAAATACATTGTCATGTCAGTGGAGGCACAGGCTCTCAATCAAAATCTGACCCTGATCTGTGCACGTGGACAGACAGATTGCTGGGGGGGGGGTATTAAAGATTTACTTGATTATTTCAGAAATTCTACAATGTTTTTTATTGGTTATATTAAGAATGTCTCCAATTCTATCCATTGGACAAAGCTCATTTAGTTTTTCATAATCACAAGCGTTCCCTTTTAAATATATTTTTCTCATGGGATTAGAGAGGGTCTGGCCTACTAGAACACCAGATGATCTTCCAATTGGGCCCAGCCTGGGAGACATTAGTCCATCCTTATTTCCATTGTGTCCCTATATAAAATTTCTACCATTTGCCACCGCCTATATTATATTGCTGTGGATGTGGGCCCAGCGAGTAAGATTCTCTGGTGAACACTAGGAGATACAGTTTGACACTGCATGGGACTCAATTTAAATTCACTACCCAAGTTTAGACTAAATTGTGTGTAGGGGACCATTGAAATCCTTCACCTGTTTTTCTGTCTGTGACATCATCCAGCCCAGTTACAGGCTAGAGAGCCATCTGATTGGCTGGGCACCCCAGTGCATCCTTGGGAGGGAGGGTGTGCCTGACGTTGGAGCCAAATGTACGGGATCTCCAACAGAGCTGAACAGGGCCAGCACCAGTTGGTGTGAGACTGTCAAGTGCAGAGAAGCTGCTGTATCTGTAGAAGTACAGAGAAAGCCCATCCTGTTCCCAGCCAAGCTGCTACAGACTCAGGAGGTGAAAGGAGCCACTGGTGAGATTGATCCTGCTGCAGAGCTGCCTGTAATCTCCAGTGTGTCTGCCTCTGAGAGCACCCCGTAAATGAGCCACCCAAGGGAGGATACAGATAAGGATACAAGTGTGGGGCCCCAGTTTGAGTACAGGTCTTGTGCATTTACCTGCTATGTGGGAGTGGCTGGTAAATTCCAATGGGAAAGGTAGCGCTACCTGGGGTATAAGAGCTCTGGGGAAGGGACATTCCATTTGAACTGAACTGTGTGGCTATTAATCCCTTCCAGAGGATTAGGACTGTGATAATAAAAAGGACTGTGTTTGACAAACAGTCAGGTACATAATAGTGAGTTAGGTAGGTCGGACGTGTCCCCAGTGCAGGAGTGCATTGTGTATTAGATTGCCCAAGTTCTTTTACTACTGTTTTATATAAAGTTTATATTTGTTTCACTTGCAAACTGTGTGTTTTATTTTTCCTAGCGGAAATCCCCTGAGGTGTGCCCCTCAGTGTTCCCTAGGTGGAGGCACTGCTCTGTAAATCCCAGTTCCCTTCATATGCAAAAGGGATTTAGGGCCCCTGGATTACCAAGGGTTAATTGCTATTTAAAGCAACAGTAACCAAATTAGGGTTATACGTATGTGTTTGTAATTTTACTGTTGTTTCCTCTAGGACAGGGATCCTCAACCTTTTATTACCCATGAGCCACAATTGGATTTAAAAAATTGGGGGTCTAAACACACATGACAAATGTTTTGAGGTGAAGTGAAGTGGGTGAAGAGGAGCTATGACTCCTTTTCACTCCCTCATCTTCACCAGACGACATGGTGCTTCGTCAGATGAAATTTTCAAACCCACCCGATCAAATCAAAACCATAGTACAGGTATGGGATCCATTATCTGGAAACCTGTTATCCAGAAAGCTCAGAATTATGGAAAGGCCGTCTCCCATAGACTCCATTTTATCCAAATTTCTAAAAATGATTACCTTTTTCTCTGTAATAATAAAACAGTAGCTTGTACTTGATCCCAACTAAGATATAATTAATCCTTATTGGAAGCAAAACCAGCCTATTGGGTTTATTTTTTTTTTTTTTTTTCAAACATGTTTTTATTTATTTCTAACATTAATAATTATAGTAAGCATGGCGTAAGTTCAACAATTTTCAATAATGAGTTTACAATAACATATAAGTACAATACAAAACATACAGCTCATAATATATAAAATAGTATTATGTAGGACTCAATGGGTAGATTGCCAGTAGTCTGTTAATCTGATGCTATTGGGTTTATTTAATGTTTACATGATATTGTAGTAGACTTAAGGTATGAAGATCTAATTACAGAGAGATCTGTTATCCAGAAAACCCCAGGTCCCAAGCATTCTGGATAACGGATCCCATACCTGTACACGGATATATGTCAACATCATAAGCTGTATGTTAATGGCCAACCTCTATTGTTGAATTATTATCGTATGTTATTTCCAGGCCACATTTTTATGTTTTTCATCGTTCTTAACAATTTTTCGGAACATTAAATACTTTGTTTTGAAAATATTATTTTGAGACATAAAAATATTGTTGATTTTCATCTAACTGATCAAATTGTTCTCCTTATGATTAAACAGTTTCTTTTCTTTAAAAACTTTTTTTTTGTTTTAAATGTATTTTTCAGGAGAAATTCCATGTTCGTGCTGCGCTCTCGTCTCAGTGATACAGCATTTTATTCCCACACTTTATTACTGTGTTTTCATATATTTTGTTGATAGGATGACGAGGAAGCAGCAGGGCAGCATGAATTGCGTTAAAATTGAAAATGGTTGTTTGTAATATTGTGAGATTTCTGCTGAGGGAAATGAAAACACATTTTACAAAATGAGGCATGCGTTTGAGAGGCTTGGGGAATGGAGCTATTTCTTAGGAGGTAGATAATAACTAAACAGCATTTAACGCTCTTATCTTTGTGTTGCCCAGAATTCGCTCCATGATCTTGTGAAGTCTTGCGGAGAAGACATTCTTCATAGCCGTACAGAGTACAAAGCGATGAGTTGCGGCGTAAGTCAGCAGAAGAGAAGACATAAAAGGCAGCATTTTTATATAATTTCTCAACGTGCAACGACCTTGATCTTATAAAAAGAATGGGGAAACATGTATTTTAAAAGGTTCTTGTTGAATCTGGTCCTTTTATGCTGTACAGAGTTTGCATGGTATGGAGGCGACTACATTCTCTGCCAAGGTTCTTTTTTTCTATTATAAAGTAATTTACATGGGGGGGAGGATAACAAAGTGACATGTGTTGTTTAACACAGGGCCGGAACTAGGGGTAGGCAAAGTAGGCGCCTGCCTAGGGTGCAATCATGGGGGGGCACACTTTTAAGGGGATTTTTTTTCTTTTTTATCAAACCCTGGTTTGCTTTGCCTTTAATAGTGTATCAATTTTATAAAATCGCCTGTTCCAAACCCCTCTTGCCCGTGATTCGTACTGCGGGCAGCCCTCTTGGCTCCTGCTGGCAAAAGTACATATTTGGGGGATTTTTTGGCTGCTGCTGGCACAGGTACAGATCAGGGGCAAAATGAGGGATTGGTTTTGCTGTTGGCTCAGGGTATAGGGCAATATGGTTGCTGGCACAGGTACACACGTTTGTGGCAATATGATGGATTTTTGGCTCCTGATGGCACAGGTACAAATTAGGGGCAAAATGATGAATTTTAGCTGCCTCTGGCATAGGTACTGATTGGGGGCTAGGGAGCAATCTGAGGGTTTGACTGCCGTTGGAACAGGTACAAATGGGGGCAATATGATGGCTGCTGGCACAGGTACATGGGGCAATATGAATGGTAAGGTGGGCAATGGACCGCGTGGGGGGGCACTGATAGAAGCTCTTGCCTCGGGTGCCAAAATACCTTGGCCCGGCCCTGGTTTAACAGGTATCTTCTTGGTACATACAGTAATTACATGGAAAAGCTGTGAACTAACCCTCTTGCATGGAAATATATATTTTTTTAAATTTAAATATTTATTGGTTTTTCCATGCAGATCCCAATCAAATGTAGTGCAAACCATATAAAAGTCATAAGGTTGCAGGTACATAATGGCAGTTCAGTTCCGTATACAAATTCAGTCGCATACGTATTTCAAGGAAATATATTTTTTAATTTATACTTGTAAGGATTTTCAACACAGATACAAGGTTGAGATTAAACCTATATGTTATTTGGTAAAGGTGTGTAATAAGGATGCACCGAATCCAGGATTCAGTTCGGGATTCAGCCTTTTTCAGAAGGATTCGGATTCGCCCGAATCCTTGTGCCTGACCGAATCCTAATTTGCATATGTAGGGAAATCACGTGACTTTGCGTCACAAAAGAAGGATTTTTTCCACTTTTTCCTTTTAAGACCCTAATTTGCATATGCAAATTCAGATTTGGTTCAGGATTCGGCCAAATCGTTCACCAAGGATTCGGGGATTCAGCCGAATCCCAAATAGTGGATTCAGTGCATCCCTTGTGTCTACTCCTTAATATCGGCTTTGGGTTTTATATTCAGTCATTCTCTGGGTAGCACTGTTTTTTTTTTTTAAAGGAAACTTTTTATTGTTTTTATTGGGAAGCACTGTTTTTATACAGGTATTGGATCCGTTATTCAGAAAGCCATTATCCAGAAAGATCTGAATGTCCGAAAAGTCCATCTCCCATAGGCTCCGTTGTATCCAAAGAATTTAGTTTTTTAAATTATTTCCTTTTTCTCAGTAATAATAAAGCAGTACTTTGTGTTTGATCCAAACTAAGGCACGATTAATCCTTACGGGTGGAAAAACCAGCCTGTTTAGTTTATACATAAACCCATTATCCAGAAAGCACCGAAAGGCCATCTCCCATAAATTCCATTGTATCCAAAGAATTTAGTTTTTTAAATGATTCCATTTTTCTCAGTAATAATAAAACAGTACTATGTATTTGATCCAAACTAAGACATGATTAATCCTTACTGGAGGCAAAACCAGCCTATTAGGTTTTTTTAATATTTAAATGATTTTCTAGTAGATCCAAAGTTGAATTGGCAGAACAGGAGATGGTGTTCTGCCAATGCCTGTGTTCTGGTCGTGTCCAGTAGAATACATGGCCGGAAAGTAAGATGATATCAACTTGAAGGATTTCAAATTTACCTGCAGATGAACTTTTGCAGATGTAAGTAATCCAAACCATTTTGTGTTGACAGTTTATTGGTCAGTGTATGGAGCACTCCGATGGACTTCCCTAACCGATGTAAATCGGGCAGGTTTAAAATTCCGGTCCGATAAGGACCCCATTGATTTATTGATGTGGCCCTTGCCTGCATTCCCTTCGTTCTGATCCGATCGTTGGGCAGTAGGGCCCACAATCGGATCAGCCCGATATCGGCCATTCAAGTTGTACAAATCGGGGCAAGGCCTGCTTGTTTGGCGACCCCTCCAAATGTATTGCCCATGTATGGCCACTTTTAGTATGTCACTGTCTACAATAAGGATGTACCACCACCTGCACCATTCTACTAAATAACAATTCCCAACACTTTTGTGGAAATGTTAAAAATGTTCCTGTATAAATCCCCATTTTTGTGTATGAGAAACTCCATTAAATGACAATGATTATCATACATGCAAGCCTAGATGTGCTACACACAATACCTGGCTCTTCTATGCACATAGACTGTGAATACACTCATGGCAAAGCTGTATTTGTCCAATTTAGCCTAAGCAGAGCATTTCCTTCCCTTACATTAGATTGTAGGGATAATAGCCGGCTGATGCGGGAGGGAGGATGTATCTGACAAGATAAGTCTGCGTATTGATTCAGCAAAGCCAGGACCCCTGCGAGGCAAGCAAGTGCTGATATTAAACCCAAGCACCTCGCTTATTGTGCTTGAGGAATATGTGTAATTTACCCTTTCCTTTGTGCTTTCTGTGCTTTTGTTAAAGGAGAAGGAAAGGTTAAAACTAAGTAAGCTTTATCAGAAAGGTCTATAAATATACCAGTAAACCCTCAAAGTAATGCTGCTCTGAGTCCTCTGTCAAAAGAAACACTGCATTTCTTTCCTTCTATTGTGTACACATGGGCTTCTGTATCAGACTTCCTGTTTTCATCTTAAACCTCCTTGCCCCGGGCGTGAGCATGCTCAGTTTGCTCCTCCCCCCCCCTTCTCTGCTGTAATCTGAGCCCAGAGCTATAAGTGAGCAGGGAGAGACTCAGGCAGGAAGTGATGTCACACCAAGCTAATATGGCAGCTGCTATTCTAAACAAACAGAGAGCTTCTAGAGCTTTTTACTCAGGTATGGTAAAACATTCTACAGAATAAATATAGTGTTATAGCTTGCACTGTTGCAACTAATCTATTGCCTCTGTAGCTTTCCTTCTACTTTATGAGTTACCCCAGCACATTTGCTCTTATTATGGGGGAGCAAAATAGGCCTGTATAAATCAATGCCCCTGTAATATAGAAATCACAGTCCCAGCTGGCGAGCTTTTACAAAATTGTAACGACCACGTTGTCTGGAACCTTGATAGGTGATGCACCTGCGGACGCACAGGAGAATCCTGTGGGTTCCGGTATTCACAGTGCCCTTTTGGGGCCCCGGGCCTTCTGCTGTGGAAGCCGACAAGAAGTGCGTAAAAAGTCCGTATGCGAGGTACCGGCAAGGGAATAGAAGAAGACTTAGTCGAAGTCAGGCGAAGGGTTAAAGGCAAGCGGCAGAAGTCGTAGTCAAGGATCAAGCAGAAGTTAAAACCAGGAATATCAAACACAATCAGACGCTTAGGCAGGAACAGATAACTGAAACCAGCTTGGGCATCAGCAAAATGGTGGACAGTCCTTTTAAAACAATCTTTGGCGACAAAGACGCAGGCGTCAATACGTTCAGTGTTGGGCGCCACCGTCACTTTGAAGAAGTGCTCACATGCGCCCCGTCAATCGGGGAGAGACGCACTGGGAGGTAAGGCGCTGAGGAAGTCTCCCGGCGACTCTTACAAAAATAGTGCCCTGGTGTAAAGGTACAACAATGAAAAATCCATTTCATGACTGACGTGGGGCTTTTATCATTTGGCAGAGATGACGTGATATTGGGCACTAGCAAGGGAAAAAACTAATCTGGGTTAAGGTTCATTCAGCACACAGGGCTGTGGGGAAGGAAACAAATTACAGTATGTGCCAACTAATGATATTTGGACAGAAAAATTATTATTTGCTTTCTTGGGTTAATCTTTATCTACACGTGGAGGCCGATTCACCAAGGGTCTAATATGGAAGGTTAATTAACCCTCGATATTCGACTGGGAATTAAAATCCTTCGACTTCGAATATCGAAGTCGAAGGATTTAGCGCAGATAGTTCAATCGAACGATCGAAGGATAATTCCTACAATCGAACGATTAAATCCTTCGAATCCAACGATTCGAAGGATTTAAATCCAACGATCGAAGGATTATCCTTCTATCAAAAAAAGTTAGCCAAGCCTATGGGGACCTACTTCGAATCCTTCGATTCAAAGTCGTAGTCGTAGTCGAAGGTCAAAGTAGTCCATTCGATGGTCGAAGTAGCCCAAAAAAAACTTCGAAATTCAAAGTTTTTTACCTTCGAATCCTTCACTCGAAGTTAGTGAATCGGCCCCTTAGAATGTTAATATATGACCAGTTCTGGCTTTAGGGGGTTATAAATACGGGTGATTGTCCTATGTAAGCTTAGCAATGGCTACAGTAGACTTATGCACTAATCAGTGGTACCCATTTGTGGCTATTCAGCTATTGTTGAAGGACAACAACTAACACCCACAAATGGCCAAATGAAGAGATTGAAATATATGCCAGAAAAAAAGATCTGGGAAGGGAAAGTAGTGGGAAAGATTTGTGGAGGGAGAGAGAAATCTATGAAGGAACTGAAAGTCAAACAAGCAGATTTTTGCTACCTAAATGGCTTGGACACAGGGACCAACAACCAGATCCTATTGGAGAACCATGTAAACTCAATGGTGGTTTACTGCAATCCCAGCCTAGTATTGTCCTCAGCTAACTTGATTTTCATTCTAGCCTAATCAACATCTGATCAAACCCTCTGAGAGTTCATGATTTTGAGTTTGCATGGGTGTTGACCTGGTCTAAAGAGAGATGGGATAGGAAGCAGGAAGAAAGTCAGTTGAAATAAAGGGATAAAAGAAGCCAAGATCTGTTTAGGGAGAAGAAAGGTCCAACAGAGAGAAGAAGGCTTGCAGTTCGTAGGAAACTAACAAGTCACTACAGTGGGGGTATCTGCCAAAATGTAAGTGAAATTCTGCTCCTCAAGCCTCATCATCATCATTTATTTATATAGCGCCAGCAAGTTTGGCATTAAGTTACTTTATAACAAATGGGCACATATTAAAAATGGGATCAGGACCCTGCTCACAAGAGCTTGCAATCTATAAGAGTTTCAGCGGAGACACAAGTGTGACTGCCACACTAATTTTGTTACACTGGAAGACTAGAACTAGAAGACACCAATATAAGCCACAGAAAAGGACTATAGGGCCAGTGAGTAAACACAGAAAAAGGTTAGAACATTTCTCCTTACAGTTAGAACATCACATGTAATATGCTTTTCAGTAGCACTGGCTTATGTGATCACAATGGCAGCAGTTTCAATTATGGATCCGCACACACCAATTTTCTGCAGTTTTTCTTTTATTTATATTCACCACCAATATCGGCCACGTCAGGCCGAAGGATAACCAGCACCACTAAAGCAGATAAAGTGAGTAAAATTCCAGGTGTGCGGTGTAACCATTTCAATATTATGTGATCACACTCCCTGCTTTTGCAGATAATTTGGGGCTCAGGCCATGAGTGTAGGAGTTAGCATCACCTACTGCAGACGCACAGTCAGGTTAATTCGCCTCACAATGCTGTCTGCTCTGTTCTCACTGTTTTCTGCTTCTATTTCTGTACCCAGAGCACTGAGTGGGAGGCAGCCGCTTCTAAAAATGTATAGCCCCCGCCCCTTCTCTTCATAGGCAGAGGGAAGTGGGACAGAATGAGAGATAGAGGGAACAATCTAGCCTTGCAGTCTATGCAGTAAGTACAGTATTCATACCCATCTGTACACACATGCACATCTCACAGGAGGAGACTATTTGCAGCTGTGAGAGATACTGTCCTGTTTTTTTTTCCAAACGCATCAGTTAATAGTGCTGATCCAGCAGAATCTGTTTTTCAAAAGAGCAAACAGATTTTTTTATATTTAATTTTGAAATCTGAGATGGGACTAGACATATTGTCAGTTTCCCCGGTGCCCCCAGTCATGTGATCTGATCATCAGTCACTCTTTACTTCTGCACTGCAAATTGGAGTGATATCCAGGGCCGGATTTATGTAGTGGGCGCCCCTAGGCCCACTGCCGTTCCCCTGCTCTTTATTCGTGCAAAAATCATCTGGACTGGAGCAATGGGGATTGGCGCACAGGAAATTTAAAAAATGATTGTACCTCCAGCACATCCCCAATGTTTTTGAACCAATATGGGTGTGGTTGGGCAGCATGCCGCCCCCCTAAAATCCTGCCGCCCTAGGCCTGGACCTGGTGATATCAACCCCCAGCAGCCCATCAGCAGGTAGATCAGCAGCTGCCTGTTAGATCTAAGAACAGCATTCAATAGTAAAAATACAGTTCCTACTGTGACACCTCCATTTACACTGAGAAACAACAGCCTGCCAGAAAGCAGTTCCATAGTGCAGCACTGGCTCTTTCTGAAAGCACATGACCAGGCTAAATGACTGAGATGGCTTTGTAAACTCCAATATTACAACTAAAAAAATACACTTATTGGTTCAGGAATGAAATTTTATATGGTAGAGTGAATTATTTGCAGTGTAAACAGTGTAATTTAGGAATAAGAACTACACAAAATAACAGAATTGTGGAAGGACATCATGTTCCCAGATACTCCCACCAGTGCAGCTGCACTAGTAGGTCTCTTCTGGTTCTCCTCCAGGTCATTTTAAAGTAGAACCAAACCCTTGATAATAAAAACCCCTACTCTACATAGACCCCCCTCCCTGCTACCCCCCAGCCTAGGTGTTAACCCTAACTCTTTACTTACCCCTCGTTGCAGATTCATCACCGGAAGATGGTGCCTGTGAACTCCGCTGAGTTTAATCTGTAATGAGGGGTAAGCAAAGAGTTAGGGTTAATTACCGAAGGTAACACCTAATCTGGGGGGAGCAGAGAGGGGGTTCATATAGGGTAGGGGGGTACTGGTTTTTATTATGAAGGGTTTGGTTCTCCTTTAAAGTGTCAATGATTCTCTTACAAAGAGTGCAGTCTCTAATCACAGAAAGATATAAACTGCTCTTACATACATAGTGGAATTACTTTAGGTGATGGGGAACTGAAGTCATCTGTAGTTTATCCCAAAGGGGAGGAATGTTTCCTATATCTAAACCGGTTTAGCCCCTGGATCAACTGAACATAAAGGAATAGCAGGCGCCTGGTTTGCTCAAGTAGCCCTTTCTTGCAAGTACCTAGTGTAACTACAACTTCAAGGAGAGGTTTCAAAATGCTTCTCCTTGATTTTGATTGCTTCCAACGGGCATGAAGAAGAGGCACCAAGGGTTGCCCTAAACAGACGATTGACATTCAGGTCAACGAAAATGAATCCTTGTCCATTACCATGCAATTAGAGTACAGGTAAGGGATCTGTTATCCAGAAAGCTCTGCAGTAAATGAATGTCCTTTCCCATGTTTTAACGCTGATTTTCTCAGTCTCTGTAACAATGATATAGCACCTTGCACTTGATGATGTAAAGGCAAATATAGTATGAGAGAGTTTATTATACAATATTGTCTTCTTATTTATGCACAGTACCTAGTGTATATCCCTGTATCTCCCTGTAAGCAACTCTCCTCTAGCATAAACAACGCAAGCCTTTGGTCGGTCTTTCTTCGTTGATGGTCTGTTGCACTTTATTTATTTAAATGGCCTACTCTGGGTTCTCTGCAGCTTCATGAATCCTATTTTTGTGTACTGGAAACCAAATTTAGAGGCAGAATGATCATTCCCAGCCTTCAATAAATGCCCAATCTAATAAAAAAAACTATGAGGCCATTTCATAACTTTTCAGTCTTTTTTTATCACGTGAAAAGAGTTTTAAAATTAATGAGATTTTCCAAATCTTTAATTCTTCTATCTAGTTTGCGTATGGGATTCTGAGGGGTGTTAGAGCCCAGCACGGCGACTGAACGTTAACACACTATAGAGCAGAATGGAGTTCAACCACTGATGTAACGGCATTAAAAAAGTAATAATCAGTCAGATACTTGCTTTCAATGCAACATACCAGCAAATGTTATATTGTGAGTAAGGTTGTTATGGCTGGGTTACCAGAAATAAAGCTAACTGGGTTACTCATATTACATTACTCCTACAGTTGATGTTAGGTTGTAAGAAGCATGCACATTTCTAAAGAATCAAAAATCTCCAGCTGGTCTAGGTCACCAAGAAAGTAAAACATACTTTAGATTCTTTTAATACCAGAAGCCTTTGCAGTCTGGCTAAAGGGCAAGTTACGAGACATTTCCTGGAATCTTTTTAAATAATGAAAAATAAAACATTCCACAGCTCATAGAGCTCAGCCTATACAGCAGGCTGGAAAGGAATGATTCCTCATTACTAGATTGTGTATCTGCCAGCAATTTCACCAAGGACCCTTGATGATGTCACAGCAGGAATATCAATGTCAAGAGCCGCTGAGAGATTATCGTAGCCAAAGAGACAAGTAGAATTCCTCTCTCCAATACTCTGCCTGCGAAAGGAGAAGTCTTCTAGAACGGATTCGGAGATTTGAATTTATTGGCTGCATGAAATACTCTGATAGTACCTTGAGGCTAAGCAGTCTTACACATTAAAAGAAAGCTCAGCTTCCAAGTATGTTTTCTCAAAAACTTCTACCCCTAATAGACTTTGAATGTACAGCAGCCTTATCACATGAAAGGCTTTGTGATCCAGAGTCTTCTCCTTATCTGTTGATTTAACAGGTGTAAAGCTCTCCATCTTTAAGGGTACACTATTAAAGGAGAAGGAAAGTCTTTTTTTGTCGAATTTTAACGAAAAAGTCAACTATTTCATTGTACTGCGCATGCATCTGCCCTGGGAAACGAAGAAGTGAAGAAGAAGATTGCTCCATGGTGCTCGCTGGCTGAACCCTGGGTTTTCTACTGATAAGAGCACAGGCCTGGGCCTAACTTTTGGCACCCCCAAGTTAAAATTACTTTTCTTCTCCTTTAAATTGTTATGTTAGAGTACTAACCCTTTCTGTTCTATCCATGGTGATAGTTCTGCCTACTGTACTAGCTATCTTAGCCTGCCTCTCACTCCTAAACTTATTACAGGAGACACGCCTCACTCTAGCTAGTCTTCATCCATTCTGTTCCATTCCCTTCTCCCCAACTTTGCTATAGTCTTTACTTTATTTCAGCCATGGCCAGGTTCCTCCTTAAAGGTCCAATCTTAGCTTATTTTCAAGAATATCTGGGACATTATATGCATGTTTTCCCCAAATCCCACCCTAACTAGCCTTCAAGCTGGGCCTTCAGTCAAGGAGAGCAAATGGCCCAACTAGGCTTGAGACTGAACTTATCCTGCCACTGCTTTAAGTTTCCTTAGAGGGACCGGCCCCACAGTTTGGGAACCACTCACCATTGAGGTCAGGTGTTTTAACTTGAAACATCCTTCTTCATCTCACATATCACAATTAAGGTAATTTTAATGAAGGTGTTGTAACCCAGAAAGTATTTACAAATCATACTCTGGTGTATTCGTGCCCTATGGGAGGAGGAGATCCCTTAAGACAACATAGGACAAATAGAGTGTACTTTGGTGCAAAAATGCATACTTTTGCTTTTATGAGCTAAAAGTCCATCTTTTCTTCTCCTGCTTTTCAGCCTGTTTGACTTCCATGCTATGGAGAAAGCTGGATGGTATGGGGAGTCTGAGACAGAAGACCTCATGGAAATAGTGATCAAAAGTGTCCTGATGTTAGAAGAGCACCTTTAGGGAACTGGGGAAAGGGACCCATGAAAGAGGACTATGAATATGTGAAGATAGCTTTGGTTACAGCACTGTCTAGGGGTGATGCAGGTATATGATGGACCTTAAAAGTAGTTCTGTGCTCCACTGAGAAAAGACAGTGTATGGTATTAATCACTTAAAGGAAAACTATACCCCCAACATACTTGAGCAATAGATAGTTTATATCATATTAAGTGGCATATTAAAGAATCTTACCAAACTGGAATATATATTTAAGTAAATTGTGCCCTTTTACATCTCTTGTCTTGAACCACCATTTTGTGATGGTCTGTGTGCTGCCTCAGAGATCACCTGACCAGAAATACTACAACAGGAAGAAGTGTGGAAGCAAAAGACACAACTCTGTCTGTTAATTGGCTCATGTGACCAGTATAAGTATAGTTTGTTTGTGTGCACCGTGAATTGTACGATCCCAGGGGGCTGTCCTTGTTTTTTAAAATGGCAATTTTCTATTTAGAATTACCCAATGGCACATACTACTAAAAAAGTATATTATTATGAAAATGGCTTATTTACATGAAGCAGGGTTTTACATATGAGCTGTTTTATGCAATATCTTTTTTATAGAGACCTACATTGTTTGCTGGGTATAGTTTTCCGTAAGAGTAGGGACTCCTGTGGGCAGGGAATCAGGGTAGTGCGGATTCATATTAAGCCACCACTTTGAGGTCCAGTTGAGACTTGTAGATTAGATGAAACTATGAAGGCAATTATCAGTATGTGTCCTAATATACTGACCTTACACATTTAATAAGCCAGTATTGGTCACCCCGCATGCAGGGGTTGAGGAATATGGCTGGTAGTGACAATAAGCTCGGGTTTTCACTGTGCGTTGGCCAATGAACTAGAGCTCTCAAAATTAGGCTGGTTTCCAGTATATTGTAAATATTGCATAGGGTGCAATATTTCACCCCTTTCATCCGTAACAACATTATTCATTGCCGCAAACACATTTTTCCCCTGCAGAAGTAGAATTTTAAACATGGTCATGTTTAATAGTTAAAAAGCTTAGCTAAAATAATATATTATGTGTACAAAATCCACATTACGTGAGGAACATCTGCCTTTTTGATCCAATTTCCATACCGTCTCCCCTTCTCCTGTGAAACCAGTGGGGCTTTAGCTTCTCAGTGATTATTTCTGTCTCTCTCCAGATACAAAATTCCTACCGCCCCTATGGAAGAAGAAGACAGCTCCTCCTCAAATGCTGATGCAGAGACCTTGAATGTGATTTTGTGCCGTGCCTTGACGCAATGCCTAAATGCACTGTCAGAAATAGAAGGTGTGAGTGTACGAGGGGAATAAATGCCAGGTACTAGGTTTCTTTTTATTTTTAAATGAATCTCTATTTATTTTTTTTTCTCATTTCTCATGCACATTAGCAGGGGATGCAGAAAGAGCGAGAGATTGAGAAATGTGAAAACAGGAGCACCAGCACAATTAGCCAGCGGGTAACCATGGCGACATTGGAATAAAGGGACAATGGATCACACTGGGGTTGAGAGCAGCAGTACGATGTTCATAAAAGAACTGTTTCCTTTTAAAACCAGAGACACTGCACCTATATATATATAATGCCCCATGTAAAATGCCCATAAAGATCAAGAGCCACTTTTGTAGTTATAGACCCATAATGCAGCCAAAGCCCTGTATAACACTATGCTTTGTTCCCATGATTAGGGGAAAGGCCACACATTTAGTTTGTTTGGGGTCAACCGTGTCAGCAAAGTGTGGCTCCTCCTACTTTTGTTTATTCAGCTTTTTCTGCCTTTAGTGTTATTGGTCGATGGAACTAAAGCACAGCTTGTACAGTACAGAGGGTCCCTGCCACCCAAGATAAAATATATTAATATATTACTACAGCACACAGGGTAACTATGCAATGCACAGAACACAAACAATTATGTACAATGACATTTAAGATTAAAGTGTCGAGTGCTAAGCGACACGGGAGCAGGGAGGTCCCTATAAAGCATTCAAGCCTCGTCGGTAATTAGACTCAATAGATTACTAATACACATGCGGGATTGTAGTGGTCCAACTTGTACAATATGAATTTATGAGTAAAATCTAACTTGATGCCCAGGGAACAGACTGTGGGTAGCAATAATTTGCAAAAAAATAATAGGACAAAAATGTCAATATATTCATATAATAATATTAAAATGGAAAGTTCTGGAAATTCAGCACAGTCATATAAATACTGTATATAATGTGTACTCAAGTTCTGTGGTAGGTATAATCTCTAATGTAACTACTATCCCACAGCCACCATCCCTTCCCAGAAGCTATTATACCTAATGTTACTAAAAGCACCATCTCTCCCTACTATACCTGCTATCCCACAGTCACACTCCCTTCCCAGAGACTATTATCCCACTGTTACTATAGACACCATTTCTCCCTACTATACCTGCTATCCCACAGTCACACTCCCTTCCCAGAGACTATTATCCACTGTTACTATAGACACCATCTCTCCCTACTATACCTGCTATCCCACAGTCACACTCCCTTCCCAGAGACTATTATCCACTGTTACTATAGACACCATCTCTCCCTTCTATACCTGCTATCCCACAGTCACACTCCCTTCCCAGAGACTATTATCCACTGTTACTATAGGTACCATCTCTCCCTACTATACCTGCTATCCCACAGTCACACTCCCTTCCCAGAGACTATTATCCCACTGTTACTATAGGCACCATCTCTCCCTACTATACCTGCTATCCCACAGTCACACTCCCTTCCCAGAGACTATTATCCACTGTTACTATAGGTACCATCTCTCCCTACTATACCTGCTATCCCACAGTCACACTCCCTTCCCAGAGACTATTATCCCACTGTTACTATAGGTACCATCTCTCCCTACTATACCTGCTATCCCACAGTCACACTCCCTTCCCAGAGACTATTATCTCACTGTTACTATAGGCACAATCTCTCCCTACTATACCTGCTATCCCACAGTCCCACTCCCTTCCCAGAGACTATTATCCTACTGTTACTATAGGCACCATCTCTCCCTACTATACCTGCTATCCCACAGTCACACTCCCTTCATAGAGACTATTATCCACTGTTACTATAGGCACCATATCTCCCTACTATACCTGCTATCCCACAGTCACACTCCCTTCCCAGAGACTATTATCCCACTGTTACTATAGGCACCATCTCTCCCTACTATACCTGCTATCCCACAGTCACACTCCCTTCCCAGAGACTATTATCCACTGTTACTATAGACACCATCTCTCCCTACTATACCTGCTATGCCACAGTCACACTCCCTTCCCAGAGACTATTATCCCACTGTTACTATAGACACCATCTCTCCCTACTATATCTGCTATCTGGTAGACCTCAAAAGAATTAAAAGTAGGGGATAAAAGTACTTTCCAAGTTGATAACTGGTAAGAGGGGACATAAGGGAAGGAGGACTGGAGAACAAAAAAGGCAGTTAAAATAAGAGAATAAAAAAGGATGAAGGGACAGACATAAAGAGAAGAACAAAAAGAGAAAGGAAGAGAAAGTAAGAGAATGACAGAAAGTTAATAAGAGGAGACTGGATGGGAATGAACTAGTCACGAACAAAAAAAAAAGTAACAGGTAGAAAGTGAAGCACAGAAGAGAAAGTGGAATGGGAGAAGAACACAGGACAGATAGAGAAGGAGAGAGCAGAAGAGAATTGGGAAGGGGTGGGAGAAAAGGTGGAGGGAACTAAAGAAGAAGAAGAAGAACTAAAGAAAAATACAGGGCAAAGAAAGAGATAAGCATCATTTTAAATAAGAAAGGGCGAACAGAAGTAGAAGTGAGAAAGACAGAGGAACATTGGTGTGATAATGCATTTGGTACAAGTGCACACACAATCACCCTTGCAACTGGCACTTTAAGGGTTGTGGCAGACGGGAGATTAGTCGCCCAGCGACAAATCTTTTCTACTGCGGGCGACTAATCTCCCTGAAATGCCTTCCTGCTGGCAAGAATATGAATTGCCGGCAGGATGGCATACGAAACACTACGGGTTTCTGAAGTTTCCTCGTGAGGCAACTTCGGAAATCCAAAGTGATTCGTATTCCATCCCTCCGGCGATTCATATTCTTGCTGGCAAGGCATTTCAGGGAGATTAGTCGCCCTCAGAAACGAAGATTTGTCGCCATTTGCCATCACCCTAACTTGTACAAAGGCTACGCAATATACACACAAACCTCCTAATCACATAAGGCTTTCCACTATTTACACAAACCTCTGATTCTGCCTGGGAAACTGGTGTCCGAAAACAAACGCTAATAGGGTCATTGGCTAACACAGGTGCAGGAGTGCCGTAACCAATAGCAACCAATCAGCAATTAGCTTTGACTAGTCACACTTAATTTGGACTAATGAACGCAAAAGTCCAATTGATTGCCACGGGTTAATGCAAGTGTGAGCCCAGGAACCCCCCCCCTTTTTATTGCAAAACAACGGCAAGCTACAGAAGGGGGCATGCTGGGAGTTGTAGTTCAAGAACAGTCAGAGGGTACCAGTTTGTATATACAATGAGGTTACTGTTCTGGTCCTGGATTAGGGGGGTTATTTATGGCAGGGGAATGAAACATGCTTGTATTTTCTGCTCCTATAAAGCATACTGTGCTGAGCTTGTCACAAACCTAGCATTAGGGTAAATGTTATAACATTTGCTCTGGTCCCTCCAGAATCAAAAAAGAAGTCTTAATAAATAGACCTGCTGCCTTCCAGCTGTTTAACTATAACCCTCTGCCTTCAGCTGTCAGTGGGATGCTGAGGGTTACATTAAAGCTGGAGAGCTGCAGGTTGTAAGATTTTCTCTATCACAGGATTGAACATCTCTGTATTATGTCAATTCTGACCTCTGAGGTTGGGGACCCTGCCTGCCATTTCAGGGGTCCCAAATCTCGTATTTGCTCTTAATGACATTGTAAAAAAAATTCGGCAGAGCTCTGTTTTCCTCGTTGGGAAGGTTTAACCAATGACACATTCAGAGTCTTCCAAAAATTAAAATGATCAACATCCTCAGAAGGGCTGTTGTTAAAGACAAGGGACGCATGCTGGGGTCCTGATCTTGCACACTGGCATAAGGGTAGAACTACATGGCGCGATACGACGCACTGCAACAAAACGCCGGCGTCAAATCTCATGCGACGGAAAAAAGGTAAGTGAATGCATTGTCGGATGGTGTCGCAGCGTTGATCTGACGCGACACGACTGCTGCAGGCTGCGTCTACATCCGACATTTCCATTAATTAGGGTAGGACTACATGGACGTTTCCGACGTGCTGCAACAAAACGCCGTCGTCAAATAGCATACGACAGAAATTAGGTAAGTAATGGAAATGTCGAATGAAGTCGCAGCATTGATCGAACGCAACACGACTGTCAGATGCAGATGCAAAATTTCCATTACTTAGGGTAGGACTACATGGACATTTTCGGTGCGATCTGATGCGCTGCAACAAAACGCCAGCGTCAAATCGAATGCGACGGAAAAAAGGTAAGTAATGGAAATGTCGGATGAAGTCGCATCGTTGATCCAACGCGACATGACTGTCGGATGCAGACACATCGTCTGCATCCAACAGTCGTGTTGCGTCGGATCAACGCTGCGACACCATCCGACAATACATTCACTTACCTTATTTCTGTCGCAATTTGACGCCGGCGTTTTGTTGCAGCTTGTAGGATCACGCCGAAAACGTCCATGTAGTCCTACCGTTAATAGCTTGAAAAATCCTATTGGTTAATAATACATTGGTACATAATTTCCTTTATCCTGCAGAATACAATTATATGTCCATTGCTCCTTTCCTTTATCCTGCAGTACCTGTATATAAATTATATTATTGGACTGTCCTTATTTGCCTTAAGGGGGCTGGAGTAATTAACCTTCTAATTTGCCAGTTTGAACCCAGCAGTGCAGCAGCTGGAGGGTTAAATAATAAGCAGCCCGGCCAGGAATGAGCATAGCAGATATCAGGCGCATGAGGGTTGGAGGAAGTGGAGGAGGGGGGGTGGATGTACCCTGGACTGTGTATATTGTAGTATTATGGCTCAGTGTATTTTAATGGAAAATCTACTTGTGCTCTATGGGAAAGGAGGCTAAAAATAGCCTATGTGGGTTTCACAAGGCTGTTCATTCTGTGACAGTGACTAGCAGGCACCAGATCATATACAGAACAGCAACAGGGGGGGAATAACAGACACAATCTCAATCTGACAAATTCCTACATTGGATTACTAAAGCAAATTTTTTTTTTTACAGTTTTTCTTTCCTCCAAAAATTCATTAAAAATTGGAGGATTTTTTTTTTTTTTACTCCGTCCCTCATTTTTCAAAGGGTATTATTTTATTTATTTTTTTTATTCCCACCCAGACATGAATTTACTGTGGGAATGTACAGGCATCTCTGCAAATAGAGAAGGTGTTGTACTGGGAGAGCAGGCATCTACAGCAAGGTTCCCGCAGGAGGGGAGACGTTCCTACCAGGTGAGGCGGGCAGGCATCTAACCCTATATTATATATGTATGGGGTGGTGGGGTGCATGTAATGTCTCTTGTTTAAATGCTGATGGGGTAAAGGCAACGATTGCACCCATTGTGATATCACACTGGTGGGGAAACATCCCAGCTGCATCTGGGGAGCAGCCAGGTCTCTTGTTCAAAGGCTGCGGTTAAAACTGCTGCCAACGACAACGATTTCACACTTGGTGATATCACATCGGGTCCAATATCGCTGCCGCATCCGTCCAGTGCTTTTACAGTTTCCCCATAACGTACACTGTTGTTTATATTCATTATCACTGTCTTACTCATCTGCAGAATTAAGCTAATGCATAAGCACTACCTTGTCTAAATGATTGTCAGCTCTTGTGACCTGGCTACTCTTCCCCTGAACAAAGGTACTTAGCTGTAGTAGACTGGGAAGAGACCTAACTAGGGATGGGTAAGGTACAAATAAAAAATGGATTCTTTAGTGGTGGGGGGGGGACCAGGAGAACTGACTCCACCTTTTTTATTTTTAGAATCAGGAAAGGGCGTTTCATAATTTGCACCAAATGGGTTAAGGCGCAAGGCCATTTTAACCTACTTTCAGATACAATAAGGCAACTAAAGGACAATGGCTTAATATATGGATTTATCCAATCCAGGGGTAATAGATCTAATAAAGTGCCCGTCGCATCAAGCCATTGGTCGGCACACAGAGCTGTCAGGCTGGTTAGGGAGACTCAGTGTAATTGGCAGTATCCCCGCTTCCTAATTACTCATATCAGATGCTACTATAAAATACTCCTTCAGACTGCAGGTATGGTGGGCAGGTAGATTTCACTCGCTGAATAATAAGATATTTATGTGCCACGGGGGAGATGGACGAGCATCATTTTGATGAATAATCGCACACATACGCTAATTAAACCTCCCCCCCCCCGTGTCAGCCCACATTTTTCGGGAATCTTTCATGTGAGATGAAAAGACTGCAGAATTTATGAGGAATAGCTGATTGGCTAACTGCTTCCATAAAACAATCCCAGATAAAAGGGGTGAGATTATTAAATAGATTAAAGGGCAAGATCAGGGCTACTGTTGGTTGTGTAGGGGGGCATGGGGCAAATACACTATTTGGGGGACTTGTGATTTAATTCCTATGATTCCCAGCATCCTCTGACAGCCTTCCATAAAGATGGGTCCTTTTTCAGCCTCCCCCAAGATTGCTCCACCAGCAATATTCTCAGAAGGACAGGAAAATTTGCTTTTAATTGTTCTAAAGGTTACCCCCCCCCTCACATGCACACACACATCTTAATATGAATAATTGATTTGGGATCTCCTCAGTCCTCTGTGTTCCTGGAGACATTCGCTCTCCTGCAATCTGTGCATGTGGGCCATGAAAATAGCATTTGCATTACACAGAGGAATAAAGGATCATCTGAATTGGTAATACGGTGGTGTCTGAGTGCTCCCAAGCCTTGTTCTTTTCTCAGCACTAGCAGAATCAAAACACCCCCCTTTGCACAGTGAGAGGGTGACTTTCTCTGTAGCCTTGCTCTCGTACGGGTTTAATCTGCTGGAGCCATGAACTAAAAATATGAAGAAGAAAAAAGATGTGAGAGGTGTGCAAATGATCTGAGGAGCCATCAGGCACCGCTGGCTTCCATATTGATATCAGCGTGGCCTCTTATTTAGTTTCCTGCCCCTCTTGCTACATATCTGATTTTGATTGAAGCAATTTTGTTAGATTCTTGTTCAAAGGGAATAGTAGAGAGAGGGGGTGGTTAATATATATATAATATAGGTATATATAAAGCACTCAAGCCAGTAGGAGGCCTCAATGCTAATCAAGAAACTGGACGATGAAAGAGAATATAGGAAGATGTTTGTATGTGGCCATTATGGAGTAGAAATGGGTGTGTTAAGCTTTTTAATTTATAAAGTGCTGACGTATTCCTCAGCGCTGTACATCAGAAGGGTATTTACGTTGAACATAGATATTTATTTTATTATGTACACATGCTGACTGCTACAGTAGTTAAAGAGATTCTTGCTCGCTTGAGCTAACAATCGTTATGTTTCTGGATTTGGGGCCCTTTTTTGGCAGGATTTGGGTTTACACTGAACCCGAGGGCTCAGTAGAACTGAATCCAAAGCATTAAAGTCACGAGAATTGAGGTTTACTCCATTTTTACACTGAATCCGAGGGCTCAGCAGAACTGAATCTAGAGCATTAAAATCACGAGAATTGAGGTTTTCTCCAAAACTGAAAATATACAAATCTGACCATTTCTCGTATTGTTTCCTTCTCCTAACATGTTCTACCTATTGGAACCAACTGAACCCTATTTTATCCTATGGGTAGGGTTGCCACCTTTTTTGGAAAAAAACACCGGCCTTCCTATATATATTTATCTTTTTTCCCTATTAATAACATTGGGATCAACCATCATTTTTACTGTCCAGGTAAAATACCGGCCAGATGGCAACCCTACCTTCGGGCAAAAATCCTTTAAGTTTGCTCCAAACCTTGCCAAATTGTTTTTTTTTTGTTTTTTTTTATGCTGTGGAAAATTATGGAAAATCCCTGCACATTTTCACATCTATTCATTGCTAGGAAACAATGATAAATAAGGGAAAACTTTCCTGACAATCCATTGTTTTAACATTAGTAATAGAATGGTAAAAAGAAAGAGGGGTTTTTTTTCGACCTTGGATAAATCTGCTCCATTATTTTAAAAAAAGAAATGTTCTACTGGACATGAAGTAGATTTGTTCTCTTTGTAAAACACATACGTGCCTTAAAAAAGCATAAATATGAAAAAGTCCATGGTTTGTGTTATCGTGATTATTTTTTTGTATTCAGTAGGGCTGTGACTTTGGGCCGTGTCTTTCCAGATGTTGTTGGAATACAGTGCTCATTACGGTATGGCAAGGTACAGATATGGGATCCGTTATCCGGAAACCCCTTTAACCAGAAAGTTCCATATTACAGGAAGGCCATCACCCATAGATTCCACTTTAATCAAATCATTTAATGATTTCTCTGTAATAGTAAGACTTGTCCCTGAACTTAACTATTATATAATTAATCCTTATTTGGAATCAAAACAATCCTGTAGGGTTAATTTCATGTTTACATTTTTTTCTAGTAGACAAGGTATGTAGATCCAAATTACAGAAAGACCCCTGATCCGGAAATTCCCATGTCCCGAGCATTTTGGATAACAGGTCCCATACATGTATTGTGTGATTGTGAGAGTTATAGTTTGCCTAGAAGCATGAGCTAATTGAAATAATAAAGAATCTATTCACTTTGTCAGTAGTTTGGAGAAAATGTAAAGCCTTCATAATGGCTTTATTTGGTTCATCTGGAGCTTCAGGGGATACACTTGAGTGTTGACACTCCCAACAAACAACAAAAATTGCTTTAAACTTCCTTATATTCATTTATTTGTTCATGTTGGAATAGTGCAAGCACTTCTGCCAGACTCACCGATGATTCATAAAGTAATAGTAGGAGCCTGTCGTTCTTTGATGTTTATTGGCTATAACGAGATATTAGTCCCTTATTGCAAAGAAGGTATAAGGGCAGTACTATAAGATTTAATGGCAGGGGTCTATCCCATAATATTGCCCAAAAGAACCTAAATAATGTTTAGACTTGGCTCAATATATTAAGGTTCTTTGATGTTGAAAAAATCCACTTCAAGGTCAGGAAATGAAAGGACTTGGGAGAGGATAATGCACTGCATAAACATTACTATTATCTCGTAGTATAACTAGGTTTTTTTTTTCAAGGTTCAGACGTACATAAGCCTTTGGTTTGTCAGAATCAGAGTAGAAAAATGCACTGAAAAACTGAGTACAGAGAAGTCTCAATGTAAAGGAAGTAAAGGTATTGGATCCATTATCCAGAAATACGTTATCCTGAAAGCTCCAAATTACGGGACTACATAGACTCCATTTTATCCATATAATCCAAATATTTTAAAATTGTTCCCTTTAGCTCAGTAATAATAACACAGTACCTTGCACTTGATCCAAACTATGATATAATTAATCCTTATTGCAGGAAAACCAGCTTATTAGGTTTATTTAATGTTTAAATGATTTTCTAGTAGACTTAAGGTATGAAGATCCAAATTACACAAAGTTTACTTATCTGGAAAACCTGGGATCCCGAGCATTCTGGGTAACCTGTACCTAGTTTATCATCAGACTATATTCTTGCAAAACAAGAAGGACATGTGGGTTATATCGAGACCTACCCGTTTCCTCTGTGTTTAGTGTGTATTGAAAGTGATCTTCAGGATATAGAGTAATGTTTGCTACACTTTCTTGGCATCCCATGTACTGGTGCTGAGATTACTAGAGCATACAAGGCCTAAAAACTCCATGTTTTCAAACTGTACCTTGATGCATCAGGAGAGCCTGCCTGAGAAGAACCTTCATCTACTGAAGCCTCATTTTCTGTACAAGGTTGACTGCCCTAATGATCTTGTGCTGATGAGTGTGCAGGTTTTTACTTTTAGGCCCCAAAATAAATACATACAATATGGGTGAAAACATATATCCAGCCATGTCAGTGAATTTTGTGTCTGGGCCAGCTGTCTTCATAACATAACTGTTTTCAAGGTCACAGAATAGACCTAAATGGCTAAATGTGTCTATGTCTTGAAATCTCTTGGGTTCCTTTATTGCTTCTGTTGTCATTTTTTTAAGTTGTGCCTCCACTTGATTGATAGCTTCATATATATATATAATTAGCCACAGTATTCTCCAGTGGATGAGCAGTGCCTTTTATATTCCTCAAGGCGTATCCTGTAGAAGTCCCATTTGCCACACTGTGGTCACATGTAATTGAACCAAAGCTTCTGTTGGGAATAAAGTCATTTATGGAAAGAGCTACACCATAGTAGACATGGGGTCAATAATGCATGAACCTGCTTGTTTTCCCTGCAATAACAAGAAAAGGTTTATAGAAAACCTTTTGGATCTACATCTCTGGTTTCATATATGCTGATCAGGAAACCCTGCAGTACATTGATGAGCCCCAATGAGACTGAAACCAGTCTGTGGTTGGGATCTGATCAGCAACTGCCCTGGCTGTGATTTAAACCCCAGTGGGTGAACTTTAGCCCTATTAAAATAGACATTATTTAGAAGAAAACTTGGTTTCCATTCAATATCTCTGCAAACAAGGAGAGGGCATCTTTAGATGTGTCTAAAGGATAAGAAAGGATGAAAGTCATAGGGAATCTGAAGAGACTATTGGCAGAAAAGAGACTGATGGTAAAGTGGTAAGATAGAATTGAAAGTGAAAGTTGAAAATAAGAGTTGAGGAATGCTCTGGCAGAGAGAAAACCATGAAAGTGGTGGGCGAGTGCTAGGGTACTTTGGGGGTAGATAACGTGAGAGAAAATGAGCTTCAGTGGGTAAACTTTTGCCTATAGGGCAGGGTTCCTCAACTCTTTTTTACCCATGAGCCACACTCAAGTATAAAATAATGTTGGAGACCAACGCAAGCATGCAAAAAGTTTACGGGGATTCCAAACAAGGGCTGTGATTGGGTATTGATAGCACATATGTGGACTTGCAGCCAACAGGAGGCTCTGTTTGGCAGTATACATGTTTTTATGCAACAAAAGCTTGCCTTTAAGCTAGGGAATCAAAAAGAAGCACCTGCTTGGAGGCCACTGGCTGCAACATCAAAGTGGTCCAAGAGCAACATGTTGCTCACAAGATACTGGTTGGGGATCACTGCTATAGGGTATCCATAAAAACTGACATTTTTAGAGCAAAACATGTTTTCCATTTAATATTCCTGCAAACAAGGAGAGGGCATCTTCAGATGTGTCTAAAAAATAAGAAAGGATAAGAGTCATAGGGAAAGTGTAGGCATAATAGAGAGATTAGACTGTCTGATGGTAAAGAGGTAGGAATAGGATAGAATTGAGAGTGAGAGTTGTGGAATGGTCTGGCAGTGGAGAAACTATGAAATGGTGTCAGAGCACAAGGGTTGCTTTGGTGGTAGATGACGTGGGAGAAGAGCTACAGAGAATGCATGAAGAGAGTGTACTGTACATAGAATGTTTCCAGGAAAAGGTGGACAATAGATTGGAATAAAATCGTATGCTGATTAGAAGTCATGAGCAGAGAAACAAGATTACTAGCATATTGGATCAATAGAACTAAATAATAGGACAATAAAACTATATTATATCACTATCATATCAATCTTTGTATCTCTTTGGCTTTAAGGGTAAAGTGACATTCCTTACTGTGAATACATCCTCCCTCCTTTCTCCTTTGTATTCCTTTCCCTATCGAGGACTATAATAAATAACAAGGTGACCTTGTTCATATGTTCTCTGAGGCTGCCAGGCAGGTCCAATAAACCGACGGATAGATTAGACCTGACACCAGCATTCAGGAAACAGGTTGAAGCATGGGCAGCTGTGTACTTGGCTGGCCTGCATGAAAGCACTTTTGGGTGGACTATAGATAATAACAATTGAGATATATTGATTACATTACCATTCTTTTCTATTTCTACATTGGCGTCTTCAGTTGTTCATGTAGGTTTGTCACTTTCATTTATTGGAACGGTTTAATATTGTATGAGTTTGACTGCAATTAACAATGTATTTCCCATTATATGGTGTCTAGATGATATAACCTGGAATATTGTGTATTTACTTTGCAATAAGGCGTAAGGAGGCATAAGGAGTAATGTGGTCTCCATGGTAACATCTTTTATTTTTTTGTGTGTGTGTGAGACTAAGCATTTAGACTAGCTTGTGAATATAGTTTGTGGCTGAAAACCATGGAAATAGGTAAGTGGTTAGAGGGAACCAGGAAGGCTTTCAGGTCAGTATCCAAGAAGCATTGAGACATCGTGTGGCCATGAAAGAATGAAGAGGCAGTTTTTGGGACTAATATGAGTAGACGTACTTAAAGGCATTTCTTTGGATCGAATGATAAAAAAAAATCATTTCTGAAAATCAACAAAATAATTTATCTATGGGTGGGTGTGCAAGGTGACCTTCCCAGTGTGTAGCAGCACAAGAGCTTCTAGGTGGTATCACTTGTCTGCAGGTAGTTATAGTCATGTCTAAGCTGCCATTGGATCATAATGTCTGAGTGTGGTCTATTAGGCGCATTTTAGTTTCTGGTTAGGCGGGCGTCTGATAGGGACATAGAATCGGCTTAACTGGGTGAACGGACCGGGAGGGGATCTTTGTGGGTGAAGGGGTTGGACAATGGAATGATCCGCGGGTCTGATACTTTATGATATAATCTAGTTTCTGAAGTAGTCAAGCGCCTCAGTGCTGCTGTTAATCTGGTTCTCACTCAACCAACTTAATACCACAAGGGAGGGATCCTTAAGTGGGTGAAGGGGTTGGTTTGGTGTGGGGAAACCAGTGATCCGTGGGTCGGATACTATCTGCTACATTGTTGCTTCTAATTAATTTAAGTACCTCAGCGCTGATGCTACCTTGGCTCTCACTCCTTTAACTAAATACCACAAGGGAGGGATCCTCAAGTGGGTGAAGGGGTTGGTTTGGTGCGGGGTAATCCTTGGCTGTACCTGATAGAAGCATAACTTGGCCTATGTGCCAAATTACTTCTATTTGGATTCCAACCGCAACCTTGAACCGACTCAAGTGCAATTAGCACATTTCCCCTAAAACCCGTTGTTGCTGTGTCAATCAGCCTCCTATACCTAACCTCATTTTTAATTGTGCTTTCTAGACTTGGTTTTAACGATTTATTAAAGGTTACGTTTTATTAATTTGCTTCACTGGAGTTTTGTATTTATGGATGGGTAGGTGCAGTTATATGGGTCAGTTCTTTCTTTTTTCTCTCTTTTTCATTATATTATTATTTGACCCTGCACACCATCCTCTGTGTTTGATGGGCGGTGCTCCCCAACCACTAACTCTCTAACACATTACTACCGATAGCCTTCCTGTTATGCTATCATTTTATTATTATAAACCAGAGGGGGGTGTCATTGTCATTGTAACCAAGTCAGTGGCGTAACTAGATTTTACTGGACCCCACAGCAAATTAATTTTAGGGCTCCCAACATATCAAGAGGTTGACCTGTTTTACCAATATTTATTGAAATTGTATATGAATTAGAGCCTCATAGGGCCCCCTATACTTCCTGGGTCCTCCTGCAGCCACAGGGTCTGCTTCCTCTGTAGTTACACCCCTGAACCAAGTCCTTTAGCCATAGATGAAACTTTACCATTCAGCTGCTAGCTTTTTCCTAAGTGTGCTAATAACCAATGTTGCCATTAAATTACTGTATGTTCCACTCCACTGTTCGGCTGCAAAATATATGTATTCTTAATGATTTAGGGAGACAAAGAAATACTTAATTGGGTGCTGTCACTTAGAAATTCCCTATCTAATCAGCATAACATAATTAGGGTGCCATAATACATGTGTATCTCATGCAGAGAGTGCAAAAAAACACAGCCTGTGACTTGGTCATTATTTGCCACCAATTAGAAAACACAAAGGGAACAAACAGAGCATCTTCTTTGGGCCCACTCTGATTTATTTATTATTCATTATTTTAAAAGTAGTGTCCTCAATTGCTGCATTTCATTTATAGAATACAGATGAGGAGCAGTGTGTTGTGTGGCTTTGCTGATCAAATGATTTCAACACATCCCCATATTAATTCTCATTAGAATAAAGTCTTTGGGTAAAGCTGGTCATACATGACAAGATACACTTTACCTTAATATGAATATGTGGCTATTCCTTGTGGCTTGTTGAAAGAGTGAGGCTTGTATGATTTCTTGTATGATTCGGGATCCCAAATTTAGGTATGTGGATATATAGTTTATATATGTTGTGAGTGTATAGATAGGTCTGTATATGTGTAAATGTGTGCACTGGAGAGGTTAAACTTGACAAATTAAAATAATAGTACAGTTTGGGACCTGTTATCCAAAAAACTTGGGCTTTTCTGGGTAAGGGATCTTTATGTAAATATCTCCATACCTTAAAGGGGACCCATCACCTAAAATAAATCCTATTTTATCACATTAGTCAAGCCAAATGAACTTTAATTACACAATATAAATTATTTGAATTTGTTTCCTTCCATCTAGGAATTAATAATTATAACAAGCAGGCAGCAGCCATTTTGTGGACACTGTTATTAAGACAAGCCTTGCATCATCTCAGAATCTTGTTTGTGCACCAGAATGGGGGACCTGATGTCTATCCCCAATGCCCTGGTTACACAATTAAATGGTGAAGAGAACCAGGGAATGTGGGGAGAGCAGTGACATCTAGGAAGTGCTGAATGGAAAGTGAAAGTAATTGCCTAAGGCATAGAGGAGCAATATTTGATTGGCAGCTGAGATTTCTAAAGTTTACAACAGCTATGAATGCTTTAATAGAAAATAGAAATTGGATTTCATGTTTAATTTCAAAGTTTTTTGTGTCTGGGTGACAGGTCCACTTTAAGTCTACTAAAAATCATGTAAACATTAAATAAACCCAATAGGACTGTTTTGCCTCCAATAAGAATTAATAATATCTCAGCTGGAATCAATAACAATGTACTGTATTATAGGGATGCACCACATCCACTATTTGGGATTCGGAATCCTTTGTAAAAAACTCTGCCGAATACCGAACTGAATCCGAATATGCAAATTAGGGGTGGTAAAGGAACGAAAAAGTCACGTGATTTCCCTTCCCAACCCTAATTTGCATACGCAAATTAGGATTCGGAGTCGGCTCAGCAGGGCACAAGGATTCGGCCAAATCCGAATTCTGCTGAAAAAGGCCGAATCCTGAACCAAATTCTGGATTCGGTGCATCTACTGTTTTGTTATCATAGAGAAAAAGAGAATCGTTTTCAAAAATTTTAATTATATGATAAAAATGAAAGTAAAAAGGAAGATGGCCTGGATAACAGGTTTCCGGATAACGGATGCCATACCTGTAGTAAAAATCTTTTTATTTATTGGCACAGGGCCCCCTGGTGTGATCACGGCTTTTGTAGTAGTAGAAATTGTTTATCGTCTAGGGTGGATAAATCCTTTTTAGCAGTGTTTCTTAATGTGTGAGGATAGTCTTCCTAGTGGGGCTTAGAACTATAGATGGGATGGCTGGGGGAATTTAATGATTATTATTTCATGATAACAATAGCATAGTCAGATTTATATATGTCTGTTTATCTGTAAATATGTCCCTTTGACCATGACTACAAAGAAAAGCTTGATTCCAAAAACAGTCTGAATATTTCTGCTTTTAAAGGAGAACTAAACCTTACAAATAAATGTGGATAGAACTTCCAGGGCAGCCATCAGGGGGGACAGGGGGGAGAGTTGTCGGGGGCCCCGAGGGTAAGGGGGCCCCGGTCACGCCGCACTTTCTTGATTAGCCAGCCCCCCCTGCTTTCTGAGAGCTGCTGACTTCGGGAAGGCAAGGCGAGAGCACAAGTGGAGGTATCTTCTGTCCATTACTTCCCCTTATTGGTCACTGAGTTTAAGTCCCGGTTGAGCTGCTCAGGGATTGGATAGCTGAGGTTTGAACTTCTCCTCCAGCTCATCCAATCAAAAATTTCCAATCAGGACTTGAAATTCTGTGACCAATAAGGAAAGAAAACGCTGTCACTGGAAGAAGATGCAGCCACCTGTGCTCCCCTCCTCCCTTCTGTAGTTGGCAGCTCACTGACAGCAGGTGGGCCACACTAATGAAGTATGTGCAACATGGCAGGGCCCCCCTAAAGGTAACCCTTTGTGGTCCCTGTTGTGTGGTGGGGCCCTGGGCACCAAATTTTTTTTAACTTCTGGGGGGGGTAAGTTTTTTTACATGGACGTTTAATGGGGGCCCTGGCCACCAATTTTCTTATAACGTGGGGGGGGGGGCCTGGACACCAATTTTTTCCCCATGTGGGGTCCTAGCCACTAATATTTTTTAATGGGGGTTCCTGACCATAAATGTTTTTTTTAATTGAGGGGCCCTGACCATTAATGTTTTTTTCAATGGGGGGCCCTGACCACCAATATTTTTTTATTAACATGTTGGAACCATAGCCACCAATGTTTTTTTTCATATGGGGCCCTGCGATTTCTGATGGCGGCCCTGAGAACTTCTATATATTACATACTGAACTGCACCAGCTTAAAGGTGCACCTATTAAGATGCTAAGCTAGGCCTCACAAATCAAGCAGAAAATGAGGTTCACCTGTTATAAAAGCCGATACTAACGTAATTCTTAGTTAAGTTGCACAGGTTTCATATATACCATTTAATGTTACTCTGCATTGATTTAGAATTCTGACATTTAGATTCTATCTATACTGTACATTGCAAGTGGGTCCCTAAGCTCAGTAAGTGACAGCAGCACAGAGCATGTGCAGAGAATCAGTGGCGAACAAAATGGGGAGCTACTGGGGCATCTTCCGAGGCACAGGTCTTCCATGCTAATGGGCTCTAGTTGCCTTGGCAAGAAATATAATGTACAACATTTCCACCCTACTTCTTTGTTAAGCTTTACTTCCATTACCATTAAGATACTGTACCATAAGATAAGTGCAGTAATTACACGGTGACACGTTGTTATTCTTTGCTTCTGCAATGAGTGTTAATAACCATAAGGAAGTAAATTGCAGATAATGTTGCAGATCTCACTCACTTGCTTATTTTTGTTTCTGTTACAGAGAAAAGAAATGGTTGTGAAACGCTCCTCAAGACCCATCTGTGTCTTTGCTTAGCAGATACTGTGTCTGTTTGCACTTTACCAATGAGAGACTCTACCATGTTGCACCCAGAGGGCAGTGCCTTACTGAAGGCTGTGTGGCAGGGCAAATTTAGACTGACGCGCCTTCTGCTGGAAGGAGGTGCCTATATTAACGAAGGTAATGCCCAAGGTGAGACACCTCTAATGGCAGCCTGTTTAGCCAAATACGACGACCCTCAAAACAAATCCCGGATGGTAAAATACCTGCTGGAAAATGGGGCGGATCCTAACATGCCAGACAAGATGGGCAAAACTGCACTGATGCACGCCTGCTGCAATGTAACTGGCGCGGCAGTGGTGTCTGTACTGCTAGAACATGGGTCAGATCCCAGTATAAAGGACTACTCAGGGACATCTGCTCTCATGTACGCAATCAACAGAGGTGACCGGGAAACGTTGAGGGTTTTGTTAGATGCCTGCAAGGCTAGAGGAAAGGAGGTCATAATTATTACCACTGACACTTCCCCTTCTGGCACCAAAAAGACAAAGCAGTATCTCAACTCGCCTCCATCACCAGGCATTGATGATAAGCAGTCTCCGGGTATCTGCATGTCACCTTCTGATATAGAAATAAAGACTTCCCTCTCTCCAGCTAGTGAGAAAGAGGAAGCAAGGGATGTTTTTAACTTTAACATGGGCACTAGGCTCACCTGTCCTTCATCTTCCAAATTAGAAGTTAAAACATCAGATCATATTCTTGCCAAAGGGAGGGTGGTTAACAAGAAGCAACTGAAGAGGCTGAATTCAGAACCATGGGGATTAGTGGCCCCATCTGTCCTTGCTGGATCTCATCCTGTTGTGCCGACGGAAAATACCACCGTGGAGGAATGTGAAGAAAATATTATCAGTGAAGTAAACAACTTATCCATAAGCAATAGACCATTGCTCTCAAGGAGGCATAGCATAGAGGGACAAGAATCCTCTTGCTTAAAGCTGGATGAGCAGACCCCAGTGGATGAACCTTCAGTGCTGGATGCTTCATGGGCTGATAAAGTCCAGCTCAGCCACCTTCACCAGCCGCTGTCAAGACGCAATACGGCACCTGAGGCTCAGGAAACATCTAACGCCACATTAGCCCCAACTATCGCGACTAACTTACGTGGGGTTGCCCACCACAAGTTGACCCGTATGGACCACTATGAATCAGATTCTCATCTTTGCCCTGATTCCATTCCTGGTTCTCCAGACTCTGGACGGGTATCTTTAGAGAGGAGGAAATACAATGCTTCTCCATTAACACTCTTTACCAGTTCTTCACGAGAATCCTTAGAAAGTATTCCTAGCGCAGTATCACCGATGTCTGTGCGACGCCGAACACCAGGGCTTTTAGAAAGAAGGGGATCTGGGACGCTTCTTTTGGATCACATCTCACACACTAGACCTGGCTTCTTACCACCACTGAACGTCAACCTAAATCCTCCAATCCCAGATATCCGGGCTAATGGCAAGGCTCTGTCGCCAGTTCATGGAAGCCAGAAAACTTTCATACCTGTGGCTCCAAGCTCTCCAAAACACTTTGACGCCAAAGCCAAGAAGAAACTTATTAGAAGGCATTCTATGCAAACAGAGCAGATCAGGCAGTTGACCAATTTCCAGAATTTATTCAATCAAAATGATTCTTCAAATTAACTCCAGAACAATGACTACGAAACAGTGGAATACTCTTAGCCACATGCACGCCATGACTATTTCTAGCTCTCTATGTTTCCACATAGCAACAAGAAATGCATTATTATTGAAAAGGTAATGCAGTTGGTTTAAATAGCAAATAGCCAACATCTTTGGGCCTGAGTACGTCACGAGATGCCACCGAGTAAATGTGGAACTTCTGCTCCAATCTACATTGACAACATAGATCAACCAACTTCATCCAACTTAAAATAATGACATGTATGTATTCAAGTAGCAAATATGTGAAATTTTTCTTCCAAAAATTAAAGACGCACTTTGGTTTGGAGAATCAGTGTCATATCATAATGTGAGAACTGATTCATGGTGATAGCGGGTTATTATAAGTCATATCCAGAAAAATAAATGGTGGCAATCACCCTTTACAGGTTCAGCCTTCTGGTCAAACTGATGCAATCCATCTGTCACCTTCTGGCACCATCATTTGGCCAACTGAATCCAGATGGGATTTTAATATGATTTTTAATTCCTCTCAAACAGAAGAGGTGAAAAGATTAAGGAGACGGTGTAACGGGTTTGCTGGTCAAAATGGTTAAGGTGATGAGGAAGGGTGTCCTGTTAAGGATCTAAACTGAATGTATAGTAATAAATCTACATGTCTACACGTTCCAAAGTACTGCGGTAGCTTAGTGAAATCATTTACATCATAGTACACACAGAGAGGTAATAACTTAAGATATATATGTATAAATTGTATAAATATATATAAATGTGACCGTAGACAGTATGTTTTATTTTGGAGGAGCCGAGAGATATTTTTCACATGTAAGGGAGGGAATCCTTTGGGTAGCTTATCTAACAGCACTTTGCTCTGGGTCTTCGTGTATAAATAGAAATATATATCTATATATAGATAGAGGTTAGGGACACCCGGGTGTCGTTGTGTTTACACATATTTATATACATACACGCACAGAGATATAAATATATACGCGTATATGCAAATGTGTACAAGAATTAGAGGCTTGCTCTGAAGGCACAGTGAGTACTGTAGGGTAGCTGCTTTCTTGCAATAGGAAAATCTGTTTTGACGTGTCGTAGAACGAGAAGATGATCTCTCAACTATAAAAAAAAATGTAATCCATAGGATGTAAATATGGCAAATTCTCTGTGAATGTGAAGGCTTTTGAGCTGCTTAGACAAATACTGGACATGAGTCTTGACTACTGTTTTTTATATTCTCATGCAGATTTAAATATGTTTGGCCCTTTTACGTAGGTTAAGGGACAAACAAAACTCACAGCAGGCCAGTGACCAAGTCAGCCTCAGATTCCTCCTTCATTTCCTACATTCTTAATGGATCATTTCTTTTTTGAGGACCAGACACCAGCTAAGCAGCAATCAATGAGCTGGTAACATAAATATCCCTTTTTAGCTGAAGAAGTATTCGCTTTCAGTGTCCGACTGGGTTGCCAGGGGCCCACCAGAACACCTTACACCGTGGGCCCACTTTCCAAACTATTATTCCTCCTCACTCAACCTCTTTATTCTCCTTGTCTTTTATATATACTTATTTTATTCTTCCATTATTAAGCATTTTTTCCCATAAAGAAATAAGGAATGACCATGAAATTGGCCACATAGTTAGAAGCAAAAGGGCCCACTGACACCTGGGCCCACCGGGAGTTTTCCTGCTATCCCGGTGAGCCAGTCCGACACTGTTTGCTTTGATTAGTAATATCTATTACAGCATAATATCACATCTAGAGGTTAGGCTAATCACAAATGCTGAGGAACAATGAGGGTGCCATATACATTAAGATGGTGGACCCAGGTCCTTGTGAGCCCCAGAAGTCATTTCTTATTTCAGCCATAGACCTATTTAACATGAAGCATACTAAATAACAACTAATTGGTATTAAATTGGGTTCTGGACACAACATTTCCCCATAAGAGGTTCAGTCTGACATTGGATGTTATTATAATTGATAGCAAATGGCCACCGCTACAACGTAAACTAAACGGAACCGTGCTTCCTTCCTTATGACCCATTGTCAATATATTTTGCCATTATAACTCTTGTTGTCCTTATGTCTACTGATTGGGACCATCGTTCTTGGCATAAGTAATAAATTAGAAAGTCGATTTTATACAGAGTGGTAGATGGCAATAATCTTGACTTTCCCCACCAAAGTCTTTTGAAGAACATTACTAGATTGGTTCTTTTCTTAGTCCTATGTAGACTGGCAACCTGTAGAAGCCTATTTTTGTCAGTAAACTTGCGTCTTCCAAGACTTGTCTCCAACCAAGACATACAAAAATAAATACCTCCTTAAAGGCTATTGGGGCAACAGCCGAAAGCACCCCTTGCTGAGTTACGCTGACAGTGTATGAGTTATCAAAAAAAGTATTGTTGAGCCGGCACTCAAATAAGGCAATCTTCCACCAGATTGTTGCAGTAAAGTAAGAAAGATTTATTGTGTCCACAGCCTTATGCGTTTCATGTTACAAACACTTAGTCATAGGCTAAATGTACAAAGCTATACACAGATATTTAAACATATGTGCACCAATCATATTGTCACAACAATTACCAGGTGAACCAATCACATAGAGCAACTTCCATTGTGCAGCTTGAAGAGGTGCTAACTATAAAGCTACACCCAGTTCTCGTTAGATGCCATATTAGTACACCCTTAGTAGATTTGAGGTCAGTGGGAGCTTACTTTACTGCAACAACCTGGCGGAAGGTTATCTTATTTGAGTGCCTGCTCAACAATACTTTTTGGGTTGTCCACTCCCTATGCTGAGGGCTCAAGGCGATGCACCTGGGCCACTTCCTGAATTTGGTGAGTGATAACTCTACTTATTGGAGACCCCCATTCAAGTTTAATTTGTGAATGATTATTTGATACCCTCCTTATGTACAATGTGGGCATCAGGACTGACTGGGCCTATGGACCTATGAAGCCAATCAACTTTTTTCCTTAAGCCCAATTTTAAGAGCTTATTATTTCGACTTAACAATGGATAGTATATACATTTAGAGAGAGATAGAATGGCGTTGGGGTATATTTAACAAGTACACAAATGTGTGTATGTTTATAGGTGTATGTATAGCTATAAGTATGTGTCAGTAGATATATAAACTACGTGTGCATAGATATGTACAGTGCGTGTAGTTAATTATCCTATGTGTGAACTCCAGTCTGGCTTTCTTCGGTGCATTAAAAGCACTGGGCTCTCCGCGACCCCTACTGATAATAATGGTCATGGGGGATCAAGGAACCAGAACAAAGATATAAACTCACCTTCTCAGTACGAGACAAATTGATCTCCAGGTCATCGGTGAGCTGATTATCCTGCTCTGGTACAGCAATTTTCTTCCACTGAGAGCAAAAAATAGAATTTAAAAAAAAGGACTTGGATTTTTAGCACACTGGTGGCCCAGAGTCATTTGCAGTCTCTGAAATACATATATTACCACTGACATTGACGGACTATAGTCAATAATGACATTTCAAAGGGAGCATATTGGCCTAAAATACATCATCTTCCCCTTAAAAAATAGCTATTCTTTATATGCTAAAATGTTGTTTTTTTAATATTGTTTTCAATTTCTATTTGTTGAAATGCATATTTATTGTTTAAAACCCTCAAAAAAAAGGAATACAACCATGTGCCAAAGTTAAGATAGAATGCTGATTTTCTTCCTGAGAATAAATGTTATAATATAATATAAGGTCCTTGTAAATTTTGACGTATAGTGAAATGATTTATTTTACACTGCTCGTATCAAAGTTTGTATAATATTTTTAGAGACTACAAATTTATATTGAGACAGAAAAATGTCCCCGTCCCAAAGGGAATTATATAACCTGTGAAATTAGAAATATGTATTTGCTTGGCGTAAATATTAGGGATGCATTTAAATCGTAATCCCAAATCCGAACAATAATATGTATAATCAGATTTGAGAAAAAAAAATTAAAAAATGCTGCACTTTTTAATGAAAACAATTGTCACATTCAGTTTACCAAAGCCCCAAAGTCACACAACATGGAAGGCAGACTTAAATTTGGTAATACATTTAGGGGCACATTTACTAATGGTCGAATATCGAGGGTTAATTAACCCTCGATATTCGACCCTCGAAGTTAAATCCTTCGACTTCGAATATTGAAGTCGAAGGATTTAGCGCTATTCGATCGAATGAATAATGGTTTGATCGATTAAATCCTTCGAATCGAATGATTCGAAGGATTTTAATCCATCGATCGAACGATTAAAAAAATTAAAAAAATTAAAAAAAGCTAGGAAAGCCTATGGGGACCTTCCCCATAGGCTAACATTGATGCTCAGTAGGTTTTAGGTGGCGAAGTAGGTGGTCGAAGTTTTTTTTAAGGAGACAGTACTTCAACTATCGAATGGTCGAATAGTCGACCGATTTTTAGTTCGAATCGTTCGATTCGAAGTCGTAGTCGAAGGTCGAAGTAGCCAATTCGATGGTCGAAGTAGCCAAAAAAAACTTCAAAATTTGAAGTTTTTTTTATTCTAATCCTTCACTCGAGCTTAGTAAATGTGTCCCTTAGTATTTATGAGTTTTTTATGTTTAAAAAAAACTTGAATTATCTGGAATGCAGTTTTTTCTTGTTTTCCAGCAGATTTACAAACAAATTCACACTACTCATTCTACTACTCATTTTAAATGAGTCTGCAGAATCTCAATTTTTTTTAAAAAAACTCTTGAAACTCTTAACTAGCTTGACTTTTAAAAGTACACTTCCTATTGACTTTGAATTTGGGTTTGTTTAGAGATTGGAAAACTTGAATTTGAAAAAATTTGAATTTGAGTTTTTTTGAAACTCAAATCACATAAAGAACGAAAATTGTAATAATAATGAATCAGCCCCTTAGAGTTTGGATTCTGCATCCTTAGTAAATATAGGTCTTGACCCCAATTTTTGACTGAGAATTCCCTAAGGAGCCAATGTAGAGTTCAGGTCCATTCTGTGCAATATTTATTTTATCTTAACTCTTAAAGGAGAAGGAAAGGTTAAAACTAAGTAAGCTTTATCAGAAAGGTCCATCTAAATATACCAGTAAACCCCCAACGTAGTGCTGCTCTGAGTCTCCTGTCAAAAGAAATACAGCATTTCTTTCCTTCTATTGTGTACACATGGGCTTCTGTATCAGACTTCCTGCCTTCAATTTAAACCTCATTGCCCTGGGCAAGAGCATGCTCAGTTTGCTCCTCTTCCTCTGCCCCCTCCCTTCTCTACTGTAATCTGAGCCCAGAGCAGGGAGAGACTCAGGCAGGAAGTGATGTCACACCACGTTAATACTGCAGCTCCTATTCTAAACAAACAGAGAGTTTCTAGAGCTTTTTACTCAGGTATGGTAAAACATTCTACAGAATAAATATAGCATTCTAGCTTGCACTATTGAGGCTAATCTATTGGCAATAAAATGCCTCCATAGCTTTCCTTCTCCTTTAAGCAAGTCCAGCTGTTTTAGAATTACTTATACTATTCTACTATAGAATTACTAGAGATAACTAAAGATATTTAAGGTGCAGGGGGGGGGAATTATGTACTGGAAATGTATATGTACTCCCAAAAAAATGTTTTCTTCAAGGAAAGCAATTGGTAGGTCTGTGGATCAGTTATTTTGCTGCTTATATAAATATATATATATATATAGAAGTTTGTACCATATCACAAATTTGGGTAGACATTTTCCAACTGTGAGTAAAAATGAAATTACAGGATCCAGTTGCTGATGTTTCTCAGCATCTTAGGAAGGCTGTTCTTTAGGGAGGTTTGAAAAGAAAAATGGCTTCCACGGGCAAGTTGAGACATATTGTACAGTTCCGCATCTTGGGATCCTGAATTTATGGAAGCTATAGTGTAAATATCCATAGATGTTCCTACATGCCTTTCAATCTATAACTTCTCAAAATCTCTGTATTTATGCCCTTCTGCAGTTGTGTGGAGAAATATGGATTGCCGTCTATAGCTTGTTTAACCCATTTCACAGGCCAATGGATTTCCTTGATGAGAATCGGCTTGTAACCCTAAGAGGTGTTTACTCTGTAAAGTAAAAGGTTCATTGTGAAGTCATCAGGGGAATTTAAGCCTCATCTTTTGCCAATGAAGCCTCCTACTGCTGATTCATTAGGAGCTCCTATCTGGATCCATAAGGAGCTCCTATCTGGATTCTGGGCCTCGCTGGTGGACATATTGCCAATAATCCCTTACAATGTGACAAGCACTTTCTCCATGTCTAGGAATATACAGACTCAAATCAAGATGTGGTCAACAGTAGCCAGTATCGGACCATCATCAGGATTATGTCACGTTAGCTGTCAGGTTAGCCAGGGGGATTAGACAATCAGGAACAAAAACAGAAGCATATCAAAATGTGAAATAAAGAATACAGATTCGAAATAAAGATGGATGAGAAGTTGTTATTTCTGCTTTCTTTGGGTTCCGTACTTTACAATTGCAATCACTATATAAATGTGGCACAAATAACCACAGCTGACAAAGTCACCAAGATGAAAAAGTAGTCCATGTGCACCAGCCCCAGACCCTCAGCTCTGGCGGTGGATAAACTGACAGCAATACTATTGGATGAAGTTCCAGGCCCACTAGAGAATCTACATATAATGTAAAAAGTTATTTATTTCAATTTATGTTAAAAATTAACATCTCCTAATGGCCCTACACATTTCATCTAATCCTCCCAGCTACAATTGTATGCGTTTTTCTATTGGCTGTTCGTCCTATAAATGTCCACTTTACACGGTAATGAACTCAGTCCATGACTAAGTGCCTAATGGGCACGAAACGCGTAGGGCCATTAGGAGATGTTCATTTTTAACTTAAATCTAAATAAATAACGTTTTATGTAATATTTGTTGCCCCTTGGATTCTATAGTGTGCCTGGAACTCCCAATGCAGTTAAAGTATACATACACACTGGGCAATCAATGGATTTTATAAATTCATAATGACATCCCACTCATCCTTTTCACCGTTTTTGGGGCTCCTTATAGCATATTGAACAGGACTAAAGATTAATCATGTATAAAAAATATGCGTATTAGTACTGTTCTTGTGTAAAAAATCATGTCCTACCTGCTAGATACAGAAGCATGGGGGATATTTATCTCTTTGCTCTTCCCATAATTACTGCTGATTGATGAGGGCAGGGAGCACCGGCAAATTGCTCCATAATCTTATCCCAGTCCACAGACTGCTTGAAATTCTGCAGTGATCACGTCCATGTAAAATCTGCAGGGGCTACTTGCTATGAGATTCTGTATCATGATTACTCACCTAGAAATGACCTTCAGGCCCATTATCGTTTGCATTATAAGGTAGTGCTACAGCCACTAAATATTTCATGGCTTATTGAAAGCAAAGGGAGGAAGCTCCTCATTCTATAGATATCACACAGGGACAGAGATGGTGCATTAAGTCTCTGTCCTATGGAAGGAGCATTATATGTATGTCAAAGGTGCTCCCTAACTGTAACACTTGCACTGATGTTTCGTGAACAGTATTTTAGAAATGAATTAATAAAAGGTAGGACCACTCAACGTAATACAGGATACTAAATAAATCCTTGGGATGAATCTATAAATTCAGATTAGGGATGTAGCGAACGTCGGAAAAAAAGTTCGCGAACATATTCGCGAACTTGCACAAAAATGCGAGCGGTTCGCGAACGGTTCGCGAACCCCATAGACTTCAATGGGAAGGCGAACTTTAACATCTAGAAAAGACATTTCTGGCCAGAAAAATGATTTTAAAGTTGTTTAAAGGGTGCAACGACCTGGACAGTGGCATGCCAGAGGGGATCAAGGGCAAAAATGTATCTGAAAAATCTGCCTGTGTGTGCTTGGAAGAGATAGTGTAGGGGGAGAGCTGTTAGTGATTTCAGGGACAGATGATAGTAAGTTTGCTGGCTAGTAATCTGCTTGATACTGCTCTGTATTGGAGGGACAGAAGTCTGCAGGGATTTGAGGGACATTTTAGCTTAGGTAGCTTTGCTGGCTAGTAATCTACTGTTCTCTTTAAACAACTGCCATACGTTGACCTTGTAGGCATTGTTTGCCCAGTTTTTTTGGACGCAGCCACTGAAGCACAGTTGCCAGAAAAAATATGCCATATAAATGCTGAAAATAGTCATTTTTCGCCATACGTTGACCTTGTAGACATTGTTTGCCCAGTTTTTTTGGACGCAGCCACTGAAGCACAGTTGCCAGAAAAAATATGCCATATAAATGCTGAAAATAGTAATTTTTCGCCATACGTTGACCTTGTAGACATTGTTTGCCCAGTTTTTTTGGTTGCAGCCACTGAAGCACAGTTGCCAGAAAAAATATGCCACATAAATGCTGAAAATAGTCATTTTTTGCCATATACGTTGAGTCAACGTATGGCAAAAAATGACTATTTTCAGCATTTATATGGCATATTTTTTCTGGCCTCTGTGCTTCAGTGGCTGTGGCCAAAAAAACTGGGCAAACAATGCCTACAAGGTCAACGTCGTTGACCTTGTAGGCATTGTTTGCCCAGTTTTTTTTGGCCACAGCCACTGAAGCACAGAGGCCAGAAAAAATATGCCATATAAATGCTGAAAATAGTAATTTTTTTGGTCGCAGCCACTGAAGCACAGTTGCCAGAAAAATTATGCCATATAAATGCTGAAAATATAAATTTTTTGGTTGCAGCCACTGAAGCACAGAGGCCAGAAAATTATGCCATATAAAAGCAGAAAATATGCATTTTTTTTGGTCGCAGCCACTGAAGCACAGTTGACAGAAAAATTATGCCATATAAATGCTGAAAATATAAATTTTTTTGGTTGCAGCCACTGAAGCACAGAGGCCAGAAAAATTATGCCATATAAATGCAGAAAATATGCATTTTTTTGGTCGCAGCCACTGAAGCACAGTTGCCAGAAAAAATATGCCATATAAATGCTGAAAATAGTAATTTTTTTGGTTGCAGCCACTGAAGCACAGAGGCCAGAAAAATTATGCCATATAAATGCAGAAAATATGCATTTGTTTGGTCGCAGCCACTGAAGCACAGTTGACAGAAAAATTATGCCATATAAATGCTGAAAATATAAATTTTTTTGGTTGCAGCCACTGAAGCACAGAGGCCAGAAAAATTATGTCATATAAATGCAGAAAATAGGCATTTTTTTGGTCGCAGCCACTGAAGCACAGAGGCCAGAAAAAATTAAACCAGTAGGGTTTGCACCCTAGTTTGTAACGGTGGCGGAGGGAGGAGGAGGACGCTAAAGGACAGCTGTGTGTGGAGTCATGAGGCTTGAAGAGAAGGACAGCTGCATAGAAGTCAGAACAAGTCTTCCGGCGTGCAGTAACCCTCCGAGATCCACCCCTCATTCATTTTAATAAAGGTCAGGTAATCGACACTTTTGTGACCTAGGCGAGTTCTCTTCTCAGTTACAATCCCTCCTGCTGCACTGAAGGTCCTTTCTGAGAGCACACTTGAGGCTGGGCAAGACAAGAGGTTCATGGCAAATTGTGACAGCTCTGGCCACAGATCAAGCCTGCGCACCCAGTAGTCCAGGGGTTCATCGCTCCTCAGACTGTCGATATCTGCAGTTAATGCCAGGTAGTCCGCTACCTGCCGGTCGAGGCGTTCTTTGAGGGTGGATCCAGAAGGGTTGTGGCGCTGCCTTGGACAGAAAACATTTGCATGTCTGACGTTACAGACTGGCCAAAGGGCTTTGTCCTTGCAGGTGTGCTCGTGGCAGGATTACTGGCACCTCTGCCCCTGGAATGTTGATGAGTTCCTGAAGTGACATCACCCTTAAAAGCATTGTACAACATGTTTTGCAGGCTGGTTTGTAAATGCCGCATCTTTTCGGACTTGTGGTATGTTGGTAACATTTCTGACACTTTATGCTTGTACCGAGGGTCTAGTAGCGTTGCGACCCAGTACAGGTCCTTCTCCTTAAGCCTCTTGATACGGGGGTCCTTCAACAGGCATGACAGCATGAAAGACCCCATTCTCACAAGGTTGGATGCAGAGCTATCCATCTCCGCTTCCTCATTATCAAGGACTGCATCATCCACGGTCTCCTCCCCCCAGCCACGTACAAGACCAGGGGTCCCCAAAAGGTCACCACTAGCCCCCTGGGAAGCCTGCTCCTGTTGGTCCTCCTCCTCCTCCTCCACAAAGCCACCTTCCTCCTCTGACTCCACTTCTGGCACCTCTCCCTGCGTTGCAGCAGGTGCCTGGGTTCGTTCTGGTGATTCCGACCAGAAATTGTGCGCTTCCAGCTCCTCGTCACGCTGGTCTACAGCCTCATCTGTCACTCGTCGCACGGCACGCTCCAGGAAGAAAGCGAAGGGTATTAGGTCGCTGATGGTGCCTTCGGTGGCGACTGACCATATTTGTCACCTCTTCAAAAGGTCGCATGAGCCTGCAGGCATCGCGCATAAGCACCCAGTAACGGGGGAAAAAAATCCCCAGCTGTGCAGATCCAGTCCTACCACCCAGTTCAAAAAGGTACTCGTTGACGGCCCTTTGTTGTTGCAGCAGACGTTCCAACATAAGGAGCGTTGAATTCCAGCGAGTCTGGCTGTCAGAAATCAAACGCCTGACTGGCATGTTTGTAGCGCTGCTGAATGTCAGCAAGGCGTGCCATGGCTGTGTAGGAACGTCTGAAATGGGCCGACACCTTTCTGGACTGGGTGAGAACGTCCTGGAATCCTGGGTACTTGGAGACAAAACGTTGGACTATTAAATTTAACACATGTGCCATGCAGGGCACATGTGTTAAATTGCCTAGTCTCAACGCTGCCAACAGATTGCTTCCATTGTCACACACCACTTTTCCGATCTGCAGTTGGTGTGGGGTCAGCCACCGATCGGCCTGTGACTGCAGAGATGACAGGAGTACAGATCCGGTATGGTTTTTGCTTTCCAGGCACGTCATCCCCAAGACAGCGTGACAACGGCGTACCTGGCACGTCGAATAGCCTAGGGGGAGCTGGGGGTGCACAGGTGTGGAGGAGGAGAAGGAGGACCCAGCAGCAGAGTAAGAAGAAGAAGAAGACGAGGTAGAGAGCGATGGAGGAGTAGAGGTGGTGGCAGAACCGCGTGCAATCCGTGGCGGTGACACCAACTCCACTGTTGTTGTTGAGCTACCCATTCCCTGCTTCCCAGCCATTACCAAGTTCACCCAGTGGGCAGTGTAGGTGACATACCTGCCCTGACCATGCTTGGAGGACCATGCGTCAGTAGTCATATGGACCTTTGGCCCAACACTAAGTGACAGAGATGCGGTAACTTGGCTCTGCACATGTTGGTACAGGTGTGGTATTCCCTTTTTAGAAAAAAAATTGCGGCTGGGTACCTTCCACTGCGGTGTCCCAATTGCTACAAATTTGCGGAAGGCCTCAGAGTCCACCAGCTGGTATGGTAAAAGCTGGCGGGCTAAGAGTGCAGACAAGCCAGCTGTCAGACGCCGGGCAAGGAGGGTGACAGTCAGACATTGGCTTCTTACGCTCAAACATGGCCTTCACAGAAACTTGGCTGGTGGCAGATGACTGGGAATGGGAACAGGTGGTCAAGGTGGAAGGCGGAGTGGAGGGTGGTTCAGACGGGTCAAGGAGAGCAGAGGTAGAGCAGTAAGATGCTGGACCAGAAGGAGTGTGGCTTTTAGTTTGCCTGTTGCCTTTGAGGTGTTGCTCCCAAAGTGCTTTGTGCTTGCCGCTCATGTGCCTTCGCATAGAAGTTGTACCTATGTGGCTGTTGGGCTTACCAAGGCTCAGTTTCTGACTGCACTCATTGCAAATTACAATGCTTTTGTCAGAGGCACACACATTAAAAAAATCCCACACTGCTGACTTTTTGGAAGTGTGCGATCTGGCGGTAACAGTAGAAGTGGCGGAGTTGGCGGTATTGGCGGCAATGGCGGGTGCGTTGGCCGGCTGAACACAGGTGCCGATACATGTTGTTGCCCTACTGATCCCTGCGGGCTGTCCTCCCTGCTTCTTCTAAGTCTTATTCTCCTACTGCCTCTCTGACTCTCCGTCTCCCATCTGAACTACCCTCCTCTTGCTCTCTTCTACTAGGCACCCACAAAACATCAATCTCCTCATCATCATTCTCCTCAGATGCATCAATTTCTTCTGACACATCACAGAAGGAAGCAGCAGCGGGGACCTCCTCCTCATCACTCATTATGTCCATCTCTATCGTGTTCTCTGCCAGAATTAAATCTGGTGTAAGGTCCTCATCTCCTTCATCTTCTTCTGGCAATAATGGTTGCGCATTACTCAGTTCAAGAAACTCATTGGAAAATAACTCCTCTGACCCCAGTGAAGAAGGGGCACCGGTGGTGGAGGAAGTGTTACGTGGGGTGGCCATAGCAGTGGAGGATGAGGAGGATGTTGTGGTAAAGTTAGAAAACGGTAGAGGATGGGGTGTGCTGTTGTAAGCCAGTCAACTACCTCTTCAGCATTTTGGGAGTTCAGGGTCATTGGCTTTTTTAAAACTGGGCAATTTGCTAGGGCCACAGGATTGCATAGCAGCACGGCCCTAGCACGGCCTCTGCGTGGCGGCCTGCCTTTGCCTGGCATTATTTTTAAAAAAACAACAACAACAACAAAAACTCAGTTGGTTTTTCTGGAAACGATAATACACACAGCTAGATGGCGGGTTGAAGAAACAGTGTGCAAATAATGCCTACAAGGTCAACGTATACACTACTACAGCGGTGGATACGGATTACGTAAAATATATGAATGCTGCTTGAAAAAAAGTAACTCAAGTGGTTTTTCTAGAGACGATAATATTATCAATATTTAGACAAAATGTGAACAAGGTCACACAGCTCGATGGCGGGTTGAAGAAAACAGTGTGTGCAAATAATGCCTACAAGTCAACGTATACACTACTACAGCGGTGGATACGGATTACGTAAAATATATGAATGCTGCTTGAAAAAAAGTAACTCAAGTGGTTTTTCTAGAGACGATAATATTATCAATATTTAGACAAAATGTGAACAAGCTCACACAGCTTGATGGCGGGTTGAAGAAAACAGTGTGCAAATAATGCCTACAAGGCCAACGTATACACTACTACAGCGGTGGATACGGATTACGTAAAATATATGAATGCTGCTTGAAAAAAGTGACTCCGGTGTTTTTTTCTGGAGACGGTAATATTATGGATATTTAGACAGAATGGGAACAAGGTCACACAGCTCGATGGCGGGTTGAAGAAACAGTGTGCAAATAATGCCTACAAGGCCAACGTATACACTACTACAGCGGTGGATACGGATTACGTAAAATATATGAATGCTGCTTGAAAAAAGTGACTCCGGTGTTTTTTCTGGAGACGGTAATATTATGGATATTTAGACAGAATGGGAACAAGGTCACACAGCTCGATGGCGGGTTGAAGAAAACAGTGTGCAAATAATGCCTACAAAGGTCAACGTATACACTACTACAGCGGTGGATACGGATTACGTAAAATATATGAATGCTGCTTGAAAAAAAGTAACTCAAGTGGTTTTTCTAGAGACGATAATATTATCAATATTTAGACAAAATGTGAACAAGGTCACACAGCTCGATGGCGGGTTGAAGAAAACAGTGTGCAAATAATGCCTACAAGGTCAACGTATACACTACTACAGCGGTGGATACGGATTACGTAAAATATATGAATGCTGCTTGAAAAAAAGTAACTCAAGTGGTTTTTCTAGAGACGATAATATTATCAATATTTAGATAAAATGTGAACAAGCTCACACAGCTCGATGGCGGGTTGAAGAAAACAGTGTGCAAATAATGCCTACAAGGCCAACGTATACACTACTACAGCGGTGGATACGGATTACGTAAAATATATGAATGCTGCTTGAAAAAAGTGACTCCGGTGTTTTTTCTGGAGACGGTAATATTATGGATATTTAGACAGAATGGGAACAAGGTCACACAGCTCGATGGCGGGTTGAAGAAAACAGTGTGCAAATAATGCCTACAAGGCCAACGTATACACTACTACAGCGGTGGATACGGATTACGTAAAATATATTATGGCTGCTTGAAAAAAGTGACTCCGGTGTTTTTTCTGGAGACGGTAATATTATGGATATTTAGACAGAATGGGAACAAGGTCACACAGCTCGATGGCGGGTTGAAGAAAACAGTGTGCAAATAATGCCTACAAGGCCAACGTATACACTACTACAGCGGTGGATACGGATTACGTAAAATATATGAATGCTGCTTGAAAAAAGTGACTCCGGTGTTTTTTCTGGAGACGGTAATATTATGGATATTTAGACAGAATGGGAACAAGGTCACACAGCTCGATGGCGGGTTGAAGAAAACAGTGTGCAAATAATGCCTACAAGGTCAACGTATACACTACTACAGCGGTGGATACGGATTACGTAAAATATATGAATGCTGCTTGAAAAAAAGTAACTCAAGTGGTTTTCTAGAGACGATAATATTATCAATATTTAGACAAAATGTGAACAAGCTCACACAGCTCGATGGCGGGTTGAAGAAAACAGTGTGCAAATAATGCCTACAAGGCCAACGTATACACTACTACAGCGGTGGATACGGATTACGTAAAATATATGAATGCTGCTTGAAAAAAGTGACTCCGGTGTTTTTTCTGGAGACGGTAATATTATGGATATTTAGACAGAATGGGAACAAGGTCACACAGCTCGATGGCGGGTTGAAGAAAACAGTGTGCAAATAATGCCTACAAGGCCAACGTATACACTACTACAGCGGTGGATACGGATTACGTAAAATATATGAATGCTGCTTGAAAAAAGTGACTCCGGTGTTTTTTCTGGAGACGGTAATATTATGGATATTTAGACAGAATGGGAACAAGGTCACACAGCTCGATGGCGGGTTGAAGAAAACAGTGTGCAAATAATGCCTACAAGGCCAACGTATACACTACTACAGCGGTGGATACGGATTACGTAAAATATATTATGGCTGCTTGAAAAAAGTGACTCCGGTGTTTTTTCTGGAGACGGTAATATTATGGATATTTAGACAGAATGGGAACAAGGTCACACAGCTCGATGGCGGGTTGAAGAAAACAGTGTGCAAATAATGCCTACAAGGCCAACGTATACACTACTACAGCGGTGGATACGGATTACGTAAAATATATGAATGCTGCTTGAAAAAAGTGACTCCGGTGTTTTTTCTGGAGACGGTAATATTATGGATATTTAGACAGAATGGGAACAAGGTCACACAGCTCGATGGCGGGTTGAAGAAAACAGTGTGCAAATATTGCCTACAAGGTCAACGTATACACTACTACAGCGGTGGATACGGATTACGTAAAATATATGAATGCTGCTTGAAAAAAAGTAACTCAAGTGGTTTTTCTAGAGACGATAATATTATCAATATTTAGACAAAATGTGAACAAGCTCACACAGCTCGATGGCGGGTTGAAGAAAACAGTGTGCAAATAATGCCTACAGGGCAAATAATGCCTAAAAGGTCAACTTATACACTACTACAGCGGTAGTAAAATAAAAAAAAGTAAAATAAAAAAAAATGAATATTAAAAAAAAAAATTAAAGTTGGTGCTGCTGAACTACTAGGAGCAGCAGATTAGCACACCAGTCCCACTCCCAACACTGCTAGACTAATAGCACTGGGCTCTTATAGTAGTAGTAGTAGTAGTAGTAGTAAAACAACAAAAAAATAAATAAAAGCAGTCCTTACAAGGACTACTGTTATTGCAGCAGTCAGCAGATGAGATCAGAAGCAGGACAGCTGCCCACTGCAGCTACATACAGAGCACTGCAGTAGAAGGTAGATTACTAGCCAGCAAAGCTACCTAAGCTAAAATGTCCCTCAAACCCCTGCAGACTTCTGTCCCTCCAATAACAGAGCAGTATCAAAACGATTACTAGCCAGCAAACTTTCAACTGTCCCTGAAATCACTAACAGGCAGCAGCTCTCTCCCTACACTATCTCTTCAGCACACACAGGCAGAGTGAAAAAACGCTGCAGGGCTTCGGTTTTTATAGGGAAGGGGAGTGGTCCAGGGGAGAGCTTCCTGATTGGCTGGCCATGTACCTGCTGGTCTGGGTGTAGAGGGCAAAAAAAAGCGCCAACAATGGCGAACCCAAAATGGCGAACGTCGCGCGACGTTCGCGAACTTCCGGCGAGCGCGAACACCCGATGTTCGCGCGAACAAGTTCGCCGGCGAACAGTTCGCGACATCTCTAGTTCAGATATATGAAAAGGTTTAATGTGCAACATTAATAAAGGAACAGACAAACAGTACGGTTTAGAAAGGATCCCATGCATATTTCATGTCATGTCATGGCCTCAAGTATCTTTCCTGTCCTTCATAAACACTAAACAACTCCTGAGCTGCTGCCAAGGTTGAAGGGTATACCGAACAACTTCTTCCTGGAATGAATATTTCACAAGGTAGATTTTCAAGCCATGAGTAGTTGCACTGTGCACAAAGCTACTTTCAGAAACCAAGCTTCTGCCTGCGATGAACCTCTACAATATATTTCCCATGAGTGCAACTATATAAAGGGAAACATCAATAGGAACAAGTCAAATGAGGGGCTACAGGGATTTCACTGCAGCCTGACACCGTACATTTGCCATAACCACTGCCTTGGACTGGACTTTTCCAATAAATGTACCTATTTATAAAAGTGTTAGTAAGGAGGAATCCACATAATGGGGTGGCAGAGGTTTCAGCACTACCCAGCACTATACATTTCTAATATTTCCCTAGGTGTACCTCAGTAATGGTGAATGGGGACTACAGAGTTTTCAGCACATCCATGTACGTTACAGTTCCCATAATCTGTACCCATGTAAAGGGGAATGTGCACTGCGCTAAGTGCACCTGTAATAATTCAGCTCTCTCTGCAGCCCCATATTATGGTTCATCTTGCACACAATAATCACAAAAGAAGCCATTTCCAACTATGGCTCAAAACAAACCTCATTCAGTCTAACATCTCCACATTACTAGTAATAATCTGGGTCCATGTATTTATGTAGTGTTACTGCACCATCTGGTGGAGACTCTTTGTTACAGGAGAAAAATTTTAAAAGACACGCTCTGGACCTTCTGAAAATGTGATATTTACTACGGGGGAAAGGAGGCTACATCTATATCTGTATGATTGATAAACCTGATAATTAAGAGCATGTGCAGCATCAGGGAGGCTAAATATGGCCATAGATGTAAAGATCTTTAAAAGATCTTTTCTTTATCGTGAGACCACAATTATCTCGAAACGTTTGTTTAAATGTGTAATGTGTCCATCAACTAAAAAGACCATTTCAGGCGATATTGCCAGGAAAACTGAGGGTAGCTGCCTGCTTGGCCCTGCAAAGATTGCATTGGGACGGATAAAGATTTTTTAACCTGGCTGATCAATTTTCTGACAGATGTCGGACGAAAAATCGTAAAATGTATGATCGTTCGAATCCCACTAATTTCACGATAATTTGATGGATTGGTCGGATTACGCTAAAATCGGTCATTCGGCAAACAAAAATCTTTGCGTCTATGGGGACCTTTAAGGCTGAGGTGGAGGAGTTATTGAGATAGTAACCCCCCATAATGTCAGTTGTGACATCCCAGCAAGGCTCAGTTTCATATGTTACACTTATCATGGGTCAGCCTATCAACTGAGTAGGGTCCCCAACAACCAATTTGTGAACACACTATAAATACCCCTAAAAGGTAACTGCTGCTGGCAAATTGCCTTTTTTGTAACTGTTGTTGCTGCTAAGATGAAACAGATAGGTATACATACATAGGTAGTGATAAAGGTGTGCCATACACACAGTGTCGGACTGGCCCACTGGGATACCAGGAAAACTCCCGGTGGGCCCAGGTGTCAGTGGGCCTCATGCTGCTAAACTTTTGGCCTATTTCATGGCCATATCATATTTCTTATGAGGCTAAATAGATGGAATATAGATTACAGTATGTAAAGAATAGAGACTAGGAGAATAGAGGTTGAGTGAGGAGAAGAATAATAATAGTAATAAGAGTGGGCCCCAGGTCTAAGGTTTTTGGGTGGGCCCCTGCTGTCCCAGTCTGACACTGCATACACAGTGGCATTTCAAGGCAATTTGCAAATGGCATTTATTTTATGCATTTTATTTTACCTTACTTGCAGTGAACACTTCTTTGAGAATTTGGAGTCAGAATTATGTCTAAAGACTTGATGGCAACTTTAGGTTTAATGGCAGATACAACAATGATCTGACCAAATGCTGGGAGTTTGAGCCCCACAAGTATAGGTGGCCATAGACTTGCAGATTTACCTTCATATCGGATGAACGATTGTTCGGTGTCATCTCCCGACCTGCCACTAACCATTCAGATCAAATAAAGTAGTAAAAGAACAGATCAGCCGATGTTCTGCCCCTGACAGCAATCGTATGAAAGTTATGTCCGACAAAAGCTGGTGACAGTCTCCCACTATCGTCAGATCGGCAAAACATGCAGAGATATTATCGGCAGCCAACAAAAATTTTCTAACCTGTCGACATCAATCGACATCTCATGAAAAATGTCGGGACTCTCCACACACGGCCACGAAAATTCTCATGGCATTTATTTCTTCTGCATATTTCCTTCTAAACTAAATTACCTAACTGCAAAGATTCCATAAAACTGACGCAAATATTATCCAGCCTTCCACATGTTCTTGGTTACAAAAACATAATCCCCTAAATATGAATGTCAGGGCTCTTCTGAATAGTTTGACATCTAATATGCGCTAAAATTGTGTGGGGACCACAAAATATGGCTTGTGCTCAAACACAATTTTAAAGGACAAAGAAAAGCAATTTTACTGGAGGTTGCCAAAAATGTTAGGTTTCCCCTAATTAAAGTTTTTTTCCCCAGGGTGGTGCTTCTTTTTGTTAAAAAAAGCTGCACTAATCCAGGACAAAAACTGGGGATTACCACCAATTTATTTATACCCTCATCCCTGGCTTGGGCCCCCATGGCCCCTATTTAAAATATAAGGATTTTATAAGTCAAAGAGGAGTTCCATGATCACATACATCACCACAACTCCGAGGTGACTTCAAAAATCGTCATATTTTACAACAAGGGTGTCGGGCTATAAAATAAATGTAATGTTTAAAGTAGTCTCGTCACATGTATAGGCCCAGAATGAAATAATTATATTTACACTTTACCACTAGAACGCTACAGACTTTAAATTCTAAAACAAAGGACCCTGGGCTAGGCGTCTTCATATCCAACACAATACAGCAAAGACACTGTATTTCTGGGTATTCTTTACTCCACCCAGATCATATTAAGAAACCATTCTCCTACTATTTGATTTGGGAAGGGTCTTCTGTTTGTTCTAATAGGTCCCCTACAGGTATAGGTGGTGTAAGCCTAATAAGGTGGTGGTGCTGATTGGTTGAAGGTTGTTGTACAAAAGAGATTGTACAGGACTGTTTTGTAAAAACCCATTCAGGAGGGAAAAGAAGAATCTCGCCTAGGTCTTTGGAAGTGCCTGGAAAAATTATTTTTACAAAGAAGGTGACCATCGCATTGCCGCCCACGGGATTCTACCTTCATCACTAAGCACTGGTTATAACCGATGACTGCTCTAAGCAACGTTTATAAGGATATCATTTGCAGGATATTCATGGCTCTTGTGTATTATATATGTGTGTGTTCACGGTAAGAAGATTATAGGGGTTATCAAGTGCAGAGCAGAGAATGTAAAAACAAAGTGCCTTGTCCTGGAACCTGTGCAGCAAAAGAAGCACAGACCTGGGTACCTCCAATGAAAGTAACACTGCCTGTGTCCCTTAAAGGAGAAGGAAAGGCTAAAATGAAGTAAGCTTTATCAGGAAGGTCGATATAAATACACCAGTAAACCCTCAAAGTAATGCTGCTCTGAGTCCTCTGTCAAAAGAAACACAGCATTTCTTTCCTTTTATTGTGTACACATGGGCTTCTGTATCAGACTTACTGTTTTCAGCTTAAACCTCCAGGGCTAGGGCTTGAGCATGCTCAGTTTGCTCCTCTCCCCCTTCCTCCTCCCATCCCTGCTGTAATCTGAGCTCAGAGCTGTAAGTGAGCAGGGAGAGACTCAGGCAGGAAGTGATGTCACACAAAGCTTGTATGGCAGCTTCTATCCTAAACAAACAGAGAGAGTGTCTAGAGCTGTTTACTCAGGTATGGTAAATCATTCTGCAGAATAAATATAGTGTTATAGCTTGCACTATTGTGGCTAATCTATTGGCAATAAACTGTCTTGGAGCTTTCCTTCTCCTTTAAGCTGGCCATAGATGCAAAGATCTGATCGCACGAATCAAGGATTCGTACGATTTTTGGTCTGGCGGAGATTGGCCGTTTGGTCGATCAGGCAGGTTAAAAGATTTCTGTTGGCTGCTGATAATTTCTCTGCATGTATTGCTGATCGTACGATTTTCAGTGGGAGACTGTCACTAGCTTTTGTCGGACATAACTTTGGTACGATTGCTGTCAGGGGCAGAACATCGGCTGATCTGTTCTTTTACTACTTTATTTGATCTGAATGGTTAGTGGCAGGTCAGGAGATGGGGAAGTCCGATGGTTTGATGATTCGTACAATTGGATCTATGGCCAGCTTAAGTGATCTTGCACTTGTATCTAGGGTCTTTGTAAGTGACCCCCTATATTTCAAGATGCATTGAGAATGAAGTGGCCTAAATTCCAAGTTCTTGCTCCATATCTGCAGGGCTTAAAGTCACTGGTAAATGCATTTTGAGAGGCTATGGAGCCTGTGAGCAGACTGGGGGCCACAAACATCTTTTTGAGGGCCACATTTGGACCACAAGCCTCCAGTTGGACAGCCCTGCCTCACAGGAATGCCAGCAAAGTGAAAAAGCACAAATACTATTGAAAAGTGCATAAAACTGAGCCAGATCAGCAGACTAACATGTGACTGACTAACATAAAAAATGAAAGGAAAACTCATAGAGAGAAAGTAAAACCAAGTTTTCCTTAACAAGAAATGGAAGTCTGACTACATATAAAAGACCACCAAGAGGATTAGCAGTCAAATGCACTCTCAAGGCATTAGGAATGGACAGATGTTAGATTGCCTAGAAAAATATTATCTAAATGTCCCTAAATATGGGAACGTCTGCAACAACATTTGAGTGCAAACTACAGACAGTGGGGAATTGGCCTGTGACTATGGGTGACCAGGTAAGGTGGGTGCAGAATAGGGTCACTCCAGAAAAATATGTGTGAGTTGACATGTCGGCATCTTAATTCTTTGAGAATTACTTTGTAAGAACTTGAGAAAGGGGGATAGATCACCTGAAATCACCAAAAACCAATTAGGACCGCTCCAAACTCACCACCCCTTGGCTGTTCCCCTGTGTATACGGGTGCTCAGTCCGCAGTGCCCTACTGCTAACATATAATACATGAACGGGAGGACAGCGTTTCGGGAACACATTCCCTTAGTCATAAGGGAATGTGTTCCCGAAACGTGTAAGGCCATGAATTTCTGCAGCATCTTGCAATAAAAACCTGCCTTTTACTGGAGTGTCGTCCTCCCATTCGTGTATTATATGTTGGCAGTGGGGCGATGCGGACTGAGCACCAGGATACACAGGGGAACAGCCAAGGGGTGGTGAGTTTGGAGCGGTCCTAACGCGTAAGGCCATGTAGAAGGTGAAAAAATAGACTTTACACCTCAATATTAGAAAAACGGTCACACATAGAAAATAGAAAGTAATTGGAAAAAGTTGTTATTGCTGGTGATCTATCTGAAAACAACTAGTTGTTTGAAGGTAAACAATCCCTTTAAAAAAAGATAAGTGATACATTTTTGACTCATTGTGGAACTGTTGGGAAAAATTTTACATTGTAGCCAAAAGACGGCACTGTTTGAAAAAGTATAAATTGTAACATTGTGTGTGTATCAGTAAAATACCGGCCAGGTGGCAACCCTAGTTGCAGATCATAAAGCCATGTGTCTAAAAAGGGCTTTTTTCATTTGGAACCCTTAAAGGGATACTGTCATGGGAAAAAAAAAAAAATTCAAAATGAATCAGTTAATAGTGCAGCTCCAGCAGAATTCTGCACTGAATTCATTTCTCAAAAGAGCAAACAGATTTTTTTTATATTCAATTTTGAAATCTGACATGGGGCTAGACATATTGTCAATTTCCCAGCTGCCCCAAGTCATGTGACTTGTGCTCTGATAAACTTCAATCACTCTTTACTGCTGTACTGCAAGTTGGAGTGATATCACCCCCTCCCTTCCCAGCAGCCAAACAACAGAAGGATGGGAAGGTAACCAGATAACAGCTCCCTAACACAAGATAACAGCTCCCTGGTAGATCTAAGAACAACACTCAATAGTAAAAACCCATGTCTCACTGAGACACATTCAGTTACATTGAGAAGGAAAAACAGCAGCCTGCCAGAAAGAATTTCTCTCCTAAAGTGCAGGCACAAGTCACATGACTGGGGACAGCTGGGAAATTGACAAAATGTCTAGCAACATGTCAGATTTCAAAATTGAATATAAAAAAATCAGTTTGCTCTTTTGAGAAATGGATTTCAGTGCAGAATTCTGCTGGAGTAGCACTATTAACTGATGCATTTTGAAAAAAACATGTTTTCCGATGACAGGATCCCTGTAACGATACTGTGCCATACATTGGAGTTTGGAAATCCAGTGGGTGAGTGGACCATGGGACATGTGCACCGGTTTGTTGAGAGTTGGAAAAGTGGTGAGTGCTGACTGGAAAACCATTGTCAACAGAGTTTCCAGACAGGCCTGGATTTGTGCAAAGGCCCAGGCCTAGGGTGGCAGAATTTTAGGGGCGCCAAACCATACTCCCATTGGTTCAGAAGCACTGGTGATTCACACGAGATACAATTGTTTTTAAAATTTCCAGTGCACCAATCTCCGGACCCGATGTTGAAAAGTTGCGCATGTGCACCAAGGAAGAGGAGGAGACTGGGGATGAACGTCAGCGTGCCATGTAAATATGGTCATGTTCCCAGATAGAGCACCTAGTAAATTGTTAAACAGAACCTGAATTTGTCTTAAAAGTGGACCTTACTATGTGCATGGGGGCATCATTGTGATCAAATAGAAAAGGGCCTACCCCAAAGTGTTGCCATGGAATAATAAGGAGGTATTGTCAGTAGCACTGAGAGGATTAGATTTGTTTTCGCTGGAACCAGAGGCCCTAGGCCAAACCATGGAACAGCCCCAGGCCATTATTTCTCCCCCACTGAAATTAACACCCCAAATTATGTGTTCAGGCAAGTAGTGGCCCCCCTGGAATCCACCAAATCCAGACTTGTCCGTCAGATAGAACTCCATCAGAGGGAAGCCATTCCCACTGGTGGACATAACAATGGCGGTGAGTTTATACCCATGTCTGTTGGAATTTCCTGTGGTAATGTTACACTAGTGTTTGTGTGACTAGTCACCCATAAACCTCCATGTTAACTCCAACTAGTGGCTCTTCTGCTAATGTTTCAAGTTTGGAACTGGCTTCACAATACCAAGCACATACCTCCCAACATTTTGGAAGTAAAAAGAGGGACAAAAAATTTTTTCCCGCATGTAGCGCAGCAATTTTTTGGCCACACTCCCTAATTATCATGTTTGTTTTACAAAATTTGGCAGGTTATGAAAGTTTGAAAATATTTCTCCTTATCTAATATAAGATAAGGAGTTTTTGTGTCTCAAAATTGTTACAAAGTAACTTATTTGCACCTGTTAGCTGTTATGGGCTCTCTGCTAAAAGCCAATTAAGTGAGAAACTTTATTTCTGGCTGTTCAGTGCAGAGAAAAGAGGGACTTTCCAGTACAAATGAGGGACTGCTGGTTGAGCTGTCAAAAGCGGGACTATCCCTCCGAAAAAGGGACAGTTGGGAGGTATGCAAGCAGCAAATGGTGACAGGAACAATTCACCACAGAACAAAACTGGGTAAATACATTTACTATATTTAGTTTTTCATGTAACTGTTCCCTTAATTCCTTGCAGCACTTATTGTCAGCAGAGATGCTTTAGAAGCTTTTATTTTATTCCCCAACCAAAAGGCAACGAGCAGAGACGGGCAATTGGTGCCCCTGGCTTGTGATAACGTCGAGAGAAACCCGACCGCTGCTTCGTTGTGACAATTGTCTCTATATATAGTGCGGCTGGTATGGGGGCGCGGCTGGTATGGGGGCGGGGCTGGGGAGGAGCATATCCGCTCATTCGAGCGCGACTTTTGAAAACATGATTGACTCACGAGATGCAGAAGAGATATGAACGTCACGCTTGTGTGTCAGGTGAGTAGAAATAAAATAGGGTTAATGCTGGCATTGGGAAGCTACATTCTACGTATAGAGAAGGGGGAGCCGCGCTGGTGCTGCAGCTACGCGAACAGCAATAAATGATTTGTATTGTCCGACATGTTGATCGGTACAGCGGCGCAGCGCCACGAAGCCCGACCGCTACCGACTGAGAAGCTATAGCAATGCTCGGCTTACTTTAAAAATGCAAAGGTTACGTGCGCGCGCGGCGCCCCCCTGCGTATATAAACTGGTAGGGTCCTCGGTTTGCAGCGTCTGTGTTGTTGCCCGTAGCAACCAATCGGAAGGCTTGATGTTTGAAAACGGTCATCTGATTGATTGCTATGTTCCCCATTGTCAACAACTCCGCTTTGTCTGCTGATGGAACAGTTAAGTGTAATGAAGCCGTTTATCCAAGTATTTCTTCTTTTGCACCACTATTATCTCTCTGTCTCTTGTTCCTGTCATGTTTTTTCCATCCTCCACACTTTCCTCTTTATCCCCTTTCCACCCGGCCGGTATTTTACCGGCCTAGCCGGTAAAACACCTGCCAAGCCCGGGGCCGGTATTACAAATTTACCGGCAATGTAGCTGCCGGTAAATTTGTAATACAATCAAAAGGAGCCCTCGGCCTGCCCCTAATCCCCTGCAACTTACCTTTTTTTTTTTTGCCTCTTCTAGCGTCCGCGGGTCTCCGTCGCGTGGCCCCGCCCTTTTTGACGTCACGACCGCCCCTTTTGAGGCCCTGCCCCCAGCAGCCGGTAACATTTTTTTTATAAAAGGTGGCAACCCTACGTGTAAGGGGAATTTCTTGACACAGACCCCAAACATAAAAAGGTCGGAACACCAATTCTTAAAAAAATGAAACTTCTTTATTTTTCTGATACATTACTGGCAGTCATATACAAATTCCAACAGACTTTTCAATTGCCGTTTCCACTTTAACCTTTCAATTGCTTTCCGACCTGGTAGTCTGTGCGTTACTACCCAGCGTTTACAATAGGGTTACACTTTACTCACAATCTGCTGGTCCTCCTTGGTCTGGCTCGGTGATCCGGTGCACCACTACACCCCTTCACCATTCCACCAGTCCCCCCGCTTCGATCATCCGGCACTCGACCAGTGCCCCTTGACCACTCCGGCGGGTACCAGCTACCTGGACTTGAAGTCTTCTACTTCCACCCTCTCTTGCCTAACAACCTCACCACTATTACCCTATCTTGGGAATTATTCCCCGGATCCTAATCCGACTACACTCCTTGTCGGGGCAAAAGACTACCCATACTAACTTCCCTATCTCAGACACCTCTTCCTTACAATAGCACGTGATTTGATCAAGTTTTTTAAAATAATATTTAAAGGAGAAGTTAACCCTATTGGCGCAAAACCACCCTCCCTCCTTCCCCCCCCCCCCCCCCGGGCTACCTCCCTCCCCGGCAAATGCCCCTAACTTGTTAGTCAACCCTCCGGGTTTAGGGGTTTTGTGCCATAAGGGTTTCCTTCCCCTTTAATTTTTTTTTTTTTAAGCATGTTTAAAGGAACAGTAACATCAAAAAATAAGTTTTAAAGTAATTTTTAAAAAATGTAGTGTTTAGGGTTGCCACTTTTGCTGGGGCCTAAACCCGAACAAAGGGGGTGGGGCGGATAGCATTGGGGGTGGAGCAGTGGTGACATAAGAGGCAGACACATTGAAGAGGGTGGAGTTATGACGCTAGGGTGGGGTTATTGCATCACTAAAGGCCCCCATACACGGGCCGATAAAAGCGGTAGACAGATAGAGTCGGCAGCTTATTGACCCGTATGCAGTCTCGCGATCCGACCACCCGTATGGCCTCCATTCTGATCCGATCGTTGGGCCCTAGGGCCCATGATCGGATCAGCCGATGTTGCCCACTTCAGTGTGGGCATATCGGGGAGAGATCCGCTCATTTGGCAACATCACCAAACAAGCGTATCTCCCTGTGTATGGCCACCTTTAGACCCAACTAGCTGGCTTTCCATCTCAATGTTGTAAAGCAGACAGAAAGTTTTGATGTCCAGTTCAAAACCACACTGGTGGCAACCCTATCTCTTATCTATATTCTGCCCAATTCTTCAATTACAGATATGGCATCTATTATACAGAAATCAGCTATCCAAAAAACAGAAATGCTAATTTAGAAAAACAGTTTCTTATTTTTGATTGATTTGCTGTTTTGGTCTTTTTTTTTGTTTCTGTAATAAGACATTAACCTCACTTGATAATTTATTGGCCAGATTAGTGTTCGGTTTTCACAAGGCTGAAAACCGAACTGAAATTGGAGACCCGAACAGGCCTTCGATAAACCGAACTGTTTGGGTTAAAAACCGAACAGGGGGAAACCCTAGTAGTGCTGCCCTGCACTTGTAAAACTGATGTTTGCTTCAGAAACACTACTATAGTTCATATAAATAAGCTGCTGTGTAGCAATGGGGGCATTCAAAGAAGAAAAGGCTCAGGTTACACAGCAGATAAGCTCTGTAGAACATAATGGTGTTATCCATTATTTTTTCTGTCATATAGATTTTTTTTTTCAATTTCCACCATTGCTACCCAGCATCTTGTTTATATGAACTATAATTGTGTTTCTGAAGCAAACACATCAGTTTTACCAGTGCAGGGCAACACTACAAGATATTTTCATTACTTTAAATTCTTGGTGTTAATGTTCCTTTAAAATTTATAAATTTGTGAGAGTATGAAGCCTGGGGTATTGTGCTTGGGATTTTCTGCATTATCATCGGCATTCCCTTAACCAGTGACCAACATTATGACTCCGGACAACACACAGACACCATAAAAAACACATTTATTTGCAGTAATGGCACAAGACTAAATGGCTTCCAATTAACTTCAAACAGTAGTACATCACAGCACATCTTACTTATGACTTGTATATTTAATGGTAAGAAAACATGAACATTTGCAAGTATGAACCTCATACATGGGAACCCAATATCCAGAAAGCTAAGCATTTCCCTGACCCGCACCCAATTCTTAACCCGCCATGCTGCCGCCTGCACCCGCGCTTCTGGGGTTCTTTTATAATCCTGCGCCGCCGGTGACGTCAAAAAAAGGGGCGGGGCGAGCAGACGCGAGACTATAAAACCGGAACCCGCATGCCGGCATTTGAAGGTGGCGAGGAGCAGTGCGAGGTTGACCCGAACCTGCCGGTATCGGGTCGGCCCGCACATCACTACTAAGCATCACAGGAAGGCCATCTCCTATAGAGTCAAATTACATTTAAAAAAAACAAAACAATGATTTCTTTTTCTTTCTCTGTAATATTACAGTAACATAGTACTTTGCCGTTGATGATAACTAAACCCTCATCCAGAAAATTCCAGGTCCCAAGCAATTTTTTTTTTTTTTTTTATGGGGAGGACCATATTATCCAAATTGCTTGGGACCTGGGATTTTCTGGATGAGGGTTTAGTAATCATCAACTGAAAAGTACTATGTTTCTGTAATATTACAGAGAAAGAAAAATAAATCATTTTTTTTTTTTTTTTTGTCTTATTGGCTTCTGTAGAAACTGCTCTATTTCTTTATTTTACCTTTGTTTTTTGTTTTTTATCGGGAGGACAATATTATCCAAAGGTAAAATAAAGAAATAGAGCCAATAAGAGTATATTACAAATACAGCTCACTATCCTACCGGTTTTTGTGGAGATTATTCTATAAGAGGTGGGGGCAGGAGCATAGCAAGAAAAAATGCAGGGTGATGTATTATATTTATATCAACATGTTGTACTTTGGCTGTTTGTGTACAGGAACACTGGACTCATACAAAACTGCCGTCACTGGAAAGCACCAAATATAATAATAAAAGGAGAACCACTGTTTTATAAAGAAGTACTTGCTCTTACACGTATCTCTGAATCCCATAGCTGTGTCTATTCCAGACATGGATAACCCTCCAAAGCCAATCGCTCTGCTCTTCGGTAAGAGACCGGGATGGGTATATCTACTGCCCTCATGACTTTACACTCCAAAAGGTATCAATGGAGATTCACAGTCTCTAAGGACAATGACATATTTGTGTAGTTTACGTAAAACTGCGGCAAACTCTGCAGGTTATATAATAAAAATGCCTTGCAACTCAAAATATACCATGTATATTACATTGGTGTGTGTGTGAAGGGAGGACCTTGGCAGTCTTTTTTTGGTTTTCTCATGATAGTACCTTACTCCATACACATACAGGCAAGGTAATTGGCACCCGATAAAACTCCCTTTAGTCTGTGTAAAATTGATAGAAACAGGGCCACCATCGGCAATCATGGGGCCCCATATTACTAACGTAGATGGGTGCTCCCATCCATAGAACCCTAAAAGTAATTTTGATTAATGGCTAATGTCAGGCCAGACTCGTACAGGGCTCTCTGACTATCACTGTACCCCCTACTGTAATTTATAAGGATATTAAAATCCTGAGGATTTGTTTGACCATATAAAGGCATAAGACTGCAGGCTGAGTTATACAGGGAACTCTGAGTATCACTCATGTATTATAAGGGATAATGTACCCCCTACTGTAAATGATAAGGATATTAGAAGTCACTGAGGGGTTCTGTGACCATATAAAGGCACAAGGCTGCAGGCTGAGTTATACAGGGAACTCTGAGTATCACTCATGTATTATAAGGGATAATGTACCCCCTACTGTAAATGATAAGGATATTAGAAGTCACTGAGGGGTTGTTCTGTGACCATATAAAGGCACAAGGCTGCAGGCTGAGTTATACAGGGAACTCTGAGTATCACTCATGTATTATAAGGGATAATGTACCCCCTACTGTAAATGATAAGGATATTAGAAGTCACTGAGGGGTTGTTCTGTGACCATATAAAGGCACAAGTCTGCAGGCTGAGTTATCTCCAGGAACCAGTTATGCACAATATCAAGAGTGGGAGTGACTACTGCTTTGTAATGTTGCCCACTTTATGCTTCTGACAGAGCAGAGATACACACATTACTCCGTTTTTTGAAACATGGAATACGCTGTATTTTCTAAATATTTATTTTCTTATATTTTTGCTAATGTATATCTGCATTTTGTGTTGCAGTTTTCCTGTGGACTCCCATATGTGGTTCTGTTAAAAGCAACACACTGCAGGTGGCTGTATCCTCAGACATCGAGCTCTGCGGTCTCACATGTGCCCAGTATGGGATTTATACCCTCGATCGACTGCCTGACGTCCCCATTCTGGATTTCGCTTGTGCAGATGCTTCTTATAAGATATACGGTGCCTACAGAGAGCGGCTACTCCTGAATGTCTCCTCCGGCTGCTGCACCATTAGAGCTGCGCAGAAAAATGACAGGAGCGAATATGAACTGAAATTCATGGGAATGGATAAGAAACTAAGGCTGGTTCAGCGTACACAGTGTTGGATTATGGGTAAGATAATTGTGTGCGGAATATATGGAATCGAATCGCCTATAGGGGTAAAAAAAATAGCTGCATATCTGGGGTTGGCTATACGTATTAAATTCCTTGCAGGATTAATAATAAATTACACTGATTCTATGGAATATGGCACACACAGCAGCTACTCAGAGGTGATCAAAATACCCAGGTTTGCTTCATATGAGTAAAGATGTTCATTTTGACCACAGAATGATCATTATAAACTTCTTACAGCTTGTTGAAATGTTGCAGTCAAAATACTTGCTCGCTTACTGCTTGTGATTCATCAACATGGTGTGATCTTTCATTGTAAAGTGTGTGTGTTCCTCACCTTTACCCTCCTCAGAGCCAGTCTCTGTGACCAACATAACAACCAACCGCAGTGGAGAGAATGTGAGTCTGAGAGTTTCCTACAGTGGGGAAGAGACCACAGTTCTGTGGACATGGAACGGAGGAGCCCTGCCTGAGAGACACCAGCTGAGTGACAGTAACAAGACTCTCACTGTACCCAGTACTGACACTGGCACATTCACTGTCCTTGTCTCCAACCCAGTCAGTCACACCAGCACTCACTATAACCTCACACTCCCAGGTAAGTGACAGTAACAAGACTCTCACTGTACCCAGTACTGACACTGGCACATTCACTGTCCTTGTCTCCAACCCAGTCAGTCACACCAGCACTCACTATAACCTCACACTCCCAGGTAAGTGACAGTAACAAGACTCTCACTGTACCCAGTACTGACACTGATGCTACTTGGCTGATTATTAAATTCTGATGCTAATTGCACTGGTTTCTGTGCTGCCATGTAGTAATTATCTGTATTAATTACTAATCAGCCTTATATTGTGACAATTCTATTCTATGTGTACTGTATATTGTGAGTGGGTCCCTAAGCTCAGTAAGTGACAGCAGCACAGAGCATGTGCAGTGAATCAGCAGAAAAGAAGATGGGGAGCTACTGGGGCATCTTTGGAGACACGGATCTTTACTGCTAAAGGGCTGTGGTTGCCTTGGGCTGGTACAGAAGCACAACACATAATGTACAACATTTCTAGCTACTTCTTTAGTTAAACTTTAATTCGCCTTTTATGCCTGCCATAGGTGGCCCCAATTCTGGCCGCGGCTCCTGACACACACCAATATGTGTGTGTAACAGACAAATGACACACAGTTTAGGGGCAGATGGGGGGAATGCCAGTGTGCTGCTCCCTGCCTGCTAATTGCTCCATTTTTGTTTTTTTGCACACTGCTTCGTGCATTGTAAATGTGGTGTAGTATGCTCCTGCTCATGTAATACAAGTGTAGTATCCAGTTTTTACAGACATAAGCATTTTATCCCTTTAAGCAAATGAGGTGAGCACGGGAGGTTCCTCGTTTATATTACATGTGCAGCTTATGGGTGCTGGTGCTGTGTAAATAAAGAATAGTCAGACATGTCTTTCTTTTGTTTTAGATGCAGAATTTGCCTCTCGATCTCACGCTGTGGCAGCCGCCATGATTATAGCTGCTGTGTCTTTGGCTTTTGCCGCTGCTATTTTTATTTGTTGCCAAACTGCAAGAACAAGTGGGCCAGGAGGGACAATCATACATACAACATGAACACTTCAAGGGATGTTTTCATATTGAAATAAATGTCAATAAGATGATACAGCCTGCCATTTAGGAACCACCAAACTGATTAGATTTTGACTGTTTCCTAAATTATTCTGGGCTCGACATACAACCTAATGCAGGTAAAAATTTCAGACTTGTCATATCCTAACACTTGGGTAATAGTCAGGACCAGCAGGTCACATATACAATCAGATTTATGAGAGTGTATGGCCAGATCTCAGGAATATATATAGATATATATAATAAACAAAAGCCATGAATATCTTGTAAATTATATCCTTATTAACGGTGAGTTCTGATGTAATTTCTGTCACATGACTTACTAAAACGTGTGTATTATAATAAATAAAGTACCCCCAGTTGCAAAATATGAGGATATTAGAAGTTACCTGGGAGTTCCATGACCTGTATAAAAACACTCGGCCTTTGGCCTCGTACTTTTATATGGTCATAAAACTCCTCGGTAACTTATAATATCCTTATATTTTACAAGAGGGGGTACTTTATTCACTATATATACAGTATATATTCTCAGGAGAATGGCACACCACTTCTATATTATACCCAGGAGCAGGATAAAACTTCATACGGCATTCAAAAAGACCAGCAGGTTGTGAGACAGGTCCCAGAGTGGATGGAAACATCACTTTAGCTGTAGACGCTCACATAAATATAATGGTTTTGTTTTTCACAAAAATCCCAGAGTTGCTGGTCTCTTTGAATGAGATATGTATATATTTATGTTTGCGTGTGTATGTATATATTTATGTGTGCGTGTGTATGTATATATTTATGTGTGCGTGTGTATGTATATATTTATTTAATAATAAACTTCTTTATTTCCTATTCATCAGTATTGCTTTCCATAAACATTAACGCTGAAAATAAATACACACACACTAAAATGAGACTGTATTTTTAAATAAACATTTTTATTTGATATAAGCATTGCCACCGGATTCAGAGTATATCTGTTACACAAATAAACACTTCTCCAGAGAATTCTCTCACATCCCCACATACAACAGTGTTCTTCTCACAAAACCACCAGGACCCCTGTCTGATGGAAGTGCACTAGTAAAGTGCCATTAGCTGTTGAGGGGCCTTGTCTTCCCTCTGCTTCTCTGTGGAGTCCAGTAAACAAGCTTCCCCAAGCGGTCTCACTACAACCATACCTCTCAACATTTTGGAAATAAAAAGAGGGACAAAAAAGTTGGATAACTTTTCCCAAGGGACCTGTTATCTTATATTGTTACAATTACTTATTTGCTTATCTTGAAATTGTTACAAAAGTATCTTATTTGCTGCTGTGGCTGTTCTGGGCTCTCTGCCAAAAGCCAATTAAGTTAGAAACTTTGTTTCTTTTTCTGGCTGTTCAGTGCAGAGGATCCCACTCACTTACTCCTGATCAGTTCAATCCCACTCACTTACTCCTGATCAGTTCAATCCCACTCACTTACTCCTGATCAGTTCAATCCCTAACTGGCACGCACTCACCCAGGGATTTTACCCCAAACACCCACTCCTTGTTGGGACAACAGGCTGTCCTTGCTGGCTATCTTGGCTATATCTTACTCCTAGATTGAGCTGATACTAGTCTCTTAACTCACTTCCCAGCCCTAAAGAATAGAGTCTCCACCCTGGTCTGGCCCTCATGGTCTTCAGTTTTGCCTGCTTGATGTTCTTGGGCCAAAGAGGAAGGGCCTAGCTTGTGCACTTCCTTATAGAAGTTCCTATTTTGGAATTCCCCTACAGGGCAAACTAAAGGGTTGGTGCCATCTGCTGGCTGAACAGAATGTTGCCCAACTATTTACATTTAAAAAATTAAATATATTTTACCTCCCTACACACACACAGAGTGTTGCCGCACTAGCAGGTTAATAGCAAGGCTATGCAAACTCACTGAACCGTTATGTCCCATGTGGGCCCCCCCTCAAGTCACTGACTAACTCAGAGTTAGAGAGCTGAAAAGCAGGTAATGTTCTGGCTATTATGTTACACATCCAGTCACTCCAGCCTTTATACATTACATTTTTGCCTAACTAACTATATTAGAAACATTTTTTATTTTGCACAGTTTATCAATTTACCCAGTTTTTAATTTTACACGGAAGTGTTCCTTTCAGCAAGCAGCAGGCCAATATCACAATCATATAGGCTCAGTTACTAAAGGGGAAAAAGCACCCCCTATTTATCTCTTAATCTTTAACTGTATTTTGTATTTACTATTGTAATGCCCCTGTTTGTTCTATTAATCTACTGCTCTGCTGTCCGGTGCTGCACACATAAGCACAGTCTGCTATATGTATGCAGATTTGGAACACCTCTGTGGTGGTTGTGAGCAAATCGCCACTTTGGAGGCTCGAGTTAAAGCACTAGAGCAACAAATTGCAACACTGCGGTCGATTGACAATCTTGAAAGGAGTCTTTTGCTCACTGAGCAGGACCTAGCGGGTCAGATAGTTTGGGGGAACAGAACAGGAGCAGGATGTTGAGGCAGCTAGCTGGGTGACAGTTAGAAAATCTATGGTGGGCAAAAGGAAAATGGAGGCTGATCCGGAGCTTATACAGCTCAACAAATTTGCCAGATTGTGTGAAGAAGATGGGAGTATGAACTCTGGATTGGCAATTCTAGATGGGGCTGATCTCTCTAACAGCCGGGAGACCAGTTTCTCTAGTAGTGGTGGGGAGGAGAGTAGAGTCAGGCCTAAGCAGATTGTGGTTGTAGGGGACTCAATTATTAGGAAAGTGGATAGGGTAATCTGTCGTCCAGATCGCTACAACAGAACAGTTTGCTGTCTACCTGGTGCCAGGGTTCGGCATGTGGTTGATCGGATAGACAAATTATTGGGTGGGGCTGAGCATGACCCAGCTGTCTTGGTGCATATCGGTACTAATGACAAAATAAATGGTAGATGGAAGAGCTTAAAGAATGATTTCAGGGATCTAGGCTCTAAGATCAAGGAAAGGTCTTCCAATGTCATCTTTTCTGAAATTTTGCCTGTGCCACGTGCAAGTTTAGGAAGACAGCGGGAGCTAAATGCGTGGCTCAAGTCTTGGTGTAGGAAGGAAGGGTTTGGGTTCCTAGAGCTGTATGCTATAAACCACCTCGTATAAGTGTCGAGTATGAAGCCCAGCTACTCTTGCAGATACAAGCGGCTTCACAGCTGGGTCATGTTGTTGCTATGGGTGACTTCAATTATCCAGACATTGACTGGGGTAATGGGGTTGCTAAGACACACAAAGCTAGTAGGTTTGTTAATATGCTGAATGACAACTTTTTATTCCAGCTCGTTCAAGAACCTACTAGGAATAACTCTCTTTTGGACCTTGTAATAACTAACAATACTGAACTCATCTCTAACATTTGTGTGGGTGAGCATTTAGGGAATAGTGATCATAACATGGTCTCCTTTGAGATTCTGTTGCAGAAGCAATTCTATAAGGGAGTAACTAAAACACTAAATTTCAGACGTGCAAACTTTGACAGTATAAGGGCATCTCTGCAACATATTTAGCGGGTAATGCTTTTCACAGGGTTAAACACGGAACAGAAATGGGGAAAAAAAATGCTGCTTAATAAATATACTTGTCAGTATATTCCACTTGTAAGCAAGGAACGTCGTTGCAAAGCAAAACCTTTTTGGTTCAATAGAAGTGTTGGTGTTGAGGTGGGTAAGAAAAGACCTGCTTTTAAGGCTTTCAAGTTAGCTGGTACAGCCGAAACATTTATAAGGTACAAGGAGGCCAATAAATCATGCAAACAATCTATAAGAGAAGCTAAAATTGCTATAGAAAAGGATATTGCAGCAAGCAGTAAAAAGAATCCAAAATTATTTTTTAAATATGTTAATAGTAAAAAAATGAAGCAGGAAGGGGTGGGACCTTTAATATCAGAGGGGGGTCAGCTGGTTGATGAAAACAAAAAAAAAGCGCAGATTCTGAACTCATATTTTTCATCTGCTACACAAATGAGGAACCAGTTAATGAAGGTTTCCTTCTTATTAGTCCTCTCCCTTGAAGCAATAAATCATTGGGTTAAAGGGGTGGTTCACCTTTATTATCTTTTAGCATATTATAGAATGGCCAGTTCTAAAAAAGTTTTCAATTGGTCTTCATTATTTAATTTTTTATAGTTTCTGAATGTTAACTCAAAGGTAAACATCCCCTTTAACAAAATGCTAAAAAAATTGCCCCGTGTGACAGTACCCCCTAAAGGGAGTTTTAAGGAATCATTTATAAGCGCAATTGCGCTTCAGCACTTTTCCCCACAGTCAGTTGTGCGTTAAATCCCATTCATTAAAGGTCAAAATGTGCTTTTTGCACTTCCATATAGTTGCACTTGATGCCACTCAGTATTTCTTGCCTTCCATTGCTGCTGTGCTTCTTGATGCAGGGGAACCCACGAGCTACCACCACCTGACCAGGCAGTAGCTCCAGAATTCCCTTTGCACCCAGAGTTAATAGGCACCCACACTCCAAACAGCAGAAATGATGTGAGGTGGACTACTGTGCAACTGCATCCAATTCGCGACAAACTGCACATGCAGTTTTGTTCATTTTGGCGATTCGGGTGCAATTGCATCAACCACAATACCCCCCATTCTACGGGAAAATACTGCATTGTGAGAAGAAGAAATTCCAAGAAAAAAAAAACATTTCTCACTGTACTTGTGAACATAAATGACCCCTCTAGTCCCAACTATAGAATAAAAACCAGATACAAATCAGACGGCACATGTAATAAGCAATGGTGACCACTTGATGTCAGCACAACAGCACTGATAATTGACAAGGCATGATTATGGAAAACCAACAGAGAGAATAACTTAAACTTTATAACTTTTTGTGAGCAAACTTATCACCATATATTAGAGTTGTGCATCGGGGCGAGTACCCGCAGAATACCCGCAAAGTGGTTGGATTTCGGGCAAAAAGTCCCCGATTCCTTGGCCATGCGGGCAGTCCACGGGTAACCCGGCTGGGTACCCTCCCAACCTTGTGGTTCTTCCAGTTTTTAAATTTTTTGGGAAGATTCAGCACCAGAGTGACGTCACTTCCGTGCAAATGTGGCACTTCACAGTTCCTTCCGGTTTCGCGTGTCCCCCAGGTTGGAAGGTTAGTGGCCTATTGTGGGTCAGGTACCAGGAACATGCGGGTCCAATTGCAGGTATGGGTTGGGTTTCAAAAAATCGACCGGGCAGGACTCTTAAGTTATTTTACATGTGGGGGCTGGACTTGTGCAGAACAGTATAATACAAACATTTTACCACCACATATACCAGTCTAAATATGAAGAGGGATATCTGGAGAAGACAACACATTCTTTCATGTGCTGGTGCAATTTTTCCAGGAGCAACTGCCTGGAGAAAAAAAACTCCACGTTTGGATACACTGAGCAGGGTGCCTAGAATAGCGGCACCCCTAGTAATTGTGTAATATCTATATGGGTACAGTAATAATACACAGAATACCTAAAAGATGTATTGTGGTTTGCTAGTTTCCAACATTTATGAAGTTTGGATATTGTTGCTTGTCAGGAGTGCTCTGCCTTATTTCTATGGCTATATAGTGACACGTGCAGTGCCATTGTGCCGCATTTCAGAGTAAAGATTCAAAATAAAAAGAAGCCACAGATCCAGCCTCAATATCCGAATATAGGTTCTACTCCTGAGTGTTCCTGGGTGATCCATAATTCTCTACTGATCAAATCCTGGATTTTGAGCATCTTGCTTTGATCCCGACTATGTTGATTGCTGCCTGCCCTTGACTTATTGCCCAGAAAGCAGCTTCTTTCTTGGTTCTGACGCGAACCTTACAAATGCCATCAGGCCTTAACATTGCTACAGCACATACACAAGTCACATGGGCATATTAGCCATCACTTTGCTGCTGTTGGAAGTTGCCAGGGCCGCTCCGGCCATGAGGCAAGGTGAGAATCTTGCCTCAGGCGGCACGGAGCGGCCAGTTACCAGGGGCGGCAAAAAGCCGCCTCTGATAACTTTAAGAGCCGAATTTCCGTTTTTTAAAACGGAAATTCGGCTCTTCTAGCGCAGCGAGCGCAATAGCGCTCACTGCACTAACGATGCGGCCCCTCCTCCACCCACTCCGACGCTGGTAGTTAGAAGAGCGGAGCAGCAGCAAGCAGCCCCTGAAACGTGCCTGGAAGTTGCATAAAGAATTCTTACACTGATACTGGCCATACACTACCCCAGCTCAACACAGTTTGTCATTTTCTCCCCAGTGATGTCACATTGTGCCCAGAAGTAATAAATGCTAAGTCTGCACACTCGGAAAAATGTATTAGAAACATCACGAGGTTCCATAAACCATCGTGTTTCAATCCCTTGGTTAGGGGTCTTCATCAGGTCTAAATGACAATCGGAATCTTTTTATGTTTTCTAGGAACAAGATGCTTTTGGGAATGCGCACAGAAGGGTCTCTTCTAAGTAACTTTATTCTTTCATTTCTCATGGATTTTAGTAGAAATGTAACTTTTGGTGACCAGCGACCAAATACAGAAGCCATAAATACAGCGCTCTCCAGGGTACCTTTAAAAGCTGTGCATTTGAAGCATAAACTCACCACACATAACAAATTAAAAACACATAATACCTTTAGCATCAATAGAATCTATAGTGGGAACTCCCAACGCACGCTAAATACTAATTGTCACACCAGCACCCAAGCTTTTTTTTTTTTATATATGTAGAAAACAGGTAAGTTTATATTAACTTATCTTAACTGTAATTTAAACTTTGTGTTCATATTTCCAGTCCAGACATTCACAATCAAATGATGTCCAGATAATGTGCAGTAGCTAGTAATTGTGCATGTTGTGTCTCAGTATGTGGGAGTTGTAGTTTCACCCAATTAAGTCCAAGGACACAATTCCAACTGGACCCTCAAACACTTGCTTTCCATGCAGTTCCAACAAATGATATATAAACAAATTAGCAAAGTTCATATGTTGCTTTGTATTCATTGACCATTGTGTGGTCTGGCAGTGCTACATAGATCAAATAAGGGGGATTGTACCAGTTGCACGACCCTGATGCCTGTTCCACTTGCTTCTGTCCCAACTGATGCTCATGCCAATGAATATGTAAAAGAGTTGTGGAAATAAACCGGCACCAAAAACCGCAGAAGCTGTGCTGCAAGGTTAATTCACCTTGAATAAACCTTGCAGCACAGCTTCTGCGTTTTTGGAGCCTGTTTATTTCCACAACTCTTTTACATATTCAGTGCTACATAGATGACATCTTTTATCATGTGCAGGGGTGACATGGGGTCCCTATCGTGGTTTCACAAAGAGATATGTGGTATACATCCTGACATATCATTCACTGTGACTATGAACTGTGACTATCTTAATTTTTTTTTTTTTTAAATTGTTACGTTTTTGGATGTTAAGATAATCAAGGCGACCAATAGCATACAAACTATTATTTACCAAACCTACTGATAGAAATCAGTTGCGAATACGTTGTGGGAGTGTTGGTCTGAACCCAACTGACCTGAGGGTAAACCCACGGGTCCTACTGGTTTCAGGCCGGCCAGCGCATTACTACCAGGAGCATAAAGAATGTAAAAAGTTGGACATATATTGCTTTCCAATACATTACAATTTTGTAATGAATAGATCATGTTCAATTTCTTGGTACTGTTATAGTCAGGACTGAGCTAAGGTATTTTGGTACCTAAGGTAAGTGCTTGAACCCCCCCCCCCCCGCACTGATTATTCCATCACAACGGAACAGCAACTTTTTTCATCATATTTATTTAATTGCATTTTTACTATTTTTAATAAAGGAATTACAAAAAATTAATAAATGTAACATTTATTTTATGCTTCTAGTCAAATAGCCAAGACACAGCAGCCCAATTCCATCAGTCTACAAATTGCACGGCAGTTCTATCCTACCCCATCAAAAAAATGATGGTTGATCCCAATGTTATTAAAAATAAATATATAGGAAGGCCTGTATTTTTTTCCAGAAAAGGTGGCAACCCTAACCCCACCCCACAGTCACATCACACTTAGCCCCCCTTGAAGAAGAAATGAACCCTTAATTAAAAAAAACCCTACCCCCTACCCTACATAAACCCTCCTCCCCCCAGCCTAGCTGTCCTCCAGGGCAAATGCCCCTAACTCTTGACTAACCCCTCTGTGCAGATTCTGTCCAGTGGAGTTCACGGCAGCCATCTTCAGCCGCCTCGGTAATCTTTGGAATGACAGGGGCGCTTCGGCAATTTTCGTGCATTTCGGCACATGCGCAGTAGCGAAACAGATAATTGCTTCAACTGCGCATGCGCCACTTCACTGGTCTGATTCCGAAGATTACTGAAGAGAAGAAGATGGTGCCTGTGAACTCCACTAGACAGAATCTGCACAGAGGGGTAAGTAAAATTAGGGGCATTTGCCCGGGGGGCAGCTAGGCTGGGGGAGAGGAGGGTAGGGGGTCTATGTAGGGTAGAGGGGTAGAGTTTTTTTTAATTAAGGGTTTGTTTCTCCTTTAACAGTCACAGAACAGCATCCCAGTCCAGCCCCCCAGTCACAACATAGCAGTTCAACCATAATATCCCAACAGTCACACTCACATCACAGAACACACAGCAGCTGAGAAGCTATGGAGAGATTACTGGGTTTGCCCCAGAGTTGGACTAGGCAGGTGGGACACCAGGAAAAAACCTGGTGGGCTTCGTCGGCCCAGAATTGCTTTCTACACTTCTTTCTGCCGTGACCTCCGTTCTTTGGGCCGGTTGCAGTAAAAACTAAATTGCGCTATAAGGGGGGCCCTGAGACAGCAGACCCAGTGGGCCCTGGCCCCCCAGTCTGACCCTGGTTTGCCCCCAGCCCCTGACATGAGAGTTGGCTGGATGTCAATTGGGCAGGGTAGAAAATCCTGTTGGATCACGGCTGCATCTGCCTGTTTATGTGGTCCCGCGATCCGACCGCCCGTATCAGATGCATTTTGATACTGTTGAGTAAAACTGCTTTTGTAATTAAAGATTTATAACCCACAGGAGTCTCACACAGTCAGGGGCAAAACTACAGAGGAAGCAGACCCTGCAGCTGTAGGGGGGACCCAGGAGGTGTAGGGGCCCCATGAAGCCCTAATTCATATACAGTTTTAATAGATATTGGTAAAACAAGTCAACCTGTAAACATTTTTGGGGCCTGAAAAAGAATTTGCTGTAGGTCCAGTAATATCTAGTTATGCCACTGCACACAGCAGATGTGCAAATAAAAGTGCCGGGCATGAGATGTAATTCATTGATTATGGGACATGCAGAAATGAATAGATGCAGTAACTACATGAGCTACAGTCATGTGACACAATTTGGCAAGGCAGGAGGCAGACTTGGGCTGTTCTTGTGCTGATTATGACTCCCAGGTATGATCATTTACTGTGGGAGAATGAAATGACACACCCAGCCTTCATTTCAGCCTAAATGCTGAGCTGAGAGGATCTCTATGCCGGTAAAACACAACTGAAACCATTTATTTTCAGGGGTTCCTATACATTTAAAGGAAAGAGAAATACAAAACTTTGAGACAGTGTCGGACTGGCCTGGTGGGACACCGGGAAAAACCCTGTGGGCCCGACCCTAGTGCCAGTCCCCCTCTCCCAATATTAAAATTTTGAAAAAAAAGTTTTCAGCCCATCACCGCTCGCGCATGCGCACCAAGAAACACCACTCGCGCATGCACACAGAGAAACGCCGCTCGTGCATGGCGGCATTCTTGCGTGCACACCGAGCGGCACATTCGAACAGTCGCGCAGAAAGATCCAAATTAGACTGCATTTTATCCAAATAATCCAAATGTTTAAAACTAAATTCCTTTGTAACGCCTGTAGTTCATCGTCCCGCCCAAGGCCGCCAGAATTTTCTGGGCCCCCTGGCCCCGCCCACCCCACACCACATTAAAAAGTCCACACAGACACCAGCGCTAAAAACAGTAAACCCCTCACTCACAAGTTTTTAAAAAACCATTGGTGGTCAGGGCCCCCCTACAAGTTAAAAAAAACATTGGTGCCAGGCTCCTATTAAAATTTTTAAAAAAACATTGTTGGCCAGGGGTTCAATCAACTTATCCTAGGTTCTTCTTCAGCTTCTTCAGATTCCTTTCGTAGCTTCGGGTATTTTTGTGGCTTCAGGTAAAAAAAGGTTTAATTTCTGTTGTCAGTATCTCTTTAAGGTCCATCTTTTGGAAAGGGCCCCCCTGGAAGGTCCAACCTTTGTTTAGAACCCCCATAGCTCACGAGATGAGTATAGGTATAGTATTACATCAGAGTTTCAGTAATTCTGTCATTCTTAATATCTAGAGCAGCAAATATATATTTCCCCCTTTCTTACCTTAAAGAGGTGGTTCACCTTTAGGTTAAATTTCAGTATGTTATAGAATGGTCAATTCTAAGACAACTTTTCAACTGGGTCACTGACCCCATTTAAAATCAAATGATTTGTAAGGCTACAAGTTTATTGTTATTGCTACTTGTCACTACTCCTCTTTCTATTCAGGTCCTCCCTTATTCATATTCCAGTCTCTTATTTAAATCAGTGCATGGTTGCTAAGGGAATTTAGACCCCTAGCAACCAGATTACAGAAATGGCAAACTGGAGAGCTGCTGAATAAAAAGCTAAATACGTCAAAAACCACAAAAAATAAAAACCAATTACAAATTGTCTCAGAACATAACTCTCTACGTCATACTAACAGTTAATGTAAAGGTGAACAACCCCTTTAACTGACCTTCAAGCTAGGCTTTTTGTTTCTTTAGTAATGCTGCTTATGGTTCTATTAAAAATGGAATTGTAAACTTTTTTTTTTTAACTGATAGAATAAGCAAGCAACATGATCACTAGAAATATCTTCCAAATAATAAGGTACAACAGACATACTAGGATAGAAGAGGCTCCCAGTGCCGATGTTACAATAGCTGACTCTTCTCCACTGCTCAGTCTGGAGTTGCAGGGTTAAAAGCTTCTGCTCCTTTCCCCCTCCCTCCGTCCTTCTCATCCACGCCCACATCAACCTCAGCCTTGTGTCAGCAGCAGCACAGGAAGAGCAGGAGAGTGTACTTGCCCCACAGAGCTTAGCTACCTAGTTTCCATGGAGAAATAGCAGCGTTAGGGGCGGGGCTTGGTTGTTTCAATGGTAAATCCTAAAGGAAAGTTGACGGGTTTGCTGTCTGGCAACACCTCAGCTCAATGTTCAGACTGTCCCGCAGCGTTCTGAGTAAAAATAAAGCCTTTTCAAGCTTCCTTGTTATTTGTTTCGTTATTAATATGAAGGGGCGGGGCGGGTTCTCTATTCTCTTTCAGTTTCTCTTCGCATTGCAGGCAGCAGGTACTGTGTAAGCACAGCTCATCACTTTATTTCGATTATATAACTAAAGCGAATTAGACATGTTTTTTTGTTTTGTTTTAATTTGACTTAAAAGACTCCTTTTCTATAAACTAATTCTAGGGTTGACTCCAGTGTCTTCGTATTGAGTTCAGTTTATGAAACAGGAAGTGCAGTTGGTGTTGGATAACGATTTGCAATGGCCTTTCCAACGTTCGAGCCCACAACATCAGGTGAGTGATGCTTTTGTCTGCAATTGTGTGTCACAAACATGAGTGTCCACAGATAGGGGTAAGGACACTATCCCTTCCCTGGACTTCTACTTCATAATAAAGGGTATTCTCTTGCCATATGTATATATATATTGTTTTGCTCTTTTTTATATAAACAATCTCCCTGAACTGCCTTCCCCCTGCCCTCCACCGGCAATTCACACACGGTGCTTTGTTTTCCGAAGTCGCCAGAATCACCTGCAGCAATTCACACGCGGTGCTTCGTTTTCCAAAGTCGCCCAAAGTTTCAACTTTGGGTGACTTCGGAAAACGAAGCACCGCATGTGAATTGCCGCAGACGATTTTCATGTTAGCCGGCGGAGGGCAGGGGGAAGGCAGTTCAGAGAGATTGTCGCTCCAAAGAAGAGGCGATTTGTCGCTGGGGCGACTAATCTCCCTGAATCTGCTCATGTGGACTGACCCTTATGGTCAGCACCCTTTCAAAAAATGGACCATCCCAATGCCTATTCTACTGCTCAGAGCAGCAGTCTGGATTTAGCCCCACCCCTTCCTTCTGTGAGAAGCTTCCTGCTCCTCAACTGTGTGAGGAATAACAGAATCACAGTAGAAGATCTGCGACTGATGAAGCAGCTTCTTTCTCAGGGCAGAGGAGTGTGAATCCGTTGTGTTAAAAGAACAGTAAAATAAAGTAAAATAAAAGTGTTTTAAAGTAATAAAAATATAATGCAGTGTTGCCCTGCACTGGTAAAACTGCTTCAGAAACACTACTATTGTTTATATAAATAAGCTGCTGTGTAGCAATGGGGGCAGCCATTCAAAGGAGAAAAGGCTCAGGTTACACAGCAGATAAGCTCTGTAGAACATAATGGTGTTATCTGTTATCCACTTTTTTTTTTTATAACTCTTTATTTAACATTTTCATCTGTACAACATCTATGCAATGACATTTATAGACCACAGATCAGCATATTATTTCACATTATACAGAAAAAATAATATAAAATAAAGGAGCATGGCATCCATAATAGGGAAAGAAGTCATATGCATCCTGGGTGTACCTGTTCCCAGTAAAGGGAAAGCTCTTCGGAATAATTGCAAACAATGTCAGCATTCCGTAAATGTATACAGAGAGGAAAAGGAGAACAGAAACAGCGGGTAGGAGGAAAGAGTAGGGGAAGAAAAAGAGAAGGAAAATAAAGGAACATCATAAAGACAGCAAGAATGACTGAGCTCGGGGGTGAATTGAAAAAATAAAAGAGTCCCTATCCGGGAACAAGTTAACCTGTCGTCGGGGGATGTAAAGTGTCCCAAGGAGACCAAACTTTCTCATAAATTGGTAAATGGGAGGCGTGCAAGGCAGCCATATATTCCATTCGTCGTATGTCCTGGATAGCTGTTTTTAGTTCGGTTGCTGTGGGAGGTTGAAGCTTCATCCAGTTGCGGGTTATAACCCGTCTAGAAGCAGTTAAAATCAAATTGGCTAATTTTTGGCTATGTTTCTTAAGCCCGGGGAGTGGAGATCCGAGCAGAAAAGAAAGTGGGTTAAGTTGTATATCGGTACCAAACAGTAAAGCCAACATGTCCCGCACCTCTTGCCAATAATGTGCCATGAGAGGGCACGTCCAGAAAACGTGGTAGAGAGTCCCCACACCGCCACATTGCCGCCAACATTCCGGGGACACTGTTGGGTAAAATGAGTGGAGCTTACTCGGCGTCAAGTACCATTGCATAAGAATCTTATAATTGGTTTCCTTGTGAGTCACACATACCGAAGCCCTTCTGAGATTCTCCCAAATTAGTGACCATTGCGAGAGGGTTATCACTTCCCCAAGCGCCTGTTCCCAGGCCAGCATATACCCATGTTTCAAGAAAGAGGGCTCGGAGTAGGTATTAAGGATGCCATAAATGTCGGATATAAGCCCCTTCCTGGATCCTCTAGTGGTCATAATCGAATCAAAAGGACTGAGCACCGAAGGGGCCTGAGAGCCCACCATTGCCAGGGCAAAATGTTTAATTTGAATATATTGGTAAAACAACGAATTGCTGAGCTCATATTTGGCTTGAAGTTCCTGAAAAGAATACAGTTTACGAGTGAGCGGGTGATAAAGGTCCCTGAGCTGAGTTAGACCGGCCTGTCGCCAGGGCTGTGCAAATGAATCCGTAAGCCCAGGAGGAAAGTAAGGGTTGCCCCAAAGAGGGCTTAGTCTATACGGCTCTGGGAATAAGTTAAACTGTACTTTAGCATAGTTCCATAATGACACAGTCAATTTTACCGAGTTCAGTACACAGTCCTTGACTTTCAGCAACTTTTTCGGGTCCCATAAAAAAGAGGAGATGGCAAAAGGAGAAACAGTATCATTTTCCAAGGATACCCACTTCCCACAGTGTGTCCTGGCCGACCATGCCACTGCCTGTCTTAAATGCGCAGCCAGATAGTACCTAGAAATATCTGGAGCCCCAGGCCCCCCCACTCTCTCGGAGATGTGAGCACCCTCCTAGATATTCTGTGGGATTTAGCAGCCCATATGAAGTTAACTAATTTAGCCTGAATCTGTTTCAATATTGCAAATGGGACTCGTATAGGCAAGGTCTCAAAATGATATAGCAATCTGGGAAGAGTTACCATTTTCACCGTGGCAATCCTGCCCAGCCAGGATAGTGAATGGGAGGTCCATTTATCGAGATCTTCACAAGTCCTAGCAAAAAGTGGAGTATAATTTTCCTTATATAGGGTGGCATAGCTTGGAGTCAAGCGGATCCCCAGATATTTAATATAGGTAGTTTTCCAATTATTATTAAAATTCAATTGCAGGATCTTGAGTTGCAGATAGGGGATATTTATAGGGAGAGCCTCAGATTTGTCTTGGTTGATTTAATGGTTAGAAAGTCTACTATACGTATCTAAGACAGCATGCAAATTAGGGAGAGATGTCATTGGTTGAGTGAGAGTAAGGAGTACATCGTCGGCAAACAGCGAAATTTTGTGAGTTTCACCCATATGAGTGATGCCCATAATATTAGGGGAGTTCCGAATTGAGAGCCCACCATTGCCAGGGCAAAATGTTTAATTTGAATATATTGGTAAAACAACGAATTGCTGAGCTCATATTTGGCTTGAAGTTCCTGAAAAGAATACAGTTTACGAGTGAGCGGGTGATAAAGGTCCCTGAGCTGAGTTAGACCGGCCTGTCGCCAGGGCTGTGCAAATGAATCCGTAAGCCCAGGAGGAAAGTAAGGGTTGCCCCAAAGAGGGCTTAGTCTATACGGCTCTGGGAATAAGTTAAACTGTACTTTAGCATAGTTCCATAATGACACAGTCAATTTTACCGAGTTCAGTACACAGTCCTTGACTTTCAGCAACTTTTTCGGGTCCCATAAAAAAGAGGAGATGGCAAAAGGAGAAACAGTATCATTTTCCAAGGATACCCACTTCCCACAGTGTGTCCTGGCCGACCATGCCACTGCCTGTCTTAAATGCGCAGCCAGATAGTACCTAGAAATATCTGGAGCCCCAGGCCCCCCCACTCTCTCGGAGATGTGAGCACCCTCCTAGATATTCTGTGGGATTTAGCAGCCCATATGAAGTTAACTAATTTAGCCTGAATCTGTTTCAATATTGCAAATGGGACTCGTATAGGCAAGGTCTCAAAATGATATAGCAATCTGGGAAGAGTTACCATTTTCACCGTGGCAATCCTGCCCAGCCAGGATAGTGAATGGGAGGTCCATTTATCGAGATCTTCACAAGTCCTAGCAAAAAGTGGAGTATAATTTTCCTTATATAGGGTGGCATAGCTTGGAGTCAAGCGGATCCCCAGATATTTAATATAGGTAGTTTTCCAATTATAATTAAAATTCAATTGCAGGATCTTGAGTTGCAGATAGGGGATATTTATAGGGAGAGCCTCAGATTTGTCTTGGTTGATTTAATGGTTAGAAAGTCTACTATACGTATCTAAGACAGCATGCAAATTAGGGAGAGATGTCATTGGTTGAGTGAGAGTAAGGAGTACATCGTCGGCAAACAGCGAAATTTTGTGAGTTTCACCCATATGAGTGATGCCCATAATATTAGGGGAGTTCCGAATTGCAACAGCTAGCGGCTCTATTGACAATGCCTAAAACAGGGGTGAAAGGGGGCACCCCTGTCTGGTCCCATTGGTAATCGCGATGGAAGCAGACAGGTAACCCTCTATCCTAACCGCAGCTGACGGGCAAGAGTACAAAGTGGAGATAGCATTCCGGAAAGGGCCCCTAAATCCCATCATGTCTAAGACCTTGTTCATAAATGCCCAATTGAGGCGGTCAAAGGCCTTTTCCGCGTCTAATCCCAGGACCAGAAGAGGAGTCTTAGCTGAATTGGCCAAGTCTATGAGGTCAATAGTCTTCCTAGTATTATCTCCGGCTTGCCGGCCCATGATAAACCCCACCTGGTCCTGGTTGATTAGCGAAGGCATTAATAACGTTAAGCGGTTCGCAAGAATTTTGCTAAAAATTTTAATATCCGCATTCAGCAATGCTATAGGGCGATAGCTTTTACAGGATTGGGGGTCCTTTCCTTCCTTTGGGAGAAGTGAGATATGAGAATAGAGCATGGATGGTGGTGGTCTAGAGCCTTTCAGGATTCCATTAAGGACCTGTAGCAAATGGGGGCCTAAAGATTCCTGGAAAGTTTTGTAATAGAGGTAGGTCAAACCATCTGGGCCGGGGGATTTTTTCGTTGGGGCGGATTTGAGAGTCTCCACTAGTTCCTCCATGGTAATGGGTTCATTTAGGTGATCATTTTCCTCCGTGGTTAGAGTGGGCAATTTGGAGGGTGACAGCATGTCCTGGATATGCCTCCCTAAATCTCTATCCGTTCTCAATGGTAGGGGTGGCAAATTATAGAGGGAGGTATAATAACTATGGAATGTCTGAAGAATTTGTTCCCTAGTGTGAACCAGAGTGCCCTGTTTTGTGCGTATCGCCAATATAGCCTTTTGTGCTCTCTGATCCAGTAACTTACGGGCCAAAAGAGTGTGGGCCTTATTGCCATATTCGTAATATCGCTGTCGCGTGTAGGAAATAGCTTTTTCCGCCTGCATGACATCAAGATCCCTGAGTTGAGCTCTAAGCGAAGTTATACGCGCTAGCGTAGGGATAGAGGGTTTGCGGTTGTATCTGCTCTCCATAAGTTTAAGCTGCTGCACTATTTGTAACCTATGATGTGTCGCAAATTTCTTGAGATTAGATGCTATAGCGATTAATTCCCCCCCTACCCACGCCTTAAGGGCCTCCCACACTGTGAACGGGGATGGGACCGAGTCCTTGTTCCTCTGGAAATATTCCAGAAGACCTGTGGACAATTGAGTTTTAACAGTGGAGTGGGCTAGTAGCGTTTTATTGAGTCGCCATTGAAATGGCTTCCGTGTGAGTGGTAGAATATCTAGGAGCATTTCGACAGGGGCATGGTCAGACCAGGAAATTTGATGAATAGTAGAACTTTGTAGAGAGACCAAAGCCTCGTGGTTAAGCAAAAAGTAATCTAAACGCTGCTGAGAGCCGTGGGGGTGAGAGGCAAAGGTGTAGGTCTTTTCCTTGGGATGGCAAATACGCCACGCGTCATATAAGCAATGAGAACGAACGAATTGCCGAAATTGCTTGGAACACCTCTCCCTCTCATCTCCCACCGGCCTCCCAGAGCGATCCATCTTCGGAGAAAAAACTAGGTTATAGTCCCCGCCAACAATTGACAGTGTATTAGGCGAGAGGGATATTTTCTTAAAAGTAGCATTTAGAAAAGATATCTGCTTCTTGTTAGGGGCGTAGACGCAGGACAAGACAACCGACCGGTTGTTGAGCAAACCCTCCAGAATTACATACCTCCCCTTCGGGTCCACCTGCGACTTTGTAACTTGCAGTGGGAAGTTTTTGTGGAGTAGGATTGCCACTCCCGCCTTCCGGACCGGAGCAGAGGCTAAATAAGCCGTTGGGTAGTGGACAGAATGTAACCGTGGAGAGTCCGAGAGGCGGAAATGGGTCTCCTGGATCATTAATACATCAGCTTTAAGTTTGCGAGCTTCCCTAAAAAGCAGATATCTTTTCAGAGTACTATTCAACCCCTTCACATTTAAAGTAACAATCTTAGCCATAACCCTGGGAAGGAAATCGCTTGAAGAAAACACAGCCCCTCTTAGACAATTTACATAAAGCCCCCGAGCTCGGATCAAAAACAATGCATAAAACTCTTCTTGCAAAAAATAAGAGATCAAACAATAATAAAGTCAACATGAAAAAAACCTCGGCAGAGTAATAGAAAGGTGGAGCTATATCAACTAGGTTGCGTTGCTCCAGGCGAAGGGAACACTGGCCCTTCTGTGGGGGGGACATGGGCCAACAATCCGGCCTGGGAGAGAGCCGCAGCACTCTCTTCCTGAGTTTCACGCAACACCAGACTGGTAGTAAAACTGGAAACGAACAAAGGCATAGTTACGGCTCTGTGGGTTCCTTCAGCTAGTTATCTGCTGTTGCCATTGGGAGGACGGGCCCGGAGACCCAGGGAAAGACCTGGGAGAAACATGGCGTTGTGGAGAACCTCGCTGTCGCTCCGGGGTGAATTCGCGTCTTGGTGCTGCGACATGTTGCTCCTTTTCAAACCCAGCCTCCGTAGCAGGCTTGGGTCTTCCGCTGGATCACGTATAGCAAACTGGGAGCCATTGTGGGTCGCCACCAGCCAAAACGGGAACCCCCAGCGATATGGTATGTGATGCTCCCGCAGCACTGTTGTAATCGGTTTGAGGGCCCGACGTTTGGCTAAGGTGGCTGGCGATAGATCGCTGTAAATTTGCAGCGTGTCAGTTTTAAAGAGAAAATCTCGTTGGTTTCGAGTCGCCAAAATAACTTTTTCTTTGGAGGTATAATAATGCAATCGTAGGACAACATCGCGGGACTGCTTGGGCTGTTGGGGCCTGCTAGTAAGGGCCCGATGCGCCCTGTCCAGGCGCCAGTCCTCTAGCGGGAGGTCGGGGACCAGAAATTGGAAGAGGGCCATGAGGTACTCACTCAATTTCGACGGCCTTATGTCTTCCGGAATCCCTCTGATTCTGAGGTTTTGTCTCCGGTCCCGATTTTCAGCGTCCTCCTGTTGGTATTGGAGATGTTGAATTTCTTGCCGCAAAGACTTATTGTCCTCAGTGGCGTAACTAGGGAGGAAGCAGACCCCGCAGGTGCGGGGGGGCCCAGGAGGACAGGGGGCCCGCTGGCCCGGCCACCCGGTGTTCAAACAAACTACTATTAGGCATAAAAGTTCCACTCCCTCACTCGTGCTTCCACATACTTCTAGGGGCAGGCCGCAGGGAGCATGTGACTTACGTTTTCCAGCTCTTCCTCTGTCTGTCAGCAGTCCCCTCCTATATGTCCGCATAATCACACACACAGAGTAATGGAGGGAGAGGAGGAGAGCAGAACACATTTGTAACTGGCAGCAGAGGCCCAGGCTGGGCCCGCCTTTGTCTACCGCCCCTCCACTGGGCCCGTCCGCAAGACCCGCCCACAAGTTCCGCCCACAAGACCCGCCAACACAATGCAGAGCACACACTATTGGATAGAGGGCAGAGCAGGACACTACATCACGGAATGGCCCTGCCCCCACCTCCCAACGACTGAGTTTTATGCAGGGCTCCTGTCTGACTAATGTGATTTAACCCACAGGCACAGGTAGTAAGTAGAGGGACTCGACGGAAGGGTGATTGTAGCTGAATGGCCATTTCTTCCTACTGTACATGTAAAGGTTTCACCACCCAGAACATTTAATGTAGGAAATAGATTCCCTCCTGCCCCCCCATCCCTTTTAATATAAAATAGGTGGTGAGACTTCAGGAGTGTTACTGTTCTGGCTTGGGCCTCCCTTAAAAGTTCCAGCTGCTAAACCACCAATCCACCCACACACACAGGGAATCTTCCCAGGGTGACACACAGAAAGTCACAGGTAAGTCTTCAAATGCATCAGAATCACCAGCAACAGCAAACGCTGGGCACCTACAAATATGTTTGCCTGTGCCACCTTTTCTGGAAAAAAATACCGGTCTTCCTATATATTTATCTTTATTCCCTATTAATAACATTGGGATCACTGACCTTCCTATATATTTATCTTTATTCCCTATTAATAACATTGGGATCATATCACTGGCCTTCCTATATATTTATCGTTATTCCCTATTAATAACATTGGGATCACTGACCTTCCTATATATTTATCTTTATATATCGACTAGGATAAATTGGGGGGGCCCATATTTTTTTTTTGCAGGGGGGCCCTGTGACTTCTAGTTACGCCACTGATTGTCCTCCTCCAAGTAGGAGATGTGCTGCGTAACATCCTCCGTTGCGTACTCCAAATGCTCTGTTCGTTCGTCTATATTCCGAACCCGGTCCCATAGCTCCTTCGTAGCATCTGCTATGGAGTCACGGATTGTGACCTTGAGTTTCTCGTGGAGTTGTGCCAGCTGGGCGCCTAAAACCTCCGCTGTGACCGGGGCCTGATGGGGCATGCCTTCCCGCTGTGGGAGAGGCCCTGATGCAGCAGGCGTCATGGCGGCCTCAGGCTCGTCGGCCATGTGGGTAGGAGTGGCCTTTACCGTATAACGGTCCATGGAGTCCTTCTGCTGCGGATTTCGGCGTCTGCTCATGTCCAGCTGGGTGTTAACTGCTAGCAGGTATCCCCGGGGCAGTTCTGGAGAGGCTCTGGTAAGCTAATAACAGGGAGAGCTGTGAGAGTGGTGCGGAGCTAACACCTTAGGCGGCCATCTTGGATGCGTGCGCGCATGCGCCCCGTTATCCACTTTTTAACCTGTGCCATATAGCCGTTTTTTCAATTTCTACCATTGCTACACAGCAGCTTGTTTATATCAACTCCATACCTCCCAACTGTCCTGTTTTCAGCAGAGCAGTCCTGCTTTTCACAGCTCAACCCGCAGTCCCGCGTTTGTATTGTAAAGTCTGTACTTTCACTGCACTGAGCAGCCAGAAAAAGAAACAAAATTTCTAACTTAATTGGCTTTTGGCAGAGAGCCCAGATACTTTGTAACAATTTTGATATAAGCAAATAAGTAATTGTAACAATTTAGATAAGGAGGTCCCTTGGGAAAAGTTAGACTCACAGCTTAAAGGGCAATTCACCTTCATTAACAAAACTGTATTAACTGAAAAAAAACACAGAAATATGTTCAAACTTTCATAACCTGCCAATTTTTTTTAAAATTAACATGGTAATTAGGGGTTGTGGCCACAAAAATGGGTGTGGTCAAAAATTTGGTGTGGCACCTTTTTTTGTCCCACTTTTTATTTACAAAATGTTGGGAGGTACACAGCACCAAACAGGTAAGCTCTGTAGAACATAATGATATTATCTATCTACTATTTAACCTGTGCCATATAGACTTTTTTCAGTTTCTACCATTGCTACACAGCAGCTTGTTTATATGAACTATAATAGTGTTTCTGAAGCAAACAAACCAGTTTTACCAGTTCAGGGCAAGAGTACATGATATTTTCATTACTTCGAAACACTTTCATTTTTTGGTGTTACTGTTCCTTTAACATTGTCCTTTTATAGCTGTTATAGAATGGAAATTCTTCCCTGCCTTTCTTATTGTATTTTTATTGCCAAGAAATAAGGTTCACTAATTCTGTCATGTCAGGGATTCAGTCATAGTCCAAGATCTTTTGTATTAGAATCAGAATTCCAGTTAGACTAATTTTTATTTAAGTAAAAGTAACATCAAAAATGGAATTGTTTTAAATGAATAAAAAATAATGCAATGTTGCCCCGCGTTTGCTTCAGAAACACTACTATTGTTTATATAAATAAACTGCTGTGTAGCAATGGGGGCAGTCATTCAATGGAGAAAAGGCTCAGGTTACACAGCAGATAAGCTCTGTTGAACATAATGGTGTTTTCTGTTATCCACTATTTATCCTGTACCATATAGACTTTTTTCAATTTCCACCATTGCTACATAGCAGCTTGTTTATATGAACTATAGTAGTGTTTCTGAAGCAAACAGACCAGTTTTACCAGTGCAGGGCAACTGTACATGATGTTTACATTACTTTAAAAAAACTTTCAGTTTTGAAAACTCATTCCTCCCCCCCTCCATTAACAGTCCTATCCATGACAAAGTTAACTCATTTTAATATTTAATACATGAATATTCCGGTTGTGCACAGTGTTTTAAAAGGGGGATGTGGTGACTTTGCACTTACATGCATGCTCCAATCTCCTGCTAGCCGACTTCCTTTTTAGAAATGGAAGTTACTTGCTGGACTTTACAGATTATTTTTGTGTCACAAATATTCCTAATGCAAAGGCTAAGAAAGACACATATAGCCTCAAAAACACAACCACTGCACAAATACCATTCTGGAGACTGTGCTGGCACAGCATATGTACTTATTTGGATAATATACTAAGGTTATGGTGGCCAGATATGGTGTTACTTAAGATTGACATAGAGGCACAATTATGCTAAACCAAGGATGATGATTGATGTCACGGGATCAGCCCAGTGAGAGAAGAAATGGTTAAATGGTTACATGTTATATTACCAAAATGTCCACCATGTCCTCACAAGCTTTCATGATATATGAGCTATTATTTAATACTCTGTATTATATTACTCTGTATTAATGTATACCTCAAATAAAGCTGGCTGGTTAATTTCTTGAGTGAATCTGAATAGTTCAATGCCCAGGGGAAGATTTGGGGCCAGGCTTGATTTGTCTAAGCATTTATTCAAATCCAAGAGAGACTTGCTCATTGTAGGTGAGAATCTTATATCCCTGGAGGACTATAGGAGAATAAATACGGCAGGTGTTACTGTTTTTTTAACTGCCATTATGATGAAATTTGTAACCACCCGCTGGTCAGTTGATGTAACTGTACAGTCAGAAAGATATACCTTCAGAAGGAAAACAGAGAAGTGTTCTGATGTTGCTCTGCTCACAAAAGAGATAAGAAGCCTCAGATGCCCTTTCAGATCTTTTTCCTGATCAAACAACATCAGAACACTTTTCTGTTTTTCATCTGAAGGTATATCTTTCTGACTGTACAGTTACAGCAACTGACCAGCAGGTGGTGTTGTTACAATATTCATTAAAATGGAGTTAAAGGACCAGTAACATCAAATTTTTTTTTTACAAAATTCGTTAGTATACATGAAAAAATAAACACCAAGTCAAATAAAACTTTAAAATAGCAAAGCCTTTACTAAGAAATAACTTACCGAAACTGCACTTCCTGTCCTCTACAGAAAAGGCGACATGGCGACCATCCATTGTGCGGCGCTGGATTTCTCCTCCTTGGCTCTGTCTCATGTTGTATTGACAGCATGTGAAGCGGCTGATGCATCAGGGAGCGTGGTTTCCATGTGTGCGGATTGCTGGCTCATGGGCGCGTCTGTAGAGTACCTGCGGCGGTGGAGCTGGGCCTCATCGTGGATGTTTGCAGTTGCAGGCAGCAGGCCGATCAGAGAGGAAGCGAGAGAAAGTGATCCTCCCAGGCTGGAAAGTAGCTCGCCTTTCCCCACTCACTTCTTTCTGACTTTGCGCTCTCTCCTTAGCGCTCAACCTGACAGCGCCGCTCCTGCTTCTGCTGTAACTCTGGGATGTGACCCCGGGGCTTTGGCTGGGTCGGCAGCTGGAGAAGGATTGCGCCGGTGCTTGTAGCTAAGATACTGTAGGTGGTGCTGGGGGAATTCGGGTTGGTGACAAGCGCTCTCTAGCATGGAAAGCAGCGCATGACAAGAGTGGCTACGTGCCAGTGACTGGGAACTCCGATCGGCCTGCTGCCTGCAACTGCAAACATCCACGATGAGGCCCAGCTCCACTCTGAAAAGCTCCCCTGCCGCAGGTACTCTACAGACGCGCCGATGAGCCAGCAATCCGCACACATGGAAACCACGCTCCCTGATGCATCAGCCGCTTCACATGCTGTCAATACAACATGAGACAGAGCCAAGGAGGAGAAATCCAGCGCCGCACAATGGATGGTCGCCGTGTCGCCTTTTCTGTAGAGGACAGGAAGTGCAGTTTTGGTAAGTTATTTCTTAATAAAGGCTTTGCTATTTTAAAGTTTTATTTGACTTGGTGTTTATTTTTTCATGTATACTAACGAATTTTGTAAAAAAAAAATTTGATGTTACTGGTCCTTTAAAGGAAAACTGTACCCTCAAAATTAATAATAGTTTATATTATATTAAGTGGTATAGTCAAACAGGAATATATATTAAAGTAAATATTGCCCTTTTACATCTTTTCCCTTGAGCCCCCATTTTATAATATTCTCTGTGCTGCCTCGAAGATTATCTGACCAGAAATACTGCAGCTCAGACTGTAACAGGAAGAAGTGTGGAAGCAAAAGATAGAACTTTGTCCACTAACATGTATGGTTTGTTTCGTTTGCTTGTGTGCACTGAATATAAATTGTAATAGTGCTAGCAACTTACTTGCTGCTTTCAAAGTAAACCTCCATACTTGGCTGCCCTTTTATTAGACACCAGTGGGATCACCTGACTATAGCTGGGAAGGGTGGGAGCTGCAACATGGATAAAGCAGCAAGTAAGTTGCAGGTAAAACCTAGTCCCTTTGTAAAATGTATAATGAAGCAATAGAATTCTTAATGAATCAGATAAAATTGAGCATAGGACTGGCCAGATATGGGATGACTGTGACGTAGTTGGCCAGCTTAAATATATTGCAATATATGGACAAACAATCCCTGTTTTGTTTAAAGGGTAAGGCATTTTTTAGTAGCAGTATACACAAAATGTCTCTGTCTTAAATATATTGATAATGGGTTGAGTGCAGAGGAATCTTGTATTTGTCTATATGTATTTTGTGGTCACAGCCTCATTGCACCCCCGCCTAATGGTTTTAAAAAATAGTGGTGAGCAGGCCCGGACTGGCAATCTGGGGGTTCTGGCAAATGCCAGAGGGGCTGCTATAAGGTCCCATAGAAAGTCAGTATTAAGTGGGCTGGTGGGAGCTGTTTGGGCCTCTATGTGGGCTGATTGGGCCTCTGTGTACCTGAAATGACAGGGCCTATTTTAATTCTCAGTCCGGACCTGGTGGTGAGCACAACTTTCCCTTGTTTGTTATACTTCTACTAGATATACCATGACCTGGATGAATGAAAATCTTCATTGTAAGTTGAGTTGAAAAAAGACACACGCCCATCAAGTTCAGCCTCTATGTATATAACCTGCCTAACTGCCAGTTGATCCAGAGGAAGGCAAAAAAAAAAAACATTTGAAGCCTCTCCAATTTCGCTCAGAGGGAAAAATTCCTTCCTGACTCCAAAATGGCAATCGGATCAGTCCCTGGATCAACTTGTACTATGAGCTATCTCCCATATCCCTGTATTCCCTCACTTGCTAAACACCATCCAACCCCTTCTTAAATCTATCTAATGTATCAGCCTGTACCACTGATTCAGGGAGCGAATTTCACATCTTCACTGCTCTCGGTGTAAAATACCCCTTCCTAATATTAAGATGGAAAATCCTTTCTTCTAATCGCAAATGGGTGACCTCTTGTCATCCTTTAAGGACCTACTGGTGAATAAAGCATTAAAGAGTTTATTGTACGATCCCCTTGTATATTTATACAGGTATGGGACCTGTTTTCCAGATAATGGATCTTTTTGTAATTTGGATCTTCATACCTTAAGTCTACTAGAAAATCATGTAAACATTAAATAAACCCAATAGGCTGCTTTTGCTTCCAATGAGGATTAATTATATTTAAGTTTGTATAAGGTACAACATACTGTTTTATAATAACAGAGAAAAAGTTTATAATTTTTTAAAATTTGGATTATTTGTATAAAATGGAGTCTATGTCAGACGGCCTTTCTGTTTCTGGATAAAGGATCCTATACCAATATATAGTTATCCTATCCCCCCTAAAGTGCCGCTTCTCCAGTGTGAACAGCCCCAACCAGTATTTCCTCATAGCTTAGAGTTTCCATATCTAAGTACTTTTACATTTTTTTGTTCTTGTTAAAAATGTGTCCAGATCATCCAAATTCGCTCCTTGTTCCATTCTCCTTATTTGTAATGTACTGCTCTGGCATACGTGTGCGATTATGGATCAAAAAACCCTTTTGCACCAACAACCAAAATTAAGCAATAGTAACGGGTGGCTTGCGTAAACAAACCGATAATTCAAATCAGGATGAATGTAAGAATGGCCCTTAAAGGGGAAGGAAACCTCGTCGGCGCTAACCCCCCACCCCCCCTCCCGTGTATTGTCCCCCCCTGGCCTACCCCTCCCGCTGGGCAAATGCCCCTAACTTGTTACTTACCCTTCTGCGCAGGTCCAGTCCAGGGAGTTCACAGGCGACATCTTCTTCCACGCGATCTTCTTCCTCCTTTGACCGGCGATTTGGCGCATGCGCAGTAGGTTCATTTCGCCGGTACGGATCTACTGCGCATGCGCCAAAAGTAACGCGCATGCGCAGTAGATCGTACCGGCGAAATGATCCTACTGCGCATGCGCCGGTCAAAGGAGGAAGAAGATCGCGTGGAAGAAGATGTCGCCTGTGAACTCCCTGGACTGGACCTGCGCAGAAGGGTAAGTAACAAGTTAGGGGCATTTGCCCAGCGGGAGGGGTAGGCCAGGGGGGAGGAGGGAGGGGGGGCAATACACGGGAGGGGGGGTGGGGGGTAAGCGCCGACGAGGTTTCCTTCTCCTTTAAAAAGGAAGATGTATCCTACCATCCTGGGATGCACAAATACAGAATTCAAGTGCACATCAGCTGTTTTCTTCTATTGAAAATTTTATTTATTCAGGAATCTGCATGCAAAATATTTACTTAAATACTCAATAATTATTTAATAAGTAATGTGATACATAAAGCAATCCTACAATTTTGGATACAGTCATTACTGACAGTTGGGCAATAAGCACACTGGGGTGCAAATGAATATAAGTAAACAGCTGCTCTTTGGTTAGTATCCATGTGGGTTTCATATCAAACATGTGTTATTCCCTTTTATCATTACAGTGACACTATATATTTCTTTGAGCACTTTTTGATGGGTTCTGTGTACAGGTTGCCACAAATGTTTTTCTGCCAATACTTTATATGGTTATTTGCACGCCTTGTGTGACTTTAGCCATACCTCCCAACATTTTGTAAACAGAATGAGGGACAAAAAGATCAAAGAGAAAGTCAGAACATTTCAGTAACAATACAGGACTGCAGGACTGTCCCAAAAAACAGGCCAGTTGGGAGGTATGCTTTAACCCACATTTTTGGATGAGATATTGCAAGTAACCTCTAAAAATGTGTGTTAATACGCCCATATTCTTTTTAATTTAAACAAGTCTTGTAATAACAGGCAGCTTTTAATAATCACATGCCTTGTTTTTAAACAATGTAACCTATCAGCAAGTCACTGGTGCCTTTCTTTTGTTCTTGAACATGTTGTTTATCTTTTGAGTGTCAGCAGGGAAATACAATTATTAAACATAATTATAATAGTGTAAACTTTAAAGGGATTCTGTCAGGATTTTTATGGTGTAGTATTTATTTCTAAATGACACTGTTTACACTGCAAACTGACTCTACAATAAAATTTCATTCCTGAACCAACAAGGATATTTTTTTTTTAGTTATATAATTGGTAATATTGCTCTTTTGAAAAAGTGATTTCAGTGCAGAAGTCTGCTGGAGCAGCACTATTAACTGAAAAAAAACCATGTTTTCCCATAAAATCTTTTAAACAAATCACAAATTTTTCGGAATTTATTAAACCCACGAGGGCAAAAAAGCCAGAATATAAAACTACGGCATCTCAAACCTGTCGAGGTTGCATAAAAGTCAATGAGAACAGACCCATGAATTTTTGGTTGTGTCGGGGATTTCGGGCAATTTCACAATGTTTTCTGAGCTTTCGGGTGAAAACTCCAAAAAATTCTGAGATTTTGGGGAAAATTCACAAATAAATAGTGAAAATCGAGTGAAACCTTCGAAAAAATCATGAAAATCAGAGTTTTTAGCGCAAAGCTAATTTTCTGGAAAATGTAATAATAAATAAGCGTTAAAAACCCGAGCGGGTTAGATTGGAGTTTGTAGCAGCCGATATTGAGAAATTCGGACCTTGATAAATAACCCCCCAACTGTTATGAAATCAGTCCAGCCAAGATAAATGAAGGGGTTGTTCGCCTTTAAATTAACTTTTAGTATAGTATAGAGAGTGATATTCTGAGATAATTTTTATTCAGCAGCTCTCCAGTTTGCAATTTCAGCAATGTGATTGCTAGGGTCCAAATTCCCCTAGCAACCATGCATTGATTTGAATAACAGACTGGAATATGAATAGGAGAAGGCCTGAATAGAAAGATGAGTAATAAAAAGCAGCAATAACAATAAATTTGTAGCCGTACAGAGCATTTGTTTTTTAGATGGGGTCAGTGACCCCCATTTGAAAGCTAGAGTCAGAAGAAGAAGGCAAATAATTCAAAAACTATAAAAAATAAAAACTAATTGAAAAATTGCTTTGAATTGTTCTTTAATATAATGTAAGACACTCGGTATTCTCATCACATTCGGCGCTGATCCAGGACACGGTATGCAGGCAACAGCATCGGTGTAAAAGGTTAGGCTTTATTACAACACACACATGAATGAGGATTACAGCGATGGGTATACAGGGCTGACTGACTTACGCGTTTCATGCCGGATCTCCCGGCACTTCCTCAGAGTCTCTGAGGAAGTGCCGGGAGATCCGGCAAGAAACGCGTAAGTCAGTCAGCCCTGTATAACCACCGCTGTAATCCTCATTCATGTGTGTGTTGAAATAAAGCCTAAACTTTTACACCGATGCTGTTGCCTGCATACCGTGTCCTGGATCAGCGCCGAATGTGATGAGAATACCGAGTGTCTTACATTGAATACCGGCGGGAAGTGGCTGGCGTCTCACACAGGCTGCGACCAGGAGGACACAGCAACACTGGGTGAGCTCCGATGCGAATCGCATCATTTTCTGTACATAAATCAAGAAAAGAAAATGAAAGGGACTTACCCCCACCCTAGGATTGGAGTCCTTTAATTGTCGACCCTCCAACATCAGAGACTTAGGGGTCTTAACCCCTGCTTTCCTGCCAATCCGTTTGAATAAATCAAGTAGGGGAATATTTACATGCTGTACTCTCAGAACATTGGAAATTTTTTCTTTTTAGGATCAAGATGGACTGATTTAATTCAATTTCACTGAACCACTGCATTGCAAAACGTACATGTACCATCTTGCTCTGAATTTTCTTCATAACTTTGTTACTAAACAACTTTTGATAGCATGCTAACCCTTTTTTTCCCCTTTGTTGGTTAATATAACCAGCTTTGGGTTTTTGTCCTGATAGAAGGGATCCCTTCATTTCCATATGCAGCGCTGCTTATTATTTTAAATGGTTTTAACTTCACTGTTCTCAATATGGCATGGTGGTGAATAAAAATTGCTTTTTATTTATTTTTGGTTACTTATTACTATTTGTTTTCAAATAATTTTCAGGCTTTTGTGGTGTGGGGATAAGTCCCTTTCATTTTCTTTTCTTGATTTATATGCCGTTAATTTAGTGGACACCCCAACACCACAAGCCTGTCATTATCTGACTAAGCCTTATCTGAGTTGTTTTTCATATATCATTTTCTGTACAGTTTCTTTAATATAATAAAAGTTAAATCAAAGGTGAATCACCCCTTTAAAGGAGAAGGAAAGGTCCAAGCCAGTTTATTGCCAACAGATTAGCCCAATAGTGCAAGTTAGAACACTATTTTTATTCAGCAGAATGCTTTACCATGCCTGAGTAAACAGCTCTAGACACTGTCTCTGTTTGTTTAGGATAGCAGCTGCCATTTAAGCTTGGTGTGACATCACTTCCTGCCTGAGTCTCTCCCTGCTCACATACAGCTCTGAGCTCAGATTACAGCAGGGATGGGAGGAGGGAGGGGGAGAGGAGCAAACTGAGCATGCTCAAGCCCTAGCCCTGGAGGTTTATGCTGAAAACAGAAAGTCTGATACAGAAGCCCACATGTACACAATAAAAGGAAAGAAATGCTGTGTTTCTTTTGACAGAGGACTCAGAGCAGCTTTACTTTGAGGGTTTACTGGTGTATTTATATAGACCTTTCTGATAAAGCTTACTTAGTTTTAACCTTTAAGGTATTTGTCTTTATCCAATCAGCTCATAAATGGCAAGATTGGTATTGTAAGTACTGTCTGTATTGAAGCTGGTGATTATAAATTGTGCAAAACTAGACATCAACATGAGGGATGTTGCTGCTTTGAAGAGAGTATACTATACCGGAGAAAATAACAAAAAATAGAAACAAGAAATTAATTAAGAAAAAATTCCTGTTAAAAATATAAATGGATTGGAGGAGGTTAGATAGTGGCAATGTTGGTTAGCGTTCATAAGCCAGCAAATTTTTCCTTAATGTTGGCAATTTATTCACATTCTGTTAAATTCTGCTGTATTACAAAGTTTAGTTGATGAGAGAGGAAAAAATATATGTCCGTTGTGCGAATTAGGATATCCTTATGCAAACCTCTACAGTTAGAAATCCCCTTTTAAGTACGTTCCTATTCACTTAATATAGCCGCATATACAGGTTGTATAGAGAGGTGGGCCGAAAAGCTCCATGCGGGTGCAATAAGCAATTAGATCCCCTTGGTGATTTGTGCAGTGAGAACGCATGCTGCAGCAGTGCCGCATACAAAAAGACTATACACCACCGCTCCTCAGGTTTTTTTCCGCGTGGCACTCGCGTAGCAACCATCAAAGCGATATGAGCCGGAAGGGTTTATATGTAGAGAAATGTAGCGTTCTTGTTCTCCTCTTAAAGCAGACAAACGGGGCAGCTTTCATTTGTACCTCCACGCCGACATATGTTTCGATGTCATGGGCTTCCTCAGTATACTTTGGAGAATTGGAAAATTGGGCAACAAAATTGTCAGAAAATGTTTAATGTTTTAAATGCAAAGTTATGCACTTGGTCAAAAATAACATAAATGCTATTTATACACTAAATGGCAGTGTGTTGCAGTGTCACTCAGTGGCTACTAAAGCAAATAAAGTTCTGTCTTGCATAAAAAATGGCCTTAACTCAAGGGACAAAAACATAATTATAGGTCCCTGGTGAGGCCTCATCTGGAGTATGCAGTGCAGTTTTGGACTCCAGGGATATAAATGAGCTGGAGAGAGTGCAGAGACTAAACTGGTTAGAGGGATGGAAGACTCAAGTTATGAGGGTAGATTGTTGTTTTCTCTGGAGAAAAGACACTTGCATGGGGCATGATTACACTTATAACTATATAAATATATAAGAGGGCATTATAGACAGATGGGGGGGCTTTTTTCACATATAAAAAGAACCATAGCCCCCCATTAGACTTTTGAAGTAGTTCTTCACAGTCAGGACAGTGAGGTTGTGGAATGCACTGCCGGGTGATGTTGTGATGCTGATTCAGTTAATGCCTTTAAGAATGGCTTGGATGATTTCTTGGACAGACATAATATCAAAGGCTATTGTGATCTCAAGAGCTGCAGTTCATTTGATATATGTACGTGTCTGTATATTCTTATTTACAGTACATGTATGGGATTCGCTGTTTGGAAACCTCTTATCAAGAAAGGACTTAAACTCCTCCTCTCTAAATAATTAAATAATTCACATTTTTAAAAAAGATTTCCTTTTTCTGTGTAAAAACAGTACAAAAACAGTACCTTGTACTCGATCCCAACTAAGATATAATTAATCCTTATTTGTGGCAAAAACAATCCTGATGGGTTTAATGTTTAAGTGATTTTTAAGTAAACTTTAGGTATGAAGATCCAGATTATAGAGAGACCCCCAAGCATTCTGGATAACAGGTTCCATACCTGTATATGCAAGTGTGTCTGTATATGTATACATTATCCAGAAAGCCCCGAATTTTAGTAAGGCTCCCACAAACTCCATTTTATCACAATAATCCACATTTTTAAAAATGATTTCCATTTTCTCTGTAATAATAAAACAGTAAATAAAAACGTTTTAAAAGGTTTCTTTCATGATTTTTATGGTACTGTATAGTTTTATCACTAAATTACAATGTGTAAATTACTGATAATTAATTCTACCATTTGAAATGTTATTGTTGAATTCTACTTCTCAATGTAGCTGGAAAAGTCACAGTCAGGCCTGTATGTTTTACTGTTAAGTGCTATTCCCATATCTCCCACAAGGCATGGGAGCATTTTAAGCAATGCAGGTGTCGGGGAGGTTTTATTGTGTTAGTATCCCATTGTTCTGCTGATGGGCTGCTGGGGGGGGGGTTGATATCACTCCAACTTGCAGTGCTGCAGTAAAGAATGACTGCAGTTTATCAGAGCATGAGTCACATGACTGGAGGCACTTGGGAAACTAAGAATATGTTTAGCCCCATGTCCAATTTAAAAAATAAATGTAAAAAATCCAAAATGCACTTTTGAAAAACAGGTTTAAGTGCAGGATTCTGCTGAAGGAGTGCTATTAAAGGAGAAGTAAAGCCATGGAGGCAGATTATTGCCAATAGAATAAACACAATAGTGCAAGCTAAAAGACTATATTTATTCTGCAGAATGTTTACCATACCTGAGCTCTAGAAACTCTTTGTTTGTTTGGGATAGCAGCTGCCAAATTAGCTTGGTGTGACATCACTTCCTGCCTGAGTCTCTCCCTGCTCACTCATAGCTCTTTGAGGGTTTACTGGTGTATTTATATAGACCTTTCTGATAAAGCTTACTTAATTTTAGCCTTTCCTTTTCCTTTAACTGATACATTTTGTAAAAAATATTCTTTCCTTAGACAGAATCCCTTCGAAGCTTATGTTTAAGTGCATCCTCTGGAAATCTGGATATATTTAATTTGCAGTACATTGGTTTGCTGCTTTTGTGCAGCACAACTCAGTACAGTTGTAGAAATGTTCCAGCAAGCTTGGTAAATGTTTCTCAGCACAAATCCTTACATATATGGGTGCATGGTGATGTCACACCCCTCACTTTGTCCTTACTTTATTTTAATTGGTCGATTGATGTAGCAGCCATATGACTGTTATAACAAAAACTTGCAATATAAATTGCCTAAATTACTTTCCAAGATGGTGACCCCCTGTGACAATTTTGAAGTCCTGGATCATTGCTGCTATTGACAAGCTGAAACTTTAGGCTGGTGCAATAAGTTTAGTGTATAAAATATGGCGTTTTTAGCCATATTCATTTTTAGGGTTTAGTTGGTTTAATTGGTATATAATACACAAAAGCCATGAATATCTTGTAAATTATATCCTTATAAACGGTGAGTTCTGATGTCATCAGTTATAAACAGTGAGTTCTGATGTCATTTCTGTCACATGACTCACTGAAACGTATGTATTATAATAAATAAAGTACCCCCTGTTGCAAAATATGAGGATATTAGAAGTTACCTCGGTGTTCCATGACCTGTATAAAAACACTTGGCCTTCGGCCTCGTGTTTTTATATGAACATCCAAAGAAAACTGTAGCACACCGATCAAACTTGTCTTGTGAAGAAAAGTGTTTTTATTGGCTCACGGCAGACATAAAGTTTGGCAACGTTTCGGGCCACGCAGGGCCCTTTATCAAGCCTAAACTTACATTCAAAGTACTGTGTTAAATACCAAAGAAAAAGAGGGAGGAGTGGAGAAACAATGGTAGTGATCCTTCACGGATTGGTTAAGATTCAATGCTAATATACATAATTAATTGATGAATATAAATAATGGAGTGACACATGTGAATAATTTAGTGAATCCTCAGAGATAGGTTAAAATTCAAACCCTGCATACATAATTAGTGCAATAATCACAGACCATTATGTTTGATTGGAAAATTTTTGTGCACCCATATAATAAAATATCCATAAAAAGTCCATAAATAGCAAAAACAAAAAAATAGTATGAACATTATGACACAAGTGTAAAATAGTTACATATGAAAATACTGTCACCTTAAAGTGCATATATGTATAAAAATTAATTTGTAATTCCCAATCAGGGAGAATATGAATGAATGAACTGAGGCGCAATCACGGTACTTTAACTGCATACTCAGCCCATTTTTCTCCCCAATAATCTTGGGTTATGCAGATGATGGTACCCGCACTCAGATGGTTCATTCAAGGACCTTAAAAAGACAAAAATTGTTCGTTAGAATACATATGTATACACATAATAGATTTTTCAAAAAACCAGCACTGGTAAAAAGTCTGCCTACCTACTGATAAATAAACATAGATGGGGTATAGTCTTTATTCAGGCCCCTCGGCCACACTGTGTCCAACCTATGGATCCACTGCATTTCTAATTTTTGTAATGCTAGCAGTCTATTGCCCCCTCTCCTCTGAACTGGAACAGAATCAATTATTTGAAATTTTAATTGACTAATTGCATGTCCTGCGGATCGAAAATGTGCCGGTACAGGTAAAGAAGTTTGTCCTGTGCGAATAGTAGATTTGTGTTTAGAGATACGATCTCTAATCCTCTGGGTTGTTTCCCCTATATATAGCAAACCGCACGGGCATTTCAATAAATAAACAACATATGTAGATTCACATGTGTAGTACTGTTTAATTTTATACTGCTTACCAGAATGGGGATGATTGAAAGTATTCCCTTTAATTATTGAATTGCATTGACAGCAATGTAGACAAGGAAAAGTTCCAAATTTAGGCCTTTGTAAAAATAAGCATTTCTGCGATTTTAGGCTGCCAACATCAGCTTTGACTAAACGATCTTTCAAATTCCTTGCCCTTTTGTAGGCCAACATTGGTGGTAATTGAAAACTTGGGACTTCTGTCAGACAGGATTGTAACAGATGCCAATGTTTACGTATGATGTTCCCAATTTGTTTACTTGCCGTATTATACCGGCTTACAAAGGCTATCCTGTTATTATCTTTATGCTTTGGCACATTGGCAATTAACAATTCCTGTCTGGTTTGCTGGTGCACCTTCTCTAAATTGTTCTTTAAAATCTGTTTAGAGTAGCCTCTAGCACCAAACCGATCCACCATTTCTTTTAAATAAAAGTCACAGTCCTTTGAATCACTTACAATTCGCTTCACCCTCATAAATTGCGAGTAAGGAAGAGAATTTTTTAAAGCATCAGGATGGAAACTGGCAAAATGCAATAAATTGTTTTTATCAGTCACCTTCCTATATAATTCAGTTTTAAGTATGTTTCCATCCTTGACCACTTTTACATCCAAAAAATTGATGGAAGTTGGATTAAAATCCATTGTAAATTTTAAAGTCTCTTCTATACCATTGAGAAAATGATGAAAGGCATTTAGGCTCTCTAAGTCACCATCCCAGATCAGCAAAAGATCATCAATGTACCGCAGATACAACGTACAATGAGATCTAAATAGGGAATTTTTATATATTACCTCCTCCTCAATGTGGGCCATATACAGATTTGCATAAGAGGGAGCTACGTTGCTACCCATAGCGGTACCCCTCTGTTGTATGTAGAAATTGTCCCCAAATAGAAAATAATTTTGATGCAACACTATTTGCAATAAATCCACCAAAAAAGACTTTTGTTCCTCAGTATATTCAGTGGTATTTAAAAAAATGAGTCACAGCTGATATTCCTGTGTCATGATTTATAGATGTGTAAAGGCTTGACACATCAAGACTGACTAATAGAACATTATTGTTGGTTAACGTGGTCCGGTCCAATATATTCAGTAGATGTGTGGTATCTTTCACAAAAGAATTAGTATTCTGCACTAGAGGCTGTAATATCTTATCTAGAAATACAGCCAATGGTGATAAGACTGAATCAGTACCAGCGACAATGGGGCGACCTGGTGGATTCTCCAAGTTTTTATGAATTTTAGGTAATGTGTACAATATTGGCGTAATAGGATTGTCTTTAATCAGGAATTTTATTAGATCGTCATCCACAATGCCAGCTTCCATTGCATCAAGCACACAATTTGCAATGCACTGTTGTATGGATGCTAGTGGATCCGAATCGACTTTCTTGTACACATTACCATCTGCCAATTGTAGATAAATTTCATCCATATATTTTTGTTTATTCATTACCACCAGGGCACCCCCCTTGTCAGCTGGTTTTATGATTAAATTGTCATTATTAATAAGATCTTGTAAACATCGCCCCTCCTTGTACGTTAAATTGGACCTCTGTCCCATCAATGGTCTTCGCTTAATTTTTTGTTTTAAAACATCCACATCCGTTTGTACCAATTTAATGTAAGCCTCCACTACATTATCTGTCATGGGAGGCACAAACATACTTTTGTTCCGGAGACCCACCCGTTTAAGGGATAGTTGCGAATGACCTGCCCCCACATTACTATATACAACTTCACTAGGGGGTGGGATTTTAGAGAAATGGCGTTTAAGACGCAAATTACGAAAAAATCTCTGTAGATCGACATCCAATTCAAAAGTGTCACATTTACTAGTGGCACTAAAAGATAAGCCCTTTTGCAATAAAGTCAATTGTTCAGATGTTAACAATTCGTCAGATATATTGTATACTAACGTTTCTGTGAGTTCCTCACTGTCCTGGGTGGTTGTTGTCGCGTCTCTGTTGCAAACGTTTTCTGATGTTTCGTGCCCCCTGCGCCTTTTTTGCCCCTGTCGATCTACAGAGATTTTTTCGTAATTTGCGTCTTAAACGCCATTTCTCTAAAATCCCACCCCCTAGTGAAGTTGTATATAGTAATGTGGGGGCAGGTCATTCGCAACTATCCCTTAAACGGGTGGGTCTCCGGAACAAAAGTATGTTTGTGCCTCCCATGACAGATAATGTAGTGGAGGCTTACATTAAATTGGTACAAACGGATGTGGATGTTTTAAAACAAAAAATTAAGCGAAGACCATTGATGGGACAGAGGTCCAATTTAACGTACAAGGAGGGGCGATGTTTACAAGATCTTATTAATAATGACAATTTAATCATAAAACCAGCTGACAAGGGGGGTGCCCTGGTGGTAATGAATAAACAAAAATATATGGATGAAATTTATCTACAATTGGCAGATGGTAATGTGTACAAGAAAGTCGATTCGGATCCACTAGCATCCATACAACAGTGCATTGCAAATTGTGTGCTTGATGCAATGGAAGCTGGCATTGTGGATGACGATCTAATAAAATTCCTGATTAAAGACAATCCTATTACGCCAATATTGTACACATTACCTAAAATTCATAAAAACTTGGAGAATCCACCAGGTCGCCCCATTGTCGCTGGTACTGATTCAGTCTTATCACCATTGGCTGTATTTCTAGATAAGATATTACAGCCTCTAGTGCAGAATACTAATTCTTTTGTGAAAGATACCACACATCTACTGAATATATTGGACCGGACCACGTTAACCAACAATAATGTTCTATTAGTCAGTCTTGATGTGTCAAGCCTTTACACATCTATAAATCATGACACAGGAATATCAGCTGTGACTCATTTTTTTAAATACCACTGAATATACTGAGGAACAAAAGTCTTTTTTGGTGGATTTATTGCAAATAGTGTTGCATCAAAATTATTTTCTATTTGGGGACAATTTCTACATACAACAGAGGGGTACCGCTATGGGTAGCAACGTAGCTCCCTCTTATGCAAATCTGTATATGGCCCACATTGAGGAGGAGGTAATATATAAAAATTCCCTATTTAGATCTCATTGTACGTTGTATCTGCGGTACATTGATGATCTTTTGCTGATCTGGGATGGTGACTTAGAGAGCCTAAATGCCTTTCATCATTTTCTCAATGGTATAGAAGAGACTTTAAAATTTACAATGGATTTTAATCCAACTTCCATCAATTTTTTGGATGTAAAAGTGGTCAAGGATGGAAACATACTTAAAACTGAATTATATAGGAAGGTGACTGATAAAAACAATTTATTGCATTTTGCCAGTTTCCATCCTGATGCTTTAAAAAATTCTCTTCCTTACTCGCAATTTATGAGGGTGAAGCGAATTGTAAGTGATTCAAAGGACTGTGACTTTTATTTAAAAGAAATGGTGGATCGGTTTGGTGCTAGAGGCTACTCTAAACAGATTTTAAAGAACAATTTAGAGAAGGTGCACCAGCAAACCAGACAGGAATTGTTAATTGCCAATGTGCCAAAGCATAAAGATAATAACAGGATAGCCTTTGTAAGCCGGTATAATACGGCAAGTAAACAAATTGGGAACATCATACGTAAACATTGGCATCTGTTACAATCCTGTCTGACAGAAGTCCCAAGTTTTCAATTACCACCAATGTTGGCCTACAAAAGGGCAAGGAATTTGAAAGATCGTTTAGTCAAAGCTGATGTTGGCAGCCTAAAATCGCAGAAATGCTTATTTTTACAAAGGCCTAAATTTGGAACTTTTCCTTGTCTACATTGCTGTCAATGCAATTCAATAATTAAAGGGAATACTTTCAATCATCCCCATTCTGGTAAGCAGTATAAAATTAAACAGTACTACACATGTGAATCTACATATGTTGTTTATTTATTGAAATGCCCGTGCGGTTTGCTATATATAGGGGAAACAACCCAGAGGATTAGAGATCGTATCTCTAAACACAAATCTACTATTCGCACAGGACAAACTTCTTTACCTGTACCGGCACATTTTCGATCCGCAGGACATGCAATTAGTCAATTAAAATTTCAAATAATTGATTCTGTTCCAGTTCAGAGGAGAGGGGGCAATAGACTGCTAGCATTACAAAAATTAGAAATGCAGTGGATCCATAGGTTGGACACAGTGTGGCCGAGGGGCCTGAATAAAGACTATACCCCATCTATGTTTATTTATCAGTAGGTAGGCAGACTTTTTACCAGTGCTGGTTTTTTGAAAAATCTATTATGTGTATACATATGTATTCTAACGAACAATTTTTGTCTTTTTAAGGTCCTTGAATGAACCATCTGAGTGCGGGTACCATCATCTGCATAACCCAAGATTATTGGGGAGAAAAATGGGCTGAGTATGCAGTTAAAGTACCGTGATTGCGCCTCAGTTCATTCATTCATATTCTCCCTGATTGGGAATTACAAATTAATTTTATACATATATGCACTTTAAGGTGACAGTATTTTCATATGTAACTATTTTACACTTGTGTCATAATGTTCATACTATTTTTTTGTTTTTGCTATTTATGGACTTTTTATGGATATTTTATTATATGGGTGCACAAAAAATTTCCAATCAAACATAATGGTCTGTGATTATTGCACTAATTATGTATGCAGGGTTTGAATTTTAACCTATCTCTGAGGATTCACTAAATTATTCACATGTGTCACTCCATTATTTATATTCATCAATTAATTATGTATATTAGCATTGAATCTTAACCAATCCGTGAAGGATCACTACCATTGTTTCTCCACTCCTCCCTCTTTTTCTTTGGTATTTAACACAGTATTTTGAATGTAAGTTTAGGCTTGATAAAGGGCCCTGTGTGGCCCGAAACGTTGCCAAACTTTATGTCTGCCGTGAGCCAATAAAAACACTTTTCTTCACAAGACAAGTTTGATCGGTGTGCTACAGTTTTCTTTGGATGTTCGAGTTATTTGGACCTTGAGCAGGAGGTCCTGTGGACTGTTTAGCACCCGGCACCCGAGAGGGTAATTACGTTCAGGTGAGCACTCTAATTCTGCGTGTTTTTATATGGTCATGAAACTCCTCGTGACTTATAATATCCTTATATTTACCTAGAAGTGGTACTTTATTCACTGTATCCTGGTCAGTAGGTGTTGGACATATGTTTCCTATTATTTCTGAGGCATTTAATTTTTTTGTAACAGTCGCAGGTTAACTCTACTTTATTTATATGTGGTTTCTTGGGCTAATAAAATGATTGAAAAGTGCACTGTACTTGTAATGGCATCCTGACAGTCTTGTCTGCATTATAAACTCATCAATAATTCTCTACCATTTTTTAATTGAACTCTTCATATTTCACATTTCATCTTAATCCCCTGACATCCACTTTGCTCACAGTTCGTGTAAAGCTACACAATCAGTCACTGTCTCTACTAAAAAAACAATACAAAAGGAACGGGACTTCTCTGTACCAGACTTGGGGAAAAAGAAAAAGAATTTTGTTTACTAATTGCTCATGAGTCAGTTGCTGCTCAGTGCTGTTCTGTTTGCCTACAATAAGTATTATGAAATAGTGCTTGGGACATCAGTAACTATAGTAAGGTGTCAAATTGCAGAAATAAAATAATATATAGCCGTTCTATTTGTAATACTATGATTAACAAGTGACTTAACTTTTGTATAACCCCTTTCCTTCTCATTTAAAGGGGTTGTTTACCTTAATTTTAAGTATGATATAGAGAGTGATATTCTGAGACAATTTGCCATTGTTTTTCATGTTTCATTATTTGTGGTCTTTGAGTTATTTAGCATTTTAGTCAGCAGCTCTCAGTTTGCAGTTGCGGCAATCTGGTTGCTATGGCCCAATGACAGTGGCAACCATGCACTGAATTGAATGCGAGCATAGAATATGCAAAGGATAGGACCTGAATTAAAAGATGAGTAATACAAAATAACAATATGTAGCCTTACAGAGCACTTGGTTTTAGATGGGGGCCAGTGACCCCCATTGAAAGCTGGGAAAAGTCAGAAGGCAGCAAATAATTAAAAAAAAAAACTATAAAAAAAGAATAAAGACGACCAATTGAAAAGTTGCTTAGAATTTACCATTCTAAAATATACAAAAAGTTAACTTAAAGGTGAACCACTCCTTGAAAAGGGGATGTTTAATGAAAGTACCTCAGATTTGGTATTATTTACCCTGCCTGCAGAGTAAAAATTGGGGTCAAAATTTTAAAATTGGGGTTCTCATGTATTTTATTTAGAAACCCTAGGAAAGGAAATAGAATACCTTTTCCTGGACTGGGCAGAGCAACACTGAAGGTATGTCCCTAGCCCTGAACCATGTAACCAGATCAACAATTCTACAAATGTTGTTGGTAGGTTGCCTATAGTGCCCAAAGCCATATCAGTAAGAAAACAAATGAGCATGAACTCCAAGTGCAAATATAAAACAATCAGTTTATTTGCATATAGCAATGCTACTTACAAGAGATTATATCAGTAAAGAGATAACAATACAGCAGATCTGATTTTTGCTCTAACTTCCTTAACATGTTTTCCCTAAAGGGTGCTTGGTCTGGAGCGGGGATCCCCAACCTTTTTAACCTGTGAGCCACATTCAAATGTAAAAAGAGTTGGGGAGCAACACAAGCATGAAAAAGTCCCTTGGGGTGCCAAATAAGGGCTGTGATTGGTTATTTGGTAGTCCCTATGTGGACTGGCAGCCTACAAGAGATTCTACTTGGCACTATACTTAGTTTTTATGCAAATAGAACTTGCTTTCAAGCTTGGAATTTTAAAATATGCACCTGCTTTGAGGACCCTGAGAGCAACATCTAAGGGGTTGGAGAGCAACATGTTGCTCACGAGCTACTGGTTGGGGATCACTGGGACTCTGGAGGGATGACAGCACCTAGAGAACCACAATTAAATGCCGAAATATGAAAGCTAATGTAACTTGGATAACATGAATGAACATTTAAAAATGGTACAGTAATGTAAAGGAGTCATTGTTTTTCTTTTATCAGTTTGGAAATTTAGAGTACACCATTTACATATTCTAAATAAATCCAACACACTAAATAAAGAACATGTTTACTATGAGAAGTCTCTCTAGACTTTAATTACTTACTTAATTTATAAATACAGATATGGGACCCGTTATCCAGGATGACCGGGACCTGAGGTTTTCCGGGTAATGGATCTTTCCTTAATTTGGATCTTTGTACCTTAAGTCTACTAGAATATCCTTTAAACATTAAATAAACCCAAATTAAAACCAATTAAAATTAATTTAACCCAATTTAAACCCAATTAAACGTTAAATAAACCCAATAAGCAGGGGTTGCTTCCAATAAGGATTAATTATATCTTAGTTTGGATCAAGTACAAGCTACTGTTTTATTACAACAAAGGAAAAAGTAATCACTTTTCAAAATATGTATTATTTGGATAAAATGGAGTCTATGAGAGACGGTCATTCGGAAATTCTGGCTAATGGGTTTCTAGACAACGGATCCCATTCCTGTATCCCTTGTTTGTAAACACTTATCAGACTTCCCTTGTTTTACATACCTACATACCTTACATCCTGGGCAAGAAAATGTACCCTTATTACTAATAGGGTCTACAACTACCCTACTCCTCCTAAAACTAGGAACAGTGGTATTTTTGCCCTGGCTCTAGAGAAAACCACTTAGGGTCTGACTGTTAAAGGATAAGTAAGCCTTTAAAATAAACAAATGTAAGATTGATAAGAGCACTAATCTAAGCACTATTGCAATTTACATTCATTTTTTTTTTATTACAAGATATTAAGTGTACTGTTAATATAAATTAATTTTGTTAGAACAACTCCACTTGCGGGTCAGTTTCCATCCATTCTAACCACCAAATACTCAATGATGTCAGGAGAACAGGATAGGGCTGATCTGATGTTTTTCTGGTTAAGAAAGGTGTGGCAGAAAAGTTTATCTGAGGTTTTTCTGCTTAATAGACAATCGGCCACTACTAAACTAAGTAATGAAAATATCTGCCCCATCTCTAGTTATCACTTGGTTTTGAGCCTTTTGCAGTACCACTTCTTTATATCCTTTTTTTTTTAAAACCTAGCCATTTTTTAATTGTACCCCGGTATCTTCTGCTCAGAAACAGTTACATGTGACTTTAAATACTGTCCCAGGGTATATTCGTATATCAGTGCAGTGCCTCTGGTGAATACTCCATAGATGGAGTTAGGCATTGACATTCACTGATTTAAACTGGATTAGTGATATACAAAACTAAAATCCTAAAACTTTTTTTTAGTAAAGGATTATAAAAACATCATGGCCAGAGTTTTTCTAAAAAACAAGGCGTTTGCTAATACCGCATACTTAATGGATAAATTCAGATGCAGATTAATCATTTTCTGAGAGTGCAGTTGAAAGAGCATGTGTCCACCATCTTGAATACATTTGCAGATGAGGTCTGTGATTATAAAAGAATCTCTCTCCTGAGCTTTCTATTTGTTTGGCTGGATCTTGTTTCTCCCCCGATGGGGTTTGGAATTTTTACAGTATAAAAATGTGTCCTTGGGAACTGTCCAGAGCTTTTTTCATTAGTCTAAGTCAGTACAATGTGATTATGCATCCATTTACCAATGCTTTACTTGAGCTTTTATCACTTACATTTATGGCTTTTAGAACCATTAACATTTGTATTTTATATTTTGATTTTGGGATCCCTTCATGCCACACACTTTAATGTTCTTGCTTTTTGTCATCAAACTGTTTGTTTTCCCCAGGGGTTTAAACTGTAAACTCTGGAAAGTTAACCATTTAAACCCCTGGGGAAAACAAATAAAGGGGAAGATAAGGTTTGATAGGGAGGAAAAGAAAAGATAGGAAGAGATAGTGAGAGTTTTTTAAGGGATTTTTGTAGGGGGAGAGGGTGGTAATTGTGAGAGGTCACAATACCAGTGATTCGTATAGAGAGATGTTCTGTTATACATTAGAAGAATTCACACTGCAGCACTAAGTTAAGCCAGTGAAGTGAGAGTTTGGGTGAATTTTGCTTCATTTTGGTAAAGGATGCATTTCAGTCGAGGCAAAGGCGAGGTTAATCCTTGACATGGCACCTCTACAATATCAAGAAAACATCTGTTTGTGCCAAGGCCTTCAACCCTACTTTGTCTGATCTTCCGGGAGTAGAAAGAGTTCTGTGGTCTTTTCCCCCATCCATTACTGCATAAGTCCCCTATTATCAGTATCGGATCTAAGGGTAGAACAGTTATATGTGTAAGCAATTCGTACAAAAGGGAATCATTGAATGGAGGAGGCAAGTATACATTTGCAATGATATAAGGGAAACCCGCTATTGAGGCATGGATATGAGTGAATCTACCTTCAGAATCATTCTGGAGATTTACAGTAATAGTTGGAATGGAAGTGACCTGTTTATTAAGACTGAGGTCCCTCTAGAATAGTTAGAATAGACAGCAAGATATTCTTGTGCTATCCAGAGCTTTTTTAGTGGGTTGGGTTTGAAAGACTTACAGAAATGAGTCTCCTGGAGGCATGTTATTTGAGGATTGTATTTTTGTAGAAAGTTAAAAACCAAAGACCTCTTCAGAGGTGCGTTTAATCCTCTGACATTGCAGGAAACGACTGTTATTTCAGGCACCATTTTTAGGTAACATTGCTAAAGTAAAGGAAAAGTAAAGTAAAGGAAAATAAAAGAGTAAGTGGTTTTATAGGGAAAAAATTAGTACATAGTATAAATCCCAACATTTCCCACCCTACTTCCCAGAGTATTGGAGAAGTTTAGCTCCCGTAACATTCAAGATCTTAGGAGGGTGCGCCTATAACTTAGTCGCATTGTTAACTGAGTAATAACAATACTTACAAACAAAACTAAAAATCTTAGCAGATTTAAGTATCAATAATATAATAACAGAGATGTGTAAGGGTGACAACCCATGATTGGGTGCACCTTGAACCCCAGTTAAAGTAGAATGTTCCAGGTTAAGTGATCCCTAAAGATCAAGTTATAGGGTTCAGTTGCTCTCGGTAGTATGTAAGCTACGGTTCCAATTCTGTTGTAACTTCAGGAACTGTAAAGTAGGGTTTGACAAGGCAAATATTTGAAACATGTGATGAGACTTGTGTGATAGCTTGATCCACACATGGTCGCCGATCGAGCCAGAGGGAGGCCTCTGAGGAGCAAAAATTTAGTTTTCCCATCCACTGAGACCCGGCGTTTAGCAAGATACATCATGGCATACTGGAGATTCTCTGAGCCGTCGCTTGACTGTTGTGAATTGCTGGCGTTGTTTACTCAAGTCATTAGAGAAATCGGGGTAAAGAGAATTGATTTCAAATGTATTTTCAAACTTCAATTCCCCTTTGCATCGAGCAGCTACCAGGGCTGCATCTCTATCTCTAAAGTCCAAGAAGCGGGCTATAATGGGTCTTGGGCGAGCACCCGGTGGCGGTGGTCTGGCTGGTACCCAATGTGCTACTCAATAATGAATATTGGGGAGAAGGTTTCGGCCCCTCATTCAGTTTTGAGCCAATTCTCCAAAAATGTTGTGGTATCAGATCCTTCGGCTCTTGCGGGAAAGCCAATAATCCTAACATTATTCCTTCGTAGACGATTTTCGAGGTCATCAAATTTTTTCCATCATCTGGCTCTAGCCTACGTTGTAATTGGCCCATGCGTTCAGGCAAAGGGTGGCAAGAGTCCTCTAACTCCCCTACTCGCCTCTTGACTTTGTTTGTATGCTCCCTAACCTTTTGCAGGTCTTGTCACAGAATAGCAAAATCTATCCACAGCTCCTCAACCTTAGCCATGGGTGCTGCGTGGTAAGTTTGTATAGTGTTGTGGAGGACCAAAACTACCTCCGTCAAAGTAAGTTCATCGTTGTCGTTAGACTCTGGCAAGCCATGGATGTTTGCGGTCGAGATTGTTAAGGGGTGTACAGGGTCAGAAGCATCGTGTGGGGTCTCTGTCGTTCTCACTGTTATGCTCTGAGCTCCTCAACCTTAGCCATGGTTGCTGCATGGCAAGTTTGTATATTGTTCTGGAGAACCGAAACAACCTTTGTCAAAGTAAGTTCATCAGTGTCGTTAGACTCAGGGAAGCCTTGGAGGTTTGCGGTTGGGAGTGTTAATGGGTGAACAGGGTCAGAAGCATTGTGTGGGGTCTCTGCTGTACTCACTGTTATGCTCTGAGCGGGGTCGGCTGGTAGCGGTGACCTGTTGCACTGCTACCTGTGCGATTCTGGCCTGTGCCGGTCCGCCATCTTGTTAGGCCTCACCGGGTCACGGAGATGTGATCGGATTTCGAAAGCCTCTGCCGTAGATTGCCTCTTTTTGCCCATTAGTAGTTAGAAAAGGGCTGAGATGGTCTATTTGGGATATTTCCCTGGATTTGTCAGGATATCTGCTGGATTTGTGTGGGTGTTCAATGGAGCTCAGCTAGCACACGTCTGCTCACTTCGCCCCCCTTCTCTTAATACTTAATGTGGGAGATAAGATGCTAAAAAGTGGCAGCTTTGAGGCGATTTTCAGGTATTTAATAAAAACCGGCAATTTTGGGAAAGCATTGCGACTGAGTAGTTTGGAGTAGAACGGCATGGTTATTCATTTTGGATTTGCCTGAATGTGTACTTTCTAATAATATATGGTTTTGGTGGGGGGGGGTCAATGTATTTTTTGTGTTCCCCCCCCCCTTAAAAAAGGGGCCCATTTATGAAACCTCATTTTTTTCTGGTTGAGTTTTTCTAGGGGGAAACTCAAATGTTTTCATGGAAAAAATACTAAGTTTTAGAGTTTTTTTATACCCCAAAGCTGCTAAAATTCCAAATCCAAAAATACTCCATCTCAAACCTACCAAGGTCATGTAGAGGTCAGTGGCAGATGTGCCTGAAGTTGTTTCTTGGCATCATGATATGCACTGGATAATTTCATAAAGTCAGGGTTTTCAATCTATAAAGTCGAGTTTTTGCAGCAACAATTTGATAAAATAGATTTTTAGGAGTGTCAACTGTACTATACGAATTGATGTTCGATTTTTGTTGTGACATTCTTTCGCTCCAACTTTTTCAAGAAAGAATATTGATAAATGAGTTCAACTGTTTGACTGTTTAAATTTTTTTTTTGTAATTCAACTTTTTATTGATCTTCATTTCCAAGGAAAGATATCAAGTACAACAGTGATGTAAGAAATTATGCAGTTGACTGTTACAGATGTAGCACAGTTAAACAGAACTCTTAAATTAGCTCAACCAACACTTGTGTCACAAATCCTGAGAATGTACATTGCAATATCGAAACACTGAGTCCTAATGGAAGTAGAAGAAGATTTTGTACGTTAGTGTAAGAAACAAGAAAAATAGAAAAGTAGACAGGTCTGACTAGGTCTGGGCAGATAGTAGATTCAAATCAGTGCACAGTACCTCTAAGGTGCAAAATCTCCAGATGTTGAGCCCACGGATACCACTCCAGCTCCCCCTCATAACTTCTATCCTGAAGTCTGTTTCGGATGGATTCCATCGCTCTAATTGACTGTTTAAATTTTAAAAAAATTGATTAATGTGAATTTTAGTAAATTGCCCCCTTAATGTGTTTATCTTTCAAGTGACCTCCAGGACAAGTTGTATGCGCTAACTTCATTTTGGGGTCTCTAAACGCTAGATACTTTGGTAATCCGATGCACAATGGGCATCAAACTGTTCAGTGGTCCCCTGGCATTCATATTTAGAATGTTTTCTCTTGCTACTCAATACTATGTGGGATATACACTCTTGCAAAATGAAAGTTTTGAGGTAATTTTTTTAGAATTTTCATAAATTTTTATAGAAACTGCTCAGTTCAGAAACGCTTTGAAATTTGGTAATTAGTAGGGATACATGAATCCATTATGTTAGGATTCAGGCCAAATCCTTTGTGATAGATTTGGCCGAATACTGAACCGAATTCGTAAATTAGGGAAATGTGGGAGGAAAAATGTGCACTCAGCAAGCAGCTTTTTTTTACTTTAATGTTTGTATGACAAAAAGCCATCTAATTTTTTCCGATTCTGTTTGGCAAACACTTGGAATCAGCTAAATCTGAATCCTGCTGAAAAAGGCTGAATCTTGAACGGAATCCTGGATTCAGTGCATCCCAAGTAATTAGGAGTAGAAAGACATTTTATAGTCAACAGATTGTGTTCTTGTCAAAAATATATGGCTCCCTGGGGTAAACCTACCGTTTCAGATTTTTGGGCTTTGGAATCCAAAGTATGCCGTATTCTGCTGTAGTGCATTTAAATTTCGGTAATTTACTGCTGGGAGTTTTTGATCTGTAGACAGGGCCGGATTTACATAGAGGGCGCCCCCAGGCCCACTGCTGTTAGTTGCCCCTGTACCCTCCCCTTTATTCATGCAAATTTTTATCATCAATGGGGAAATTAAAAAAATGATTGTATCTCCAGCGCATCTCCAGTGTTTTTGAACCAATGTGGGTGTGGTTGGCAGCATGCTGCCCCCCTAAAATCCTGCCCCCCTAGGCCCGGGCCTTGGTGGCCTTTCCACAAATCCGGGCCTGTCTGTAGAAGTCAAAAATCTTAAAACTATACATGCAGTCATATGAAAAGGTTTGGGAACCCCTCTTAATTCTTTGGAGTTTTGTTTATCATTGGCTGAGCTTTCAAAGTAGCAACTTCCTTTTAATATATAACATGCCTTATAGAAACAGTAGTATTTCAGCAGTGACATAAAGTTTATTGGATTAACAGAAAATATGCAATATGCATCATAACAAAATTAGACAGGTGCATAAATATGGAGACCCCAACAGAGATATTCCATCAATACATAGTTGAGCTCCTTTTGCAAATGTAACAGCCTCTAGACGCCTCCTATAGCCTTTGATGAGTGTCTGGATTCTGGATGGCAGTATTTTTGACCATTCGTCCATACAAAATCTCTCCGGTTCAGTTAAATTTGAGGCTGTCGAGCATGGACAGCCTGGTTCAAATCATCCCATAGATTTTTGATGATATTCAAGTTGGGGAACTGTGACGGCCATTCCAGAATATTGTACTTGTCCCTCTGCATAAATAACTTTGTAGATTTCCAAGTGTGTTTAGGGTCATTGTCTTGTTGGAATATCCAACCCCTGCGTAACTTCAACTTTGTGACTGATGCTTGAACATTATCCTGAAGAATTTGATGATATTGGGTTGAATTCATCCGACCCTCGACTTTAACAAGGGCCCCAGTCCCTGAATTAGCCACACAGCCCCACAGCATGATGGAACCTCCACCAAATCAATGCAAAAAATTTTTGGTGGTCCCTCACTCCATATGTTTCAGGGTATTCTCAACAGAGTAGTGGCCCCATCAAGCTACAAAAGCTTCCAAATCAACTTAAAAATGAACTCTGGAGACCCACAGCAAGTTCAGTGTAATTTATTTCACAATGTGTTTCGGATATAAATATCCTTCATCAGGTGCTAATGAAGGATATTTATATCCGAAACATGTTGTGAAATAAATTACACTGAACTTGCTGTGGGTCTCCAGAGTTCATTTTTAAGTTGATTTGGAACCTCCACCAAATTTGACAGTAGGTAGCAGGTGTTTTTCTTGGAATGCGGTGTTCTTCTTCCGCCATGCAAATCGCTTTTTGTTATGACCAAATAACTTAATTTTTTGTCTGATCAGTCCAAAGCTCTTTGTGTCTTATCTAAATGAGATTTTGCATACAACAAGTGACTCTGTTTGTGGCGTGAGTGCAGAAAGGGATTCTTTCTCATCCCCCTGCCATACAGATGTGCAAATTGTGCTGAATTGTAGAACGATGTATAAATTAGCAAAATTACAAGGGTACCCAAATTTTTGCACAGCCAGTTTTTCACATTTGATTTAATTTCATACAACTGAATACTGCTTCACTAATAATCTTTGTTCAGAAAACACCCCAGTACTCAGATGTTCCTGGGAAATGAAAGACATACCACTGTTATCTTTTTGTTGAAAGTGGATTAAATTATTATGCAGGCCGAGAGGGGTTCCCAAACTTTTTTATATGACTGTATCTGCTATTGGCACATTCCAGACACTTGAGGTCACTTGTGAATAATCTGTAGCATCTACTGATGCATCTGGTGTGGGACCTCTAGAATAACCAACGAGTTGAGGGTAGAGGTAGTGCCTTTAGAATACTTTAGAGTAGTATGTGCTAAGCACCATTCTGTCTGTCCAATGATAAGGAAATGCAAGGAGTGTTGCATAAAACTGACCCTTAGCATCTGTTGTATTTTACTTTATCATTTGTTTATCATAACTTTATATCATTTGTTTTCCATTTCTTCCATAAGATAAATATTAAGTTCTGCAATAACAATCTTTTACTATACTGGGCTTTACAATCAGTTTCAACTTGTTCTTGGTTGTCTGTTAAGGTTTTACATTTTCTATTCTTTCCCTTTATCTTATGGAACAAGTATTTATCATTGTAAGTGTCACTCACCCTGGTGGTCCAGTGGGCCAATGGGGACAATCGCAGCGCCTCCTGCAGGGACACCTGCCGCTTGATGCGTCCTGTGTTGTTGCTCACACTGTTCTGCCTTAGGGCACGCGCGGCGCGCACTTCCGGGTTTTACGCGTGCAACATTGCCGGCATCATGACGTCATTGTGCGATGACTTGAGATTTAAAGGTATTTAAAGGGACTTTTCTGATTCCTGTTTTGACCCCTGCCTGCCTGACTATTCTGAACTCCGTTATCCTGACCTGTGTCTGCCTGGCCATTCTAGAAGATCTTCCGGTTTTGACCCTTGCCTGACTTGACTGACTTTACTTGAACTCTGCCTGCACTGACCCGGCCTGTTTGACTACTGAAACTGTGCTTTCCCTCCAAAACCTTTTTAACGATCGTGCCCCTTTGCTTGTCCAGAACCTTCGCTTGACTCCTCTCTTATTAAGACCTGGCAGCATCCGATTAGCCGAGGGCTCCTCACGAGGTGAAAGACGGCTATTAGAGGCAGAAGCAAAAGATGAGACCAGGGAGCCTAGCATCGGTTCTGGATTTTGGGTGCCCTAAACATAATTTATAATCAGGATTATTGTTGTTGTTAAGTACAACAATCACAGTTATTGCTCTGTTCAACAGCATTAGACAGTAGTGTTAGTGATGTTCATGTGAAATGAATTTCTTGCAGATTTTTATATTAATTCAAGGCCGTAGAAGATAGAATGCTTCTGGGGCTGTTGAGTCTTGTAACACTGTGTTGCCATACTGCAGTGAACTATTATCATTAGAGAGGGTCATAAGACTAGATGTATGATGTAGAGTTGACTATTAAATCAGCATTTTATGGGGATTGTTTCCCTTCAGCTTAGGGTTTTTTTTTGATTAACTATAACCTATACAAAATATAAGGTCCAGTTATCACACAGCCAGAGGCAATTTTTTCTAGTTTGGCTCGGGATTGGGCCTTTTTCAGCTGGATTCGGATACGGCCGAACCCTTGTGCATGGCTGAACCGAATCCTAATTTGTATATGTAAATTAGGTGTGGGAATGGAATTCACGTAACTTTTGTCACAAGACATGGAAGTAAAAAACATTTTCCCACCTTTTCCTTTCCCGCCCCTAATCTGCATATGAAAATTAGGTTTGGTGGATTTGGTGCTTTTTCAAGGTCCCTTTATATATATATATATATATATATATATATATATATGTTTATTACGTTAGTAAATATAATCCTTACAGCAGCAATATAAAAAAGTCGGTGCTTAAACATTGGGAAATGGTGTCCAATGACGATGTTTTGTGTGACAAGATTCCTCACAGACCCATGTTCAGTTACAGTAGAAACACTAACCTCAAAGAACATCTAAGCCCATCTGACCCAGTACAAAAATATACTCGATCTGAAGTCACACATTTTTTAACATCACGCCCTGGTGTATTCAGATGCACGGGGTGTGTGATGTGCAACACATTGATCACGGGGTCAGAGTTCAGACACCCTAGAACTGGCAAGAGGTACAAGATTAGACACAGGATGACATGCACCACCACAATGGTGATATATGTGATCAAATGTCCATGCGGTCTAGTATATTGTGGTAAAACTGTGAGGCAACTTAAAGACAGAATCAACATGCATAGGGCAACAATTAGGGCAGCCTTGAACCCAGACAGAAGGGTAGACCCTAATAAGCAGGATATTGCCCAACAACCAGTCGCCAAACATTGGCGTGAGGCCAGACATGATCCCTCACAATTCAAATGTATGCCCATAGACCACATTCCCATACCACCTAGGGGTGGAGATGTAGAGCAACTGTTGCTAAAACGTGAAGCTTTTTGGATTTACGAGCTTGATTGCGTTACCCCGAAGGGGTTAAATGGGCAATTGCAATTAAATTGTTTCTTAGCATAATGGCCTATTGAGTATTTATGTAAATTTATCAGTTACATTAACATACCCCTTTTTTTTTTTTTTCATTTTACAGAATCATACTATTGTGCACATTCTCCTTACCTCGGTAAGTAACTATCTAATCTAATTTTTTACTTTTCTTGTCCATGTGTTATAAGAAGTATCCTATACGAAGGTTTTATATATATACAATGTTTCTAAAGCACAAACGTTACTTTATAGTATAAATGTTTCTTTCCTTTTTTTATATACAAATGTTTCTTTTATGGACATTGATCCACACAGTGTGTGAGATATGACACCTGCTGGAGACAACCAGTATTGCACGACATCACTTAAGAATTGGATGAAAGGTCTTTCTCTTTTTATTTCCTTTCTTCAACTTTGACTTTCAACCCTTTTATGTACAAACAAAGGAAAATCTTTATATATAATGTATTATTTTTTTATTCCCAGCCAATTAACAAGAAACATTTTTACATTTTAAATTTCAAAAAGTTTAAATTTAAGTTTTCTTCAAGCTTGTTGATTGTTTACAGTCTAAAATGCATCTCTGTTTATTCCTTCCCTTAGGGATACGAAGCTTGTTCGGTAAGTCTTTTTTTTATACCCCTCCTTGACTTTCCTCTTTTTTTGTTTACTCTTCAACTTAACCCTTTTTATATACCATCAAAGGAAAATCTGTAAATGTTGTAACTTAAAACTTATTTATATATATGGGATGACTTTGACGTAGTTGGCCAGCTTAAATATATTGCAATATATGGACAAACAATCCCTGTTTTGTTTAAAGGGTAAGGCATTTTTCAGTAGCAGTATGCACAAAATGTCTCTGTCTTAAATATATTGATAATGGGTTGAGTGCAGAGGACTCTTGTATTTGACTATATGTATTTTGTGGTCACAGTCTCATTGCTTCCCCGCCTAATGGTTTTAAAAATTAGTGGTGAGCACAACTTTCCCTTGTTTGAAGCTTAATACTTGTCCTTCTGTAAAACATTCTAGTACTTTTCAGCCAAAGGTAATGTGATACTAACACAATATTAACGTTATACTGACACTTTTCTATAAAAATCAATAGGAATGTGTCAGCATTGCTAGAAAGTTATTTGCACTAATTTCCTCAGAAATGTTCCCCCAAAGCCACCAAACCCAGAAAATTTTTTGAATCTAATAATTCAAACATCACTCATGTCCAATATTTCGTCCCACATTGAGGCCTTTATCAAGGATAAAGTGCAAGTGATAAGGTGGCCATATAAATACAAAAACATTCTCAAAAAGGCACCAAATTGACGTCATTAGCAACTAATTAATGCAATGAGTACAATTTTAAATACAATAACTAATTAAATGCATGTCATATTAAAATCTCACCACTGTGTCACTGGTGTACTATTATAGTGTATCAGTGTCCAAGTACTTCATTATGTGATACATTTGTGTCCATAATCCAAGTAGTGAAAGTCATAAAACATATATTAAACGCAAAGTTACAAAAATCCAAAGAGTTAAAAAGATGCAAATATAAGTCTCCTGATCATTGCTTACTTTGTCTTGAAACGGCAGATACATAATATCATCATCTAAAAATAGAAAAAGAATGCATACCAATGTTATAAACAGTGTTTCCATGGATAAATAAACACATTTCCAATTTTGTTACTTTTTTCATTTTTCTTTTATACTTTGTTATTTTAATTCCAATTGAGAAGGGGGAAACTTGATTAAGTTAGGAAACAGTTGAGAACTAGTTGGCCATTGAATTCCTTGGGCATCACACAGTCTAATTTATGGATCCAAAATGCTTTTTTTTTCAATAGCATGTTATCATTCTCCCCCTCTTGATCTTTTGGGAATCTGCTCAATGGACATGCATCTAAATGCCACGGGACTATGCCTGGCTTCTGCCCAGTGTTTGGCCACCAGCTGTTGGGAAATGTCCTGTTTTCTTTGTTTGCCTTTTTCTGTTCTGTCTGGATCTAGGGCTGCTCTTATGCTTGACCTGTGCATTGCAATACGCAAAAGCTGGTTTCCCGCAAGGGCATTTGATTATATACACCACCATTGAAGTGTCACATGACATTCTTTGCCGGATGGTGTATTTCTGTGGATGTGGAAATGTGTGAAATGTGAGCCCTGTATCAAAGTCGCACACATTACACACCCTGTGCATTTATACACTCCCGGCCACTCCGATAAATTTGGCTTTTGATATTTATTAACTGGATCAGAGGGGCTTAGAATTTCCTTTAAATTCCTGCCCCTTCTGTAAATAAATCTGGGCTTCTCAGGCAAATATTTGGAGATTGTTTCGTCAGAAGTTACTTATTATTAACAAATGTTTTGTCACACTTTTTTTGACAGATATGCTGTCTGCTCCATACTGACTAACATAATAAAGATCATTTTGTGCACCTGTATTGCTGCCTTTGCTTATCCTTAGTTGCTCACACATAACCTCTGTACGAATAAAGGAAAGTGCCCAATTTTTGGTCTCTGACCGTAGCTTTTCAGGATATCACCTCTTCAAAAATTTGTCTTGCATATTATCCAGATCTTACTTTCTTTTAGCTAAATCAATAGCTATTCTTACTACTCGAAACATCTGTGATTTAGGGAGAGAATTTAATAAGTGCCTGGGATGGTTGCTGTGATAATGTACTAAGGTATTTCTATCTGTGGGCTCTATGTACATACATGTTTGCAAGGTATCCTTGTCTTTAAACAATTTAACATCCAAAAAATCTATGCAGTGTGAATCGTATTTTATGGTAAATTTTACAGGGCTTTCCGATTTGTTCAATTGCTCCACAAATTCGTCCAAGTCTTTAGTGGGGCCCAACCACAGGAAAGAAAAAATCATCGATGGATCTCGTGTAGAACGCCCCATATTGTCTAAAGAGTGGATGACTCAGTATATAATCATTTTCAAATTGGCACACGTATGCATTTGTATACACAGCAGCCACGTTTGACCCCATCGCCGCTCGCGCTAATTGTACATAAAATTGGGTTTCAAATTTAAAATAGTTGTTATATAGAATGAACTGTAATAAAGTGAGCAAGAACTCAATCAGAGGCCTGTCATAGACCGGATTTTTGGTGACCAATTCACGCACTGCCTCCACACTCGCATCATGGGGGATGCAAGTGTAGAGGCTTTGTACATCCATTGTCACCAAAACCATTTGTGTAATTTCCAAATCAATACTCTGCATCACCCGCAAAAAATCATTGGTGTCTTGCACATACCCATAAATGTTCTGAATACAGGGTTGCAATAGAGAGTCCACATATTTGGCTATGCCTTCATTGAGTGACCCATTTGATGAAATTATAGGCTGCTCCGGAGGTCTCTGAGCGTTTTTGTGGATCTTGGGCAGCGTATCAATTACTGGCCGAATGGGATGTGGCGGCAAGAAATAATTGTACATGTCCTTCGAGATCCATCCGTTATTTACAGCAATCTTCAAAATGGCATTAAGTTCATGGCTAAATTTATTTGTGGGGTCATAAGTTCATTTTTCATACTAAATGGAGTATGGAATTTTTAAAACTTGGATGAATTAAATCGACTCGAAAACTTGAATGGAATTTGATTCTAATTTAAAAAACTCGATTTGAGTTTTTCTTCAACTTGAATGTCAGGAAGGCTTCAAACAACACCAAATTGATCCCTGGACCTCTCTCATTGACTCAAACAGCAATTCGACAGGTTTTAGGTGGCAAATAGTCAAATTCGAATTCTTAAAGTATGATAAATCTTGAAAATCGAATTTGATTTGACAGTTTAGATTTAGACCATAAATTAGAATTTTCAATTTGACCCTTGGTAGATAAATCTGCCCCTAAATGTCGCTGTTGTCCAAGATGTGTAACATGTTTAGGATAAAGGCTTTGTAACTTTACCCTTGATAGTGCTGTCTGTCTGAAGATTACTAATCAAACACAAGTCAACTTCAGGAAAACCTCATAACACATAAGGTGGAATTTTGTGCCTTTCTGCTATATGTCCCTCTTTTCTCAGCCATTTAATAAGAGAAACATAAGTGACAATTTTTATTAAATATATATATATATATAATGTATTGTTTTTTTATTCCCAGCCAATCAACAAGAAACATTTTTACATTTTAAATTTCAAAAAGTTTAAATTTAAGTTTTCTTCAAGCTAAAATGCATCTCTGTCTATTCCTTCCCTTAGAGTTAATAAGACAACTCGGTAAGTCTTTCTTTTATACCCCTCATTGACTTACCTCTTTTTTTGTTTAATCTTCAACTTAACAAAAAGTATGATAAATCTCGAAAATCAAATTGTACTTTTAAAAAACTCAAATCAAATTTGAATAACTCTAGTCAAATTTGACAGTTTAGACCATTAAAAAAAATCGAAAATTCGAATTTTCAATTCGACCCTTGATAGATTAATCTGCCCCTAAATGTCGCTGTTGTCCAAGTTGTGTAACATGTTTAGGATAAAGGCTTTTGTAACTTTACCCTTGATAGTGCTGTCTGTCCGAAGATTACTAATCAAACACAAGTCAACTTCAAGAAAACCTCATAACACATAAGGTGGAATTTTGTGCCTTTCTGCTATATATCCCTCTTTTCTCAGCCATTTAATAAGAAAAAAATAAGTGACAATTTTTATTAAGGCTGTTTGGCTGTTTCACTGTTATTTCCAAAAAGCTTCTCTTTGTAATATTATGTTTTTTAACATCTATTCCTTCCCTAAGGAATGTGCTGGGCTGATAAGTCTCTCTTTTATATTCCTCCTTGTCTTTCTCTTTTTATTACCTTTCTTCAACTTTGACTTTTAACCCTTTTATATACAAACAAAGGAAAATCTTTATATATATATATATTTTTTTTTTATTCCCAGCCAATCAACAAGAAACATTTTTACATTTTAAATTTCAAAAAGTTTAAATTTAAGTTAATTTAATATTCTTCAAGCTAGTTGGTTGTTTACAGTCTAAAATGCATCTTTGTTTATTCCTTCCCTTAGAGTTACAAAGACAACTCGGTAAGTCTCTCTTTTATACCCCTCATTGACTTACCTCTTTTTTTGTTTACTCTTCAACTTAACCCTTTTATATACCATCAAAGGAAAAGCTGTAAATGTTTTAAAATAATACTTGTCTTTCTGTAAAAATTCTACTACTTTTCAGCCAAAGGTAATGTGATACTAACACAATATTAACATGATACTGACACTTTCCTATAAAAATCCATAGGAATGTGTCAGTATTGCTAGAAAGTTATTTGCACTAATTTCCTCAGAAATGTGCCCCCAAAGCCACCAAACCCAGCAGTAACTTTTGTTTTTTTCATTTGGTCACATGGGGCTGAGGTTGGGGAAATCCTTCCATAAGTTGGAGTGTGAATGAAAACAGTACTTTAGCCTAGCGGTGTGCAGATCTGCCCAAAACCTGCATTTTGTGTGGGTCGTCTAGCTCATTACATCTTAAGTGAATTGAAATAGGTAAATTAAGGAAAGGTGAAAATTATTACTAATGGCAGTCTTTGCAGATAAAATAAGACCAATTTAAATTTTATATAAAGACACAGTGAGTCACCAAGAAATCCCCACACTCAAGAAATGAGGGAGCTGTAGAATATTAAAGGTTTCCCCCTGAAGACAAATGTAATAACAAAACAATATATCTGAAGAGAATCTATAATCAATTTTCACCCACAGTTGATTGTAATGGCAGTGCACGCTTCAACTGAGGTTATCTGTAAATCATATCCTTTTAATCTTCAGTAATAAAAGGTAGTTACTGGTCAGCCTACTCAATTAAAAAATTCCTTTAAATAAAAACAAATATGTATTGCTGAAATCCTCAAATTTACCAGTATCTAAAGTTTGTGCTGCTCAATAGACGAATGATTAAAAAAATGTGTGTATATATAAATATATATATATATATATATATATATATATATATATATATATATATATATATATATATATATATATCCTTCAAGACCAGCACTCCAGAAAATTGTTTTGAATCTAATAATTTTATTCAAACATCGCTCATGTCCAACGTTTCGGCCCACATCAAGGATAAAGTGCAAGTGATAAGGTGGCCATATCAATACAAAACAAATCTCAAAAAGGCGCCAAAATGACGGCATTAGCAACTAATTAATGCAATGAGTGCAATTTTAAATACAATAAATAATTAAATGCGTGTCATATTAAAATTTCACCACTGTGTGTCACTGGTGTAATATTATAGTGTATCAGTGTCCAAGTACTTCATTATGTGATACATTTGTGTCCATAATCCAAGTAGTGAAAATCATAAAACATATATTAAACGCAAAGTTACAAAAATTCAAAGAGTCAAAAAGATGCAAATATAAGTCTCCTGATCATTGCTTACTTTGTCTCGAAACGGCAGATACATAATATCATCATCTAAAAATAGAAAAGAATGTATACCAATGTTATAAACAGTTTTTCCATGTATAAATATCCAATTTTTATTAAGGCTGTTTGGCTGTTTGCACTGTTATTTCCAAAAAGCTTCTCTTTGTAATATTATTTTTTTAATATTTATTCCTTCCCTAAGTAATGTGCTGGGCTGATAAGTCTCTCTTTTATATCCCTCTTTGTCTTTCTCTTTTTATTTCCTTTCTTCAACTTTGACTTTTAACCCTTTTATATACAAACAAAGGAAAATCTTTATATTTATATATATATATATATATATAATGTATTTTTTTTTATTCCCAGCCAATCAACAAGAAACATTTTTACATTTTAAATTTCAAAAAGTTTATATTTAAGTTTTCTTCAAGCTAGTTGGTTGTTTACAGTCTAAAATGCATCTCTGTTTATTCCTTCCCTTAGAGTTACAAAGACAAATCGGTAAGTCTCTTTTATACCCCTCATTGACTTACCTCTTTTTTGTTTAATCTTCAACTTAACAAAAAGTATGATAAATCTCGAAAATCAAATTGTACTTTTAAAAAACTCAAATCGAATTTAAATAACTCTAGTCAAATTTGACAGTTTAGAACATAACAAAAATTGAAAATTCGAATTTTCAGTTCGACCCTTAATCTGCCCCTAAATGTCGCTGTTGTCCAAGATGTGTAACATGTTTAGGATAAAGGCTTTGTAACTTTACCCTTGATAGTGCTGTCTATCAGAAGATTACTAATCAAACACAAGTCAACTTCAGGAAAAACTCATAACACATAAGGTGGAATTTTGTGCCTTTCTGCTATATGTCCCTCTTTTCTCAGCCATTTAATAAGAAAAAAATAAGTGACAATTTTTATTAAGGCTGTTTTCACTGTTATTTCCAAAAAGCTTCTCTTTGTAAAATTATTTATTTAATATCTATTCCTTCCCTAAGGAATGTGCTGGGCTGATAAGTCTCTCTTTTATATTCCTCCTTGTCTTTCTCTTTTTATTTTATTTCCTTTCTTCAACTTTGACTTTCAACCCTTTTATATATAAACAAAGGAAAATCTTTATATATATATATATATATATTTTTATATATATCTATATATCTATATATATATATATATATATATATATATATATATATATATATATATATATATATATATATATATATATATATATATATATATATATATATATATAATGTATTTTTTTATATTCCCAGCCAATCAACAAGAAACATTTTTACATTTTAAATTTCAAAAAGTTTAAATTTAAGTTAATTTAATATTCTTCAAGCTAGTTGGTTGTTTACAGTCTAAAATGCATCTCTGTTTATTCCTTCCCTTAGTGTTACAAAGACAACTCGGTAAGTCTTTCTTTTATACCCCTCATTGACTTACCTCATTTTTTGTTTAATCTTCAACTTAACAATTTTATATACCATCAAAGGAAAATCTGTAAATGTTTTAACTTAATACTCGTCCTTATGTAAAAATTCTAGTACTTTTCAGCCAAAGGTAATGTGATACTAACACAATATTAACGTGATACTGACACTTTTCTATAAAAATCCATAGGAATGTGTCAGCATTGCTAGAAAGTTATTTGCACTAATTTCCTCAGAAATGTGCCCCCAAACATTTTCGCCATTTTTAACACTTCAAAATTCGACCCTTGATAAATCTGCCCCTAATAGTTAGCACTTATCCATATGTTATTCCATGCAGTTGTATTCCAACTGTTAATGAGGAAGGTGATTTATCATGAGCATAAATAGTCCCCTTTTAGGACAAAAGGAGATTATACTGGCTCCTCTGCATTTGTAATTTACGCTATTAAGAGCCTGTGTTGGCTTCAGTATGTTTGGCTGAAGTCACACATGGTTAGGGAAATTATTATTTGTTTAATAGACCTATAAGAGATAGACATAAGTGCTCACTATTGGGCAAATTCACTAAGATTCGTAGTTGCGACAGCGTCTGCTTCGCCGCACTTCGCCAGGCGAATTTTCGCCAGCCCTATGCAAATTCACTAAAATCCGAAGTTGCGCTCAGGGGAAATGAAAGGTTGCGAAGTTGCACTAGCGTTAATTATAAAAAAAGAAAAAACGCCAGTGTTTTTTGGGACTTTGAAAAAATTTCAACTTTTTTTGAAGCAATCCCTATCTACTCTATTGCACTTCGCCTGGTCTGAGGTGGCGAAGGAAGTCTAGCGTAAAAGGTAGCGTTCAGAAAAATGCACGCGTCAGTGAATTTGCATAGTTACGTCCATTGTGCAAATTCGTAAGTAACACTAGTAACACTAGCGATTTTACGCCAGTGTCCGTTAGTGAATCGGCGAATTAACGAAAATGCGTTACGCTAGCGTTAGGCTCTTCGTCCTTGTGAATTTGCCCCTATGAGTATCTGTGTTTCTTGCAACTGTTTAACAATCCTATTCTGTTGCTTTATTGTATTGTGGAAATTTATCTTGGAATACAATGGGTGCACCAGTAGCTGACAACGTGATAATTAGTATATCCCTGTTGTCCAAGATGTGAAACATGTTTAGGATAAAGGCTTTTTAACTCTACCCATGAAGGTGCTGTCTATCCGAAGGTTAAAATTCCCATAACTCCATATTATCTCTCATCTAACACCCAAACCTAAAAACGAGCAAAATGAAATCATTACTAATCAAACAAGAGTCAACTTTAGGATAAACTGATATATCACATAAGGTGACATTTTGTGCCTTCCTGCTATATATTCTTCTTTTCTCAGTGATGATTTTTATTTTGGCTGTTTGCACCGTTACTTCTAAAAAGCCTCTCTTTGTAATATTATTTTTTTAATATCTATTCCTTCCCTTAGAAAGGAAAAGGCTCTTTGCTGGTAAGTCTCTCTTTTATACCCCTCCTTGTCTTTCTCTTTGTATTTTCTCTCTTCAACTTCGACTTTCAACCCTTTTATATACAAACAAAGGAAAATCTTTATATATAATGTATTATTTTTTTATTCCCAGCAAATTAACAGGAAACATTTTTATATTTTACATTTCACAAAGTTTAAAATTTAAGTTTTCATTCAAGCAATTTGGTTGTTTACAGTCTAAAATGCATCTTTGTCTATTCCTTCCCTTAGAGTTATTCGGAAAGGACAGTGTCGGTAAGTCTCTTTATACCCCTCCTTGACTTTCTTCTTTTTTTGTTTACTTTCTTTAACTTAACCCTTTTATATACCATCAAATGAAATTCTGTAAATGTTTTACCATAATATGGGCCCCTATGTAAAACATTCTACTACTTTTCAACCAATGGTAATGCGAAACTAACACAATATTAAAGTGATACTGACACTTTCTTATAAAAATCCATAGGAATGTGTCAGCATTGCAAGAAAGTTATTTGCACTAATTTCCTCAGAAATATTCCCCCCAAACCACCAAAGTCACTAAACCAACCCACCTTTTTTTTTATTTGGTCACATGGGGCTGAGGTTGGGGTAATCCTTCCATAAACTGGGGTGTGAATAAAAACAGTACTTTAGCCTAGAGGTGTGCGGATCTGCCCAAGGTGAAAAATGATTACTAATAGCAGTCTTTGCAATTAAAATAAGACCATCTTATTTATTTTTTTTATATAAAGACAGTGAGTCACCAAGAAATCCCCACAGTCAAGAAATGAGGGAGCTGTAGAATATTAAAGGTTTCCCCCTGAAGACAAATGTAATAACAAAACAATGTATCTGAAGAGAATCTATAATCAATTTCCACCCACAATTAATTGTAATGGCAGTGCACGCTTAAACTGAGGTTATCTGTAAATAATATCCTTTTATTCAGTAGTAATAAGTAGTGGCTGGTCAGCTTACTCAATTAAATAATTCCATTAAAAACAAATATGTATTTCTAAAATCCTCAAATTTATCACTAGCTGAAGTTTGTGCTGCTCAATAGATAAATCCTTAAAAAATGTAAATATATTGTGACAAGCTGGCTACCTGTACAATTTTTGGTGATATTTAGCTATAGTAAACAGGTAAGCAGCGTATCGGGAGCATAAAGTCAGGGACACCACGTCTTCAGGCAAAAACACAGGTTTATTTAAGAAAACTCTTCCCAACATAAATGTACTGGCATAGTTCATTAAGTTAAACTTTTCCCAACTTTGGGGTTCTCACCATACAGGGTCCCTTCCACACTATGGAATATTCTGTTCTTCTCACTAAGCCCTGCTGACTCTCCTCTAGGGATACAAATTTACCAGCCTCTGGCCACACCAAACCTCCCTCCAGCACAAGGAGGGCTTCAGGACCCACACATATATTGCATATTTTTGCACTTACACTTTTTGTCTGTTGTCCGGTACATCTATGTTGTGTGTAGCACCATGGTCCTAGAGGAACGTTGTTTCGTTCCACTGTGTACTGTACAAACATATATGGATGAAACTACAATAAACTCACTCTTGACTTGACTCTTGACATCCTCCTCCAGAACATGGAGGTATCCCAGGACTCTTGTGACGAATCCTTACCCTGGTGGTCTAATGGTGGTGCGGCGGGGATGCCCACCGCACCGTACTGCTCCTTCACTGCCGGCTTCCTAATGCGCGCCGCGCGCGCATTTCCGGTTTTTATAGGAGCGTGATTACGTCAGCGCGCAATGACGCGAAATTCAAATAGGATTGGAAGGGACATTTTCTTCTATGTCATTGCCCGTGATAGGATTTGTTCCTGGAGCTGTTAGCTGTTGCTATTCTGTTTGAATCTGATTATCTGTTTTGACCCCTGCCTGGCTGTTTGACTACTCTGATCTCTGGAACCTGACCCTTGCCTGAAACCGACCTTGATTCTGCTTAACCCTTCTGTTCGATGTTCTGGTTTGACCTCTGCCTGGTATTTGACTCCGATTCTGCCTCATCCCATCTGATTGATTACCCGGTTTTGACCCTTGCCTGCCTGACGATTCTAGCTATCTGCCTGCCTCGACCCGGCCAGTCTGACCACGAATCTGTCTTACGTTGTTGTACCACGACCTTCGGCCTAACTGATTTTAACAACTGTCGTGCCCCTTTGCTTGCCAGAACTCCTCGCCTTGCTCCTCTCGGAAAGTCCAGGTGGCATCTGAGTAAGCTGAGGGCTCCTCCCGAAGCCAAAGGCGGTCACACTACTGGTGAAGCCGAGAAGAGACCAGGGAGCTTGGCACTAGTTCTGGTTTAGGGTGCCGACCGTGACAACTCTGAGGTGTAATCCCACACGTCTTTTATCTGTTGCTCATCTGCAGATTATCAAATAATCAGATTAGCTACCTCTAATTGGGCAACTACAAAATCCTAAATGGAGTATGGAATGGAGGCGCTCCTCCATTCACTCCAGGGACCCATTTATCCAGCTTTTCTCAAGATGGCAACTAAACATAGCCTTACTTACTGCAGCAACATCCGTTTTCAAATTACAAAGTTCAACACATTACTGAGAGAGAAAGTCCTTGCTGTATATAGTTCAATTCCTCACCAGTTTAGATTAAAAACAAAAAGAAAAAAAAGGGAGAAATAGTCTTGAAGCAGAAAAAGGATGGGGGAAAGAGTCACTTAACCTATAGTTAACTGTGACTGTGGTGGGCCAGTAAAAGCACCCTCAAGGTGGTAGTGTCACACTTGGGTGGGTTATTGATTATAGTGCCAGCGGGCCAGCAGTCTCAGGATGTCCCTTTAATATGCCAGCTATATCAGCACCTTTAATAAGCATGAGTAAAAGTCCCTACCACCATAGGTATCTGCTCTTCGGTTCCATCACTTGATGTTTCCTGCAAAAGTTTTTCCCTTCGACTCTCTAATCCAGGAGTGCCCTATACTTGTGTGAGGTCTTCTTTTAGTGATGTTGTCCCATTATGATCTACATCCATAAAAGCATTGTTCCACGAAAAATATTACTTAAATAATGATTTATGAGAAAATGTATATTGCCATATTTAATAAACAACTATTTCTTATGCTACCATAACATAATAAATATCTGAATAAAAAACATGAAACAGGAGGGTGATATAGACAAGCTGTTTATTGACAGTGTCTTGAGATCTACTGATCACCAGCTAAAGGTCTACTGGTAGATCCCAATCTACCTTTTGAGCACCCCTGATCTAATCCCCCGACAATACTCCAATTTTACTATGCCCCCCAAACTGGTTTGGTTGCAGCCTTAGTCAGTTCTGCCTCGCCCTTCCCATTTGGTGATTTCACAGATGAGTGGGTTGGGCCGATATATAAATAATGGAGGTGGGTTGGGAAGGGTTTGGTGCCGTCGTGTTCAGGTTGGTTGTGGTTTCAGGAATAACTTTTTGTACCAACTGCCCTGGACTGCCATCTTCCCTGCTTACCTGGAGCCCCACACTTTAGCATGTACAGGGCGGCAGTGACTGGAAGACCACCTACTGCTCTGCTACCTGACCCTTTCTCTGACCAGCGCACCTGCTGCTTACATTGGTAAATGTAGGCTTTCCCCCATCCAGTGTGGAAAACCAGGCTGTCCAGTTGAAAACCGCCAGATTTCCAAATTAGGAAACTGGACACCTGACAAGGTGTCATCATAAAACTTCACAACTCAAAGTTAGGAACATTGCTCACTTTTATGCAGTGATGACACTGCCAATTTATTGATTTTTTTATTGATCTCCTCTTTATCAGGAATAAAGTATTACACATAATCAAAGTGTTTTAAAAGCACATAACCCTGCCCCTTTTCTCCATGTAAAGTGCCAGAACAAAGAAAGCAAATTCTTCAAGAGCCCTGTTTAGCAAAGTGAAGCTCCTAGGGGCAAATTCACTAAGGCACGAAGCGCCGAACGCTAGCGTTAATTCGCTAGCATTTGGCATTTTCGCTACTGCGCAAATTCACTAACGAACGCTGGCGTAGTTTCGCTAGTGTTATTTCGCAACCTTACGCCAGGCGAATCTTCGCTAGCGACGAAACTACGCAAATTCACTAACTTGCGCAGTGTAGTGAACGCTACCTTTTACGCTAGACTTCCTTCGCCACCTCAGACCTGGCGAAGCGCAATAGAGTAGATAGGGATTGTTTAAAAAAAAGTCTAAATTTTTTCTAAGTCCCAAAAAACGCTGGCGTGTTTTCTACATGATGGCTGATAGGCTGAAAAAGATCGAAAAATTTTTGGGGCTCCCCTTCCTCCCCCCTACATTTCCTGACTCATGGCAACCTACCTAGACAGTGGGCACATGTGTAGGGCAAAATAAAAATTTTATTTGCTGATTTGAAGGTTTTCTAGGCATTTGTAGTGCAGATACGTATTCCTCCATTGAAATTTGAATTTCGCGCCATATGCAAATTAGCCTTCGCTAGCGTAACTTCGCTTTACATAGCGAATCAACGCTAGCGCAACTCCGCAACCTTACGCTACCCCTGTGCGCAACTTCAGATTTTAGTGAATTTGCGAAGCGCTGGCGAAACTACGCCTGGCGAAGTGCGGCGAAGTTGCGCCCTAATATCTATAAAATGTCTATAAAGAAATTAACATTTTAGTAGGTCTCAGAAGAGCAATTTCAGGGCTTACGTTAATATTAAGCTTTATGTCCCCATTAAAGGGGCAATATACCCCCTTGTTCAAAATAAGTGCAATGAATAAGGCTTGTGTTGGCAGGGGCGCTCCACCAATGAGGAGAGTTGAGGCACTCGCCTCAGGCGGCAGCGCCCTCCTGGTTGCCAGGGGCGGCAAAAATGCCGCTCCTGGTAACTAAGAGCCGAATTTACACTTTTCAACCCGGGAAATTCGACTCTTCTAGTGCAGAGATCGCAATTGCACTCTCTGCACTAGCGACGTGGACCGCCCCTGACCCCTCGAGTGCGCCATGGAACGCCCGACCCCCTCCGGCGCTGAAGAAGTGAGTGTAGTGAGGAGGGGATTGGGCGGCAAAAGGAAGGTCGCCTCAGGCGGCAAAATGACCAGGATCGCCCCTGTGTGTTGGACATACCTTTTGCCTATTAGCAGGGTCCAGTACATCCCTCACATGGACCAAATATGGAATAGCTTTGATTTCCCTTTTTGCCCTGCTCCAGAAAACAGAGCTTGACAAAGAGACATAAATTATATTGATTTCAGCAGCTAAAAGGGGCCAATAATAACATTAATCTTTAACGTCAGAATGTTATATGACCATTGCGAAAAGAGTGAAGTTAGAGATCGCCACAGTCATCTAGAATGAAATTCCGCCACTCTCCATTCATTTCTATGGGATTTTTAAAAGAGTATTTATCAATGGTGAAAGTGAAAGTTCGCCCTTTCATAAATACGCCTTTCAAACTCCCATAGAAACGAATGGAGAGAGGCGGAATTTCACTCTAGCGAACTGTGGAGATCTCTGACTTCACTCTCTGATAATTATACCACCATGTCTGCATCCCTTTTTGACCAATATATTTTTTGCTGCAAAATATTTAACAAAACTCCAGAATAAACAGCAACTGGTAGAGATTTGCAACCCACCTAACATTTTTAACTTCGTGTCATCTTCTGGCCTTATGATAATATTTGTGCTGGGCTGACAGGGAAAGGAAAATCAAGCCACTATTTTGTGTGCAGCACCTGGGAGCACTTAGATATCAGGGATTGCCCAGGCATTCCTTTTCCCTGGGTCTGAGAGAGTGATAAAGCAGTGCCCATTTGCAGATAGCTGTGAGACACACGGAGAGTGATGCAGGGGCAGGTAAATGATTTTAATAGATCAATTAAACTGTTTTTAATAACAAAATAACTACTGACTTTCATTATCCTCTCCAGACAATTATCCACCCTTAATATTAAGCAGAAGAGCCCTGCCTGAGGGACGCCAGCTGGGTGACAGTAACAAGACTCTCTCTGTACCCAGTAAGGACACAGGATGGGGAGATCCACTGAATCCAGACAGGAAGCAGATTATAAACTCAAGCAAAGGTAAGGGTAAGTATGATAACCAGAATAGACATTTTTGGTGAGAAACATATAACCTGCATTAGTGTGTGGGGCATAGCATGTTGGTACATACCACATGAGAAATGTTATATACAGTTTGTAGAACACAGTAGCATGAGGAATATTCTGTTTTTATGCATTAAATTGCTTGATAAATGCTCTGCAGTGGGTAAGTGCGCAGCACACTGGGTTGATACAGAGTTATTCCCTAGGAACAAGGATACAGTGTAGTGTAATGAGTTGTCAGCAGGGATGCTGCCAAATACAAACGGCAGAAGTGGGGGGCTAAGGAGAAAACTAATATAACACTGGTCCAGTAGCCTGTTCCAAACTAGGGTATAGGTATGCAGTCCTATCAACAAGTACTGTACATGGCTCCAGCATTGTGGCTACAGCTCCCTAGCTGCTATGCCACTTGACTAGTTACAGATCCAGTACATTTGGGAATAAAACATAACAAGAAATCTGTGATAGGTATAGGACCAGATCTGCAAGTTTTTTATGTTTTGCTTTTGTGTTTTTAAGATAATCCTCCTGCCTAGAACCAGACAAATATTGAAACTATAAACCACAAGGTTGAAACGTGGTACTTGCTCTCCTAAATGATATAGATACAAAGTCTAAAACATAGATATTTTATTCTTGGGCATAATAGCAATTTGTTAAAAACATCCCAAACCCATAAAAAAACAATAAAGCAGCAGTTAGAGAGGGGCCCCTCCTATAAAATGCAAAAAAATTGATGTAATGTCATACAAACATGGGTGGCTTCGGAAAAAACCTGAATGATCCGTGAATATTAGTAAGTAAACAGTCCCTTACTGTAAGTTCTCTACGTCTGTATGTTCCAGCAAGACTTGCCCATCTTAGTGTTCAAACAATAATTCCTAGATTCAGATCTGCCTCACAGCCATATCTCCAACAAGGAAGAAGGAAAGGCCTATTTACTTGGGGGTGCAAAAAGTTAGCCATCCCCAAGTGATTATATATACTTGCCTCACACCCCGGGCCGGTGCTCCTAGCAGGAGAAAATTGCACCGGGCCGAGGTTCTTCCAGCAAACACCACGGAGCGATCGGCTTCCTTCTTCTTCTTTCTTCAAATTTACTGAGGCAGACGCATGCGCAGCAGAAAGAAATAGCCGAAGGTTCAGTTTTCACGTACTGTGCGTGCGCACCCGTGCAAAAAAAAAAAAGAGTAGAAGAAGGAAGCCGATCGCTCGCTGGAAGAACCCCCGGACCAGTGCAGTTTTCTGCTGATAAGCGCACGGGCCTGAGGTGTGAGGTCTCTAACCTTTGGCAACCCAAAGTAAATACAGTCGTTCCTTCTCCTTTAAAGGAGGACCCTACATTCCCTAACTGCCTCTGAAATCCCTTGACATCCGTTTCGTCACAAACATGACTTTCTCAAGAGGTCTCTAGGTTTAGAATTTCAATATTTGTCTGATTCTAATCGCATATGGTTGTGGTTGATCGTTTCCAAAATAATTTCTATGTTTTAGATTTTGTACGTATCATTTTAGAGTGTAAGTTCCAAGTTTCAACCTTGTGGTTTATAGTTTTACTTTTTGTCTAGTTATAATCTCATGTGATGGTGAAACACATGTGGATTGCTCTTGGAACTTAATCAGGTTGAATATAGGTTACACGTAGTTCACTTCTTTATGTATGGGATCAATCCTTCTTCCTCCTCCTCACCTTTTAAATTTACATAGTTATTCATTGGGAAATGAATCCCACAATTAATCTGAATCCCCATGAGTACTAAAGGTGACCATAGATGCATAATATAGTACGAAATAAATTTTCATATGATATACAGTGCGTGTATGGTGGGAGACGAGCCGACAGATATCAGCAGAAGACTTGGATATCAGTCATCTCGTCGATTGGAAAATTTTGATCTTGTGCCTATGAAGCCATTTTTAGTGCTGAATCATCAGATATAGGTAGAATTCTATTGTTTCTACCCTTATATCTAATGATTCAGCTTTACACGTGTGTGTTGAAACGAAGATCTTTCCTGGAAAAATCCAGGAAAATTTCCTATGAAAAACTGCAGACTCTTACGGATACGTCATTCAGCAATCACTCAATGTACCTTCTCTGTTAATATCTGTCAGAAATCCGTATGGCTTTATATTTTCAGGGCATGGACTTTGTTGACTTTAGGTATTGATAAAGACTATAAGAATTTTTATTTATTACTAATACTATTATTATTTTTCAGCTGAAATTTGTGGAGGAATTTGGAAACCTACTCATCAAAAGGAAGAAAATTGTAAGTTTTCTGGGTTCTATAATTTCATATATAAAATTAGAGCATCTAATACAGAAAAAAAAGGTTCATTCAAAACATTCATTTAAAAGCTGACCCTAGTTGGCCTTAGATTTTGTAACTGCTGCTTTAACTTTATTTGGCAATAAAAATTGATTTCAGTCGAGGAACTTTTAGATTCACAGCCACACATTTTTACTCTGTTGAATGTAGTTCAAGTTGTGCTTAGTATCCAGAGGAGGCAAAGAAAACATTGAATTTAGGTTGTTCATAGTACAGGTATGGGACCTGTTATCCAGAATGCTTTATATTTTCAGGGCATGGACTTTGTTGACTTTAGGTATTGATAAAGACTATAAGAATTTTTATTTATTACTAATACTATTATTATTTTTCAGCTGAAATTTGTGGAGGAATTTGGAAACCTACTCATCAAAAGGAAGAAAATTGTAAGTTTTCTGGGTTCTATAATTTCATATATAAAATTAGAGCATCTAATACAGAAAAAAAGGTTCATTCAAAACATTCATTTAAAAGCTGACCCTAGTTGGCCTTAGATTTTGTAACTGCTGCTTTAACTTTATTTGGCAATAAAAATTGATTTCAGTCGAGGAACTTTTAGATTCACAGCCACACATTTTTACTCTGTTGAATGTAGTTCAAGTTGTGCTTAGTATCCAGAGGAGGCAAAGAAAACATTGAATTTAGGTTGTTCATAGTACAGGTATGGGACCTGTTATCCAGAATGCTTTATATTTTCAGGGCATGGACTTTGTTGACTTTAGGTATTGATAAAGACTATAAGAATTTTTATTTATTACTAATACTATTATTATTTTTCAGCTGAAATTTGTGGAGGAATTTGGAAACCTACTCATCAAAAGGAAGAAAATTGTAAGTTTTCTGGGTTCTATAATTTCATATATAAAATTAGAGCATCTAATACAGAAAAAAAAGGTTCATTCAAAACATTCATTTAAAAGCTGACCCTAGTTGGCCTTAGATTTTGTAACTGCTGCTTTAACTTTATTTGGCAATAAAAATTGATTTCAGTCGAGGAACTTTTAGATTCACAGCCACACATTTTTACTCTGTTGAATGTAGTTCAAGTTGTGCTTAGTATCCAGAGGAGGCAAAGAAAACATTGAATTTAGGTTGTTCATAGTACAGGTATGGGACCTGTTATCCAGAATGCTTTATATTTTCAGGGCATGGACTTTGTTGACTTTAGGTATTGATAAAGACTATAAGAATTTTATTTATTACTAATACTATTATTATTTTTCAGCTGAAATTTGTGGAGGAATTTGGAAACCTACTCATCAAAAGGAAGAAAATTGTAAGTTTTCTGGGTTCTATAATTTCATATATAAAATTAGAGCATCTAATACAGAAAAAAAAGGTTCATTCAAAACATTCATTTAAAAGCTGACCCTAGTTGGCCTTAGATTTTGTAACTGCTGCTTTAACTTTATTTGGCAATAAAAATTGATTTCAGTCGAGGAACTTTTAGATTCACAGCCACACATTTTTACTCTGTTGAATGTAGTTCAAGTTGTGCTTAGTATCCAGAGGAGGCAAAGAAAACATTGAATTTAGGTTGTTCATAGTACAGGTATGGGACCTGTTATCCAGAATGCTCGGGGCCTGGAGTTTTCCAGATAATGGTCTACTTTAAATAAACATTAAATAAACCCAATAGGCTGTTTTGCTTCCAATAAGGATTAATTATATCTTAGTTGGGATCAAGTACAAGCTACTGTTTTATTATTACAGAGAAAAAGGAAATCATTTTTAAAAATTTGGATTATTTGGATTAAATGGAGTCTATGGGAGACAGCCATTCCGTAATTCGGAGATTTCTGGATATCAGGTTTCCCGATAAGGGATCCTATACCTGTACAGCTATGGCATCTATAATCTAGAAACCCCCAGTATCCAGAAATCTTCCCACATAGTCAATTTTAAGCAAATTATTCTATTTTTTTTAATGATCTCCTTTTTTCTCTGTAATAATAAAACAGCTAATACTTGATGGTCACTAAGCTTTGTGAATCCACATTGGTGGAAAAACAATCCTATTGTTTTGATTTCATGTGATTTTCAGGTATGGTGATCCAAATGACAGAAAAACTCTTATCAGGATTCATTCTGAATAATAAGTCCCATATCTGTACCTCAAAAAGGCATATTTCTTTAAGCCTTATATACTATGACTTTATATTACATCAGACATGAAAGTATTTTCCAAGGCAAATAATCCAGGCCAAATCCTTGCATCCTCTTCTACTTTCACCTGATCTCCAAGCACTGGGATAGGAGGAGGTGATGCAACTACATCTTATGGATCCTACCTTCAGTCATATTCACATTTTTGGGGTTTTGCACCAAAATCTACCCATTTTGTGGCCCGACAGGCAGGGACTTTACCGGTCCGTGCATAGTACAGATGGGACCTTGCAGTAAGGCAAATGCACAAACTTTTTACTAAGACCCCTACTGGCACCTCTTATTAAAGGGGTTCTCTGTCTCTTGGCAGAATATGTGCTTAAATTAACCTCTTTTATGCTAAATTATCACACCTTTGGCATGATATTAAGTATAATATATGATATAATATTAATTATAGGATATTTTTAATATGTATACATTTTTCAGGGGACAGAAACATCGAGTATAATCAGGGGTTTACTGATCAAGCGGAAGAAAAGAGTAAGTTTGGATGTAATGTAATATTAAAATTATTTAATCTGTTCAGCAGTAAGCATTGAACCCAGGATCCCAGGGCTGTAAAGCTGCAGTGCCACATGAAATATGTTTTTTATTCCTTTTGGTTAATCTCTGGTGGTATGTGGCCTTCAAGTTGTAAGCTCATGTTTGCATGTTTACTACTCACAATGGGATTGGCCAATATTTATTTTCAATTGTTATGAGTACCTTATCAACCTATGATTAAGTTCCCCCCCATCAAACACTTAAGGCTTATCTTTGGCACCTTCAATGGTCAATGTTTATAAATTAGTAAGCAGAAGCTGTACCTTTCTATATTACCTTCTGGGAGAGTCATGTAGCCAATCATCATAAAGAGGCGGAAACTTGGCACAGTCCAGCAGAGGGTTCTTCTGGTGGTACTGTGTCGAAAGGATAAGGAAGATTTCTGGATAGAGGAAATAGCACTGAAGTGGTGTGTTGCTTAGGGAAATCCATTTTAAGGCCTGCAGGCTGACCAATACATATAGCTGTAATTACATGTATTACTGTCGGTATTATGCCACAGTTTCCTAAAAGACTCATTCACAATGCCTCAGCAGCATTCTGTAAGGCTCTCCAGTGCTTTGTGCACCACCATTTTGCAAACACTGTATTGAAGTATGTACCTTGTACCCCTTAGGGCAGTCAAAAGTTTTTATCAAACAAACCAGACAATGTAACTGAAGGAGTCGCAGTGGGACATGGATTTTTACTATTGAGTGTTGTTCTTATATCTACCAGGCAGCTGTTATCTGATTACCTTCCCATTATTCTGCTGATGGGCTGCTGGGGGGGGGAAGGGAGGGGGGTTATATCACTCCAACTTGCAGTGCAGTGGTAAAGGTGGCCATACACGGGCAGATTAAAGATGCCAACTTAGGCAGATTTGACAGTTTATCTGCCCATGTGTGAGGGCGTCGGACGGGTCTTCCCAATCGATACCTGGCTAAAAATCAGATTTTGATTGGGCAGGTTTGATTTTTTTCTGCGATCAAACACCGCATCGTATTGTTTATTTCGGTCTTACGATCATTTGACTCCCATTTATTTCATATAATCTGGGCCGATAGTTCAGATTAACCTGATATCGACCTGCCAGTGGTGGGCATACGGGGGAAAGATCCATTCGTTTGGCGACCTCGTCAAACGAGTGGATCTTATCATGTATGGACACCTTAAAGAGTGACTGACATTTATCAGAGCACAAGTCACATGACTGGAGGCACCTGGGAAACGTACAATATGTCTAGCCCCATGTCAGATTTCAAAATTAAATACGTATAAAAAAATCCATGTGCTCTTTTGAAAAGTCTGCTGGAGCAGCACTATTAACTGATGCATTTTGAAAAAACACGTTTTCCCTTGAAAATCCTTTTGAGTAGAATAATATTGATCAAATCAAAAATTAACTTTGTAATGCAGAACACAATCCATTTTTGTTGCCTGCTTTGTACTGTATTTGACTGTATTGTGTATTTTTCCCCCAGGCCAACAGACAATAACCAAAAGAAAATTCACCAAATTTTCAATGAAATCCCAGTTTAAAGGTGTGTTTAGAGTGTTCTGCATTCATTTTAAATGCACAAACATTTGTACGTATAGAAAAAAATAATGTTGCAAGGAACCCGCAATCTTGTTTAAACTGACAGCTTCCTAAAAGGCAGGAATCATTGATATAATATGCTCAGACTCTATGTCAATCACTGTCATTGTATTTAAATGAGTGTATTTAAATTCATCATAATCTTTCTCAGATTTCTTTATTCAGTGACATAGGATGACTCAAAATGCACTTGAATCACTGACGTTGCATGTTTGTTGTTTAGGTTGTAGAATGTCCTGCTCTTAGCAACCTTTCAGTTGGTCCTTATTATTTGACAGTAGGTGCAAGTGCTAGGCACAAAAATGAAGCTGTTGAGTGAAAACTTCTTGTATTTACTCAAACTCACCTATAGCAGTGCCCTACCAGCAGTTTACTAGTTGTCCCCACTTCGTGCATGTGAGCAAGGTGCAGTGTGTTCAGGGACAAATAAGCCCCATACCTAATACATTGCTTAAGGTGGTAAGTGTATGCAATTTCACATAAACTAAAGCTGGCCATAGACACAAAGATCCGATTGTACGAATCAATGTACGATCGGACTTTCCCATCTCCCGACCTGCCACTAACCATTCAGATCAAAGTCTTACCATTCCGATCAAATAAAGTAGTTAAACAACAGATCAGCCGATGTTCTGCCCCTGACAGCAATCGTACGATAGACAAAGCTAGTGACAGTCTCCCACTGAAAATCGTACGATCGGCAATACATGCAGAGATATTATCGGCAGCCGACAGAAATTTTCTAAACCGTCCAATCGACCAAACGACCGATCTCCGCTGGACGAAAAATGACGGGACTCTTCACACACGTTATGAAAATCGTACGAATCCTCGATTCGTACGATGAGATCTTTGCGTCTGTGGCCAGCTTTACACTGCCTTTCACTTTGAACTCCCCCCCCCCAGCCTATACATGTTTGGTTTTCCGGGTACAATGAGCCAGTACTTATTCGATTTTTGTTAAACCTCTTCTACCTAGATACCAATGTGATAATAAATAAACTAAAGGATTTTTTCTTTCTGATGAATGAAATTACATGGATTCTATGTGTTCTCATTGCAACTTCACAAGTAGTAGTTGGTGAGTACCTGCATATTATATGTTTTTATTGGCAGTTTTCCCTTTATGTGAGTGCTGTGGACTTCTGTGACCTCTGTACTGACATCATTCTCTTCTGTGCTCTCTCCACAAGCGTTTCTCCTCTTCTTTTTACTCGTATCAGTAACCTACTTTCTGGCTCTATAGTTTATCAACATTTCAGCAGTTTGTAGAAGAAACTTTATTAGTACTCTTACGCTTAGTTCAATTTGAATAGGGCGGGTACATATAGGTCATATATATATATATGTCTTTATTAGAGATGTTGGTGCAAATGCTTGAAGTGGCCACTTATTATTACACGTGTCCATGGAAGCAAAATAAAGACAAAAGATCTTCTAATGCCCTAGACATGAGCCCACCCTAAAACAAATGTGGCATGACCCTCAAATGGTTGGGAAAAAAATGTTAACTCAAAAATGTTTGATAGTTAGGACTTTTTGAAGGCAATCCCACTTTAAAAAATGAAAGCATTTTGTAGAACTTTTATTGAGATGGATGAAGCTTCATTTTTATCACTTTGCCTGGTCTTAGGTGGCGAAGGAAATGCTGGTGAAAGGTAACTGGTGGTAACGTTCTGTAAAATTCACACTTTAGTATTTGCCTGAGCGAAAATTCACCTGGCGATCAGGGGCGATCCTGGTAACTTCGCCACCTGAGACGACCTTCCTTTTGCTGCCCCCACCCCTCTCCACGGCACTCACCTCTTCAGTGCCCGAGGGGGTCGGGGGCGGTCCACATTGCACCGGAGGGGTCGGGGGTGGTCCACGTCGCTATTGCAGAGAACGCGATTGAGCTCTCTGCACTAGAAGAACCAAATTTCTGGGTTGAAAAGCGGAAATTTGGCTCTTAGTTACCAGGAGAGCCATTTTTGCTGCCCCTGGCAAACAGGGGGGCGCTGCCGCCTGAGGCGAGTGCCTCAACTCTCCTCATTGGTGGAGCGCCCCTGCTGGCGATAGGGCATGAAACTGCGCTATCAACAGTCTCTTTCACTAGAGAATTGTCTTCTTTAGTAAATCTGCCTCAGTGTCTCAGAAAGCTACGGACAAGAACACAAAACACTGCAGGATTTGTAGTCTTAGCAAAAAGACAGCTGGTTACTGCTACATTGATTTAAAGAGTCAGAACCAACACTGCTGATACAAAACCATTATGCCAAAAAAGTGAGGGATATAGTTCCCTTTAAAATAATGCCAACTTAAATCAATTCTTGACATATACAGCAGTTTCTAAAATATATTTCATTTCTCACTTGTAGATTTTTATTTTAAAGGATCAGTTCAGTGTAAAAATAAATCTGGGTAAATTAAAAAATGTTTCTAATATAGTTACTCCGCGTCACCAAGCCCCAGAACTGCAGGATAATGCACTTGCATGAAAATGTTTCCTTTAACTAAACCTAAACACGAACCAAGAAACATTAAAGGGATACTGTCATTGGAAAACATGTTTTTTTCAAAACACATCAGTTAATAGTGCTACTCCAGCAGAATTCTGCACTGAAATCCTGTGGGCAGCTGGGAAATTGACAAAATGTCTAGCCCCATGTCAGATTTCAAAATTGAATGTAAAAAATCTGTTTGCTCTTTTGAGAAATGGATTTCAGTGCAGAATTCTGCTGGAGCAGCACTATTAACTGATTCATTTTGAAAAAAATTTTTTTTCCCATGACAGTATCCGTTTAAGTAATTGTAAGACGGCTTTGGACTTCATTGGGGATGTGCTGGCATAGGCCATTGTATAGAACCAAGAAACAGGCAAATTTACTTATGGTCGAATATCAAGGGTTAATTAAACCTCGATATTCGACTGGCGAATTGAGATCCTTCGACTTCGAATATCGAAGTCGAAGGATTTACCGTAATTCGATCGAACAAAAAATCGTTCAATTGAATGATTAAATCCTTCAAATCGTTCGATTCGAAGGATTTTAATCCATCGATCGAAGATTTTTCTTCGACCTAAAAAAGCTAGCAAAGCCTATGGGGACCTTGCCCATAGGCTAACATTGACTTCGGTAGGTTTTAGGTGGCGAACTAGGGGGTCGAAGTTGTTTTTTTAAAGAGACAGTACTTCGACTATCAAATGGTTGAATAGTCGAACGATTTTTAGTTCGAATCGTTCGATTCGAAGTCGTAGTCGATGGTCGAAGTAGCCAAAAAAATCATTCGAAATTAGAAGTTTTTTTTATTCTTTTCCTTCACTCGAGCTAAGTAAATGGGCCCACTAAGTAATTGCAAGGCTTTAGACTTCATTAGGAATGTGCTGGCACAGGCCATTTTATAGAACCAAGTGATTGGCTTTTAACTTCACTGGGTATGCGCCGCCCCGGGCCATTGTATAGAACCAAGGAACGGATTTGCAACAGGTACACAATACTATTCACAGAATAAAGATGATTTCAGGCATTCCATGAATCGTATGGCACCATTGGGAATAAGTTGTACTCGTATATTGCAAACAAAACTGAAAGATTTATCATATATGACTTTCCGTCTCCAAGAAAAGCCAGATTTTCTGTTGAGTGGCAATATTTTAGGCACCCCCAGTGAATCCAGTTGCTAAGGTTTCCCCATGCTAATGTACTTGTCCAGGGAAAAAATGAATTGTGTGCTGCACCACCATTTATATTACCTTTCCCAGACATCCCTACCCCTGAATTAAATGACATATGCACAGTAGAGTTAAATCATACACTAGTGTGAATGTCCAGGCCCATGCTGTGCAGAGTTCAGACCAATATGCATTCACTACCTGCCAAAGTAGTTTTTTTCTGTGGGTCAGACTGGCCCACACATCACTATTCAGTGACCTTGACTGTCTATTCAAATGGACAGGTAGGCCCAAAACCTTTTATTTAGGCAAGTTTGGACCCACGATTTCCCACTCCAGTCTGTCATGGGTGGGTGGCAGTCCTGACTCACCACCAGCCCAGTCCTTGCAACCCTCCTCACCCTGTCCCAACCAATATCACTGGAGAAACTGCCTTCTACAATGATTTATATAAGCTCCCACTCTAGTGAGGACAATAGACGGTGGAATTAGACATACAGTATCTTGTTGCCACGGACTGCTCTAGTCTTGGTTGTGGTGAGGGTGGATTAGGTTCAGGGCCATACAAATATTTTTCCACTTGTGCATCACTTCTATGCACTGTATTCAGTAAACCCTAGGGTTGTGTCTCACTTGAGTCAAAAGACTGGGGTAGATAGAGTAAAAATACAAATATAAACCGAAAATTTGTGTAAATTACAAAAAACTAACACCTCCATCAATTCATTATTGGGGTTTAAAGTTCCTTTTGATCCTGGGGTATTATAAATTATTGTAAATGCTGCCGTCTTTTAGAAGGTATATAAAAACTTTAAAAATAACTTTGTTTGTATACCCTAAACATGCTTATTTCTTTTTTCTGTCTCAAGCTGAAACTGCCCTCACAAAGACACTGTCAGTTCCTGTGTCTTCTGATATCGAGCTCTGTGGTCTGACATGTGAGACAAGTGGCATGTACACCCTGGACCGTGAATTTGGTGTCCCAATTCTGGATTATTTTTGCCCTGAAAAATCCATTAACTTCCATGACTGGAACAGAGAGCGCCTGCAAGTAAATGTATCCACTGGCTGTTGCATCATCAAAAATGCTCTGAAGAGTGATACTGGTAACTACGAGTTGATGTTTCAAGGAACAAAAAAGGAAATTTGGGTCCAGAAAACATCATGCTTAGTAATAGGTAAGTTATCTGGCCGTAAGTAGTATGCAAGCACAATTTCCATTGGTTAAATTGTGTATCTTCATGTAGAATCCACCTGCTGTGTAATAGAGCACAGAGCAAGTGTGTCAAAGTTAACCAGTACAATGAAGTAATACAAAGTAACATAGTAATTTAGGTTGAAAAAAGACACATATCCATCAAGTTCAACCTTCTAAGTCTTTATATAACTTGCCTAACTGCTAGTTGAAGCCTCTCCAATTTGCCTCAGAGGAGGAATCCAAGATGGCAATGGGACCAGTCCCTGGATCAACTTGTACTATGAGCTATCTCCCATATCCCTGTATTCCCTCATTTGCTAAACACCTTCCAACCCCTTCTTAAAGCTATCTAATGTATCAGCCTGTACCACTGATTCAGGGGGAGAATTCCACATCTTCACAGCTCTCACTGTAACAAACCCCTTCCCAATATTTAGGCAGAACCTCTTTTCTTCTAATCGGAATGGGTGACCTTGTGTCAGCTGGAAAGACCTACTGGTAAATAAAGCATTAGAGAGATTATTATATGATCCCCTTATATATTTATACATAGTTATCATATCTCCCCTTAAGCGCCTCTTCTCCAGCGTGAACATCCCCAATTTGGCCAGTCTTTCCTCATAGCTAAGATTTTCCATACCTTTTACCAGCTTAGTTGCCCTTCTCTGTACCCTCTCTAATACAATAATGTCCTGTTTGAGTGATGGAGACCAAAACTGTACGGCATATTCTAGATGGGGCCTTACAAGTGCTCTATACAGTGGAAGAATGACCCCCTCCTCCCTTGACTCTATGCCCCTTTTAATACAGCTCAAGACCTTATTTGCCCTTGATGCTGCTGACTGGCATTGCTTGCTACAGACAAGTTTATCATCTACAAGGACTCCAAGGTCCTTTTCCATAATGGATTTGCCTAGTGCAGTCCCATTAAGGGTATAAGTGGATATTTTTACATCCCAGGTTCATGACTTTACATTTATCAACATTGAATCGCCAGTTTGTCAAGATCTTGCTGCAAGGACGCTGCATCCAAGATGGAATTAATTAAGCTGAATAGTTTTGTCATCTGCAATATCAGCAAGTAGTAATCAATTAGCAATTAGTTTTAATCAGTCTGCAACAGGTTAGACAGAATTATTGCTATGAAAAACTGCTTTGATGCAATTGTAGCACCCAGGTAACTAATGCTAATTATGCCATCAGGATGCTTTATTAGGAATGGGAGCAACAGAATGGCTTTCTTCATAAAAAATCTCCACAATGCCGCTTATTTTCCCCATGTTTTTAGTCTGCTTCTGGCCACCACAGTGCTTTTGATCAGTTCTATTGCTATAATACCATTATAAGGGATACCTACTACCCCCTACTGTAAATTCTAACGATATTAGAAGTCACAGAGGGGTTCTGTGACCATAAAAAGGCACAAGGCTGCAGGAAACTCTGTGTAACACGTATGCCTGTGGTTAAATTATAAGCAAAACAGGATTCTTAAAGGGATACTATCATCAGAAAACATGTTTTTTTCAAAACACATCCGTTAATAGTGCTACTCCAGCAGAATTCTGCACTGAAATCCATTTCTCAAAAGAGCAAACAGATTTTATATATATTCAATTTTGAAATCTGACATGGGGCTAGACATTTTGTCAATTTCCCAGCTGCCCCTGGTCATGTGACTTGTGGCTGCACTTTAGGAGAGAAATGCTTTCTGGCAGGCTGATGTTTTTCCTTCTCAATGTAACTGAATGTGTCTCAGTGGGACATGGGTTTTTACTATTGAGTGTTGTTCTTAGATCTACCAGGCAGCTGTTATCTTGTGTTAGGGAGCTGCTATCTGGTTACCTTCCCATTGTTCTTTTGTTTGGCTGCTGGGGGGGAAAGGGAGGGGGGATGATATCACTCCAACTTGCAGTACAGCAGTAAAGGGTGATTGAAGTTTATCAGAGCACAAGTCACATGACTTGGGGCAGCTGGGAAATTGACAATATGTCTAGCCCCATGTAAGATTTCAAAATTGAATATAAAAAAAATCTGTTTGCTCTTTTGAGAAATGGATTTCAGTGCAGAATTCTGCTGGAGCAGCACTATTAACTGATTCATTTTGAAAAAATTTTTTTTTTACCCATGACAGTATCCCTGCACTGAACTGTCCAGTTAGTTACCTTAACAATTTGTTTTGATCAGTTTATTATAAGTTATAAAGTAGAAATAAATATGTGATTCTTGCTATAGGCAGTTGTGCTGGTTTAATTTAGTGCAACAAAGAGAAAGGGCTATCCGGCACTCAGAGAAATCCACAGGGCCAAAAGTACAGCTACAGTGTGTATTTTTGTCAGTTCCAAACACAACTTTTTATTCTATTGGCTTCTGAATGTGCGCCAAGCGTAAGAAAATGCAGCATGTTGCGGCTAATCAATGGAACACAAATGGAGTAGAATGGAATTCAGAATGCTCATGAGTACAGCCAAGCAGAATATAATGGAATTATTTAGCAAATGCGTTTAGGTGTGTTCAAATCTGCACTCAAATGCGCATCAAATGCCTAAAAACACTTCTGTGTGTAAGAGCCTTAAGGGCGAAGCAGAATGATTTTTATCTCCGTTCGTTAGAAGAGCTACTTCTCTACCTTTGAAAAAATTACACTATTTATTGAGGAAGAGTGGAAAGTGAGTTCAGTTAAAAAAAAAACAAATTTTCTTTTAGTGCTTTATAATGGCAACCATTTAGGAAAATATGAAAACATTTTCAATGCTATTTCTTATTCTTATTCTTATTTTTATATAAGGATTTTGAAGGTATATACTGCCCCTTTGAAGATGTCAGCCCAAAAAATGCCCATAGTGAAAGAAAATGCCATTCTATTCTTTCCAAAACATCCAAATTAATATTTTCAGTGATTATTACCTAAATGGTTTGTAATGGAAAGAGATTCTGTCTGCCCCTCTGTATTGTCTGCACTGTTGGTTCTGACATTTAACATAACGTAGCACAAGTCAGCTAGCCGAGACCCTATTGGATTCTATTTGGTCCTTTCAGACTGAATAATTGCTATTGAAAGCAGTTCCTGTCCAATTTTGTTTCTGCACGAGTGTTAATGAATTCTGAAACAACATATATCTAGAGACAATCCTATTATATTTGGTCTTTCCAGACTGAAAATTTGATTGGCTAATACATGTGCATTGCATATGAAATGTCATTCACAATCATCAAAAGCCAACAAAGCAAAAACAAGTACTTCTCAAATAGAGCGACTTTTTTCTACTAAAGAATATGGAGGAAAAAGGCTGCAATGCACCATTTGCCCTAAGGGTTGCTAAGGTGGTTTAAACAGTGTTTTTTGTATGTCATCAATGAATACTGTGATAGCAATGGACAACAAAGAATAAGCAGAAAGCAAAAATATAAAGGGGGTTTTAACAAAGGAGATGTATCCGTTCAGCATACAGAAAAGACTAAATACATTTAGCTTACAGTTAAATTAAATTGACTGTCATAGTGTTATTGATGAGAAAATTTAGATTTTCATGTACCATTTTACCTCCCCAGACCCAATCTCTGCATGTATCATAACCACCGAATACAGTGATTCTGGGGAGACATATCTGAGAGTTTTCTACAGTGGGGAAGAGGCCACAGTTCTGTGGACATGGAACGGAGGAGCCCTGCCTGAGAGACACCAGCTGAGTGACAGTAACAAGACTCTCACTGTACCCAGTACTGACACTGGCACATTCACTGTCCTTGTCTCCAACCCAGTCAGTCACACCAGCACTCACTATAACCTCACACTCCCAGGTAAGTGACAGTAACAAGACTCTCACTGTACCCAGTACTGACACTGGCACATTCACTGTCCTTGTCTCCAACCCAGTCAGTCACACCAGCACTGAGTATATCATCCCATCTTTGGGTAAGCATAGTTACATAGGTTGGGTTGAAAAACTCCATCAAGTTCAACCCCACCAAATGAAACTCAGCATCTATACATACACACACTGACCCCTTCATACACTCATATAAAATATATATGTAGGGGACTGGTGAAAAAGTTCCCGAGTATTATTTAGCAGGCAGTCCCCTAGTGTTATAGACACCTAACTGGGTCCTAAAATACAGTTAGGAGGGGGAACTTTTTCATATTCCTGCTTTAAGATATGCCTCTTGTTGTTTCTCACAGTGACCAGTAGATGGCACTGGGGCAGAGTATAAAACCCTTTGAAGCCATGCTTTCAGTGTCCATCTTGTGCTAGCTCTAGCCTGAGCAGGCAGGCAGAGCTCGAGTGGAACCTAGACAGGTCAAGTCTAGCAAGGATAGGCTACTCACCTTTATAGGTCACTCTAGGAGTGACAGACAGTCAGGATATTTAGCTGAGCATCTTGAGGCTTCTCCGAGGATTGTGAGTGGGATTAAGATCCTGGGTACTAATTGCCCAGAAAATATGTGTGGATAAACCAGCGCTAAGAGCTCGGGGTAAATAAGAGAAAAAAATAACAATATATAGTGTAGTATTTCCTTATTAGGTATAGGACACCCTTGTGTGTACTAAGGGTTAATAGTGTCTCTTCACCTGTGGGGTTAAATTACCCTGCAACCATTTACCAGCATAAAATGACTCCACCGCCTGTGTTGACAAATATTTATGCTCACAGACGTTTTAAATTTTGCTTGCATTAAGGATATTTGCTGCTGCTGTTCCACTCGTAATAGCATCTAGGAACATATGCTTGACATTGTGTAAAACAATTTATTAAAACGTGTTTATAAGGTTAAAATTACACTCACAAAAAAATCTTGAAGTTTGCACGTATAAAAGTCATTCCTTAGGTGTTCCCAACTCCACAGAACTTATTCCGCTGTGTGGAGGTGTTCAGTTTGCCGGCATAATCAGCGTGCGGTAGCTGGGCCCCCTTGGATGACGTCACAGCCGACGCGTTTCATCTCAAACGGACTTTCTCAAGGCTTCAAACCTGTTTCTGCGCAAGTGCGCCTTTTACTTTAACCGTTGCCGTAGCAACGGCTAAGGAATACTTCCTGTTTCTGGGCTAGTATAGGTTGTCTTGGCAACCCGTTTCTACATATTTTAAAAAACATTTTATAAAAAGCATCTACTTATTGCAAGCATATATATCACATTTAAAAATTTACATATAATAACAATATACTTTATATCAATTTACATTTTATTACCCATCACCACCAATAGCGCACCCACATGACAGATCTACTATTACTTTTTTAATTGATGAAATGTTATTGGGGCAATGATTACTAATATTTAATTGTTAATTTTATGGATTTGGATGTAATTATATATGAATTTTTTAGTTATTATACATAAGAGGATAGGCTACTCACCTTTATAGGTCACTCTAGGAGTGACAGACAGTCAGGATATTTAGCTGAGCAGCTTGAGGCTCCTCCGAGGATTGTGAGTGGGATTAAGATCCCGGATACTAATTGCCCAGAAGTAGGGACTAAGTGTACAGACCTAGGGTAGAGTTTCCTCTCAGGTTCCACTAAGGGAAAAGGCTGAAAGCTGGGTGTACCTCCTCAAGGCTGCATTCATTGTTCTCGTTCACGAGGGAACTTATATTGACCAAAGGTTCTGTGAGTATTGCCTATTCAATGTTGATGTATGATCCTGCAAGTTCTCTATTATGTACACTCCTCTGAAGATTGTGTATGTTCAATAAATCTGTTCAATGGTTAAGTTATAAGAACCACTGGCGCCCAATTATTTGCACCCTGAAATACAGTTGCACTAAACCCTTCCTCCACACCACTGTGAGGGCTTACGCCCTAAGAATTTAAGGTCTCATACGGAACACATTTATTGGGAGTGGAGCTTATAGTAGAGTAAGGTGCACTCAAATTTACTATAGCGCATATATATATATATATATATATATATATATATATATATATATATATATATATATATATATATATATATATATATAGAGCAGTCCATGAAAGCACTCATAGCGATCACCCAGCAAGTGACTATATGAGTGGTGAGTGCCGATAATCCCCACATATATATATATATATATACACACAATATTTGATATTATTGATATTATGTCTGTCCAAGAAATCATCCAAGTCCCTCTTATAGTCATTAACTGAATCAGCATCACAACATCACCCGGCAGTGCATTCCACAACCTCACTGTCCTGACTGTGAAGAACCCCCTACGTTGCTTCAAATGGAAGTTCTTTTCTTCTAGTCTAAAGGGGAGGCCTCTGGTACGGTGATTCACTTTATGGGTAAAAAGGTCCCCTGCTATTTGTCTATAATGTCCTCTAATGTACTTGTAAAGAGCAATCATGTCCCCTCGCAAGTGTCTTTTATGCATAGAAAACAATCCCCATCTTGACAGTCTCCCCTCATAATTTAAGTCTTCCCTCCCTCTAACCAGTTTAGTTGCACTTAGTCTCTGCACTCTCTCCAGCTCATTTATATCCCTCTTAAGGACTGGAGCTGAAAATTGCACTGAATACTCCAGATGAGGCCTTACCAGGAACCTACAGTATAAAGAGGCAAAATAATGTTTTCATCCCTAGAGTTTATGCCTTTTTTATGCAAGACAACACTTTATTTGTTTTAGGAGCCACAGCTATAATTGGCTTTTAAAGAGGACAGATGTTAAATGGTTATTTGTTTTTTGAGTTTTTGTCCTGGCAGAATCTACTGTACAGTGCAGGTGCAAATATGTGCTTCTTCTGCTTTGTCAAAAATATGCCTCAGGCATAGAAGTGGGACAAGCAGTTACTGTCAATTTTTCATTCTGCACTTTTTATACGGCGGAAAAAATGTTTGCGAACATATTCGAGAACTTGCGTCAAAAATGCGAACGTCGCGAACCCCATAGACTTCAATGGGAAGGCGAATTTTAAAAGCTAGAAAAGACATTTCTGGCCAGAAAAATGATTTTAAAGTTGTTTAAAGGGTGCAACGACCTGGACAGTGGCATGCCAGAGGGGGATCAAGGGCAAAAATGTATCTGAAAAATCCATTGTTGACACAGCGCTGCGTTTTGTGCTGTAAAGGGCAGAAATCACACTACGTCACTCAGGTGATGTTTATGGACACGGAATGTGAAAAAGCTCACACAGCTAGGTGGCACTTGGTTAAAGACTGGGCAAACAATGCCTGCAAGGGCAACGTATACAGTAGTGGATACGGAATAAATTATTGCTGCTGTAAAAACATCGCTCAGGTAATGTTTACGGACACTGAATTATTATTGTTATTTAGACAGAATGTGAAAAAGCTCACACAGCTAGGCGGCAGTTGTTTGAAGAACACACTGGGCAAACAATGCCTGCAAGGTCAACGTATACACTACAGCAGTGGATACGGAATATATTATTGCTGCTTGGAAAACGTCACTCAGGTGGTGTTTCTGGAGACGGTATTATTATTGATATTTAGACAGAATGTGAAAAAGCTCACACAGCTAGGTGGCAGTTGTTTGAAGAACACACTGGGCAAACAATGCCTGCAAGGTCAACGTATACACTACAGCAGTGGATACAGAATATATTATTGCTGCTTGAAAAACGTCACTCAGGTGGTGTTTCTGGAGACGGTATTATTATTGATATTTAGACAGAATGTGAAAAAGCTCTCACAGCTAGGCGGCAGTTGTTTGAAGAACACACTGGGCAAACAGTGCCTGCAAGGTCAACGTATACACTACAGCAGTGGATACGGAATATATTATTGCTGCTTGAAAAACGTCACTCAGGTGGTGTTTCTGGAGACGGTATTATTATTGATATTTAGACAGAATGTGAAAAAGCTCACACAGCTAGGTGGCAGTTGTTTGAAGAACACACTGGGCAAACAATGCCTGCAAGTGCACTACTATTGGTGCACTACTATGAAGAACAGCAAACAGCACTGGACACGTTAAAGAACAGTAAGATAAGTAAAATTAAAAAAAATATATATATATTAAAAAAAAATTACTCTGGTTGGTGCTGAACTACTAGGAGCAGCACACCAGTCCCACTCCCCAACACAGCTAGACTAATAGCACTGGGCTCTTATAGTAGCAAAGTAAAAAAACAAAAAAGAAAATAAAAGCAGTCCTTACAAGGACTATTGGGTTACAGGCAGCAGTCAGCAGATGAGAGGTCAGAAGCAGTGCCCACAGCAGCTACATACAGAGCACTGCAGTAGAAGGTAGATTACTAGTCAGCAAAGCTAACTTACCTAAAATGTCCCTCAAATCCCTGCAGAGTTCTGTCCCTACAATACAGAGCAGTATCAAGTAGATTACTAACCAGCAAAGTTACTATCAACTGTCCCTCAAATCACTAAACAGCTCTCTCCCTACACTAGCTCTTCCAAGCAAACACAGGCAGAATGAAAAAACGCTACAGGGCTTCAGTTTATATATGGAAGGGGAGTGGTCCAGGGGGTGTGGGGGTGGTCCAGGAGTTAGAGCTTCCTGATTGGCTGCCATGTATCTGCTGGTCTGGGGTGAGAGGTCAAAAATAAGCACCAGCTAAGGCGAACCCAAATTGGCGAACGTCGCGCGACGTTCGCGAACATTCGGCAGACGCGAACAGTCGATGTTCGCGCGAATTAGTTCGTGGGCGAACAGTCCGCGACATCCCTAGTTATTGCACATTCCCCCTCCTTCTTCACTGTCTAATGTGTAGCATGGGCATGCGTATTACATCCCACATTCTAGTGCATAAACAAGATTTTGTGAGTATGCAAAGCTTGCGTCAGTAACAGTGCCCACAAAGTCACACACGCCTGCTGGCTGTGAATTCCAAGGCAGAAGGAAACAAGATTAAACCAATTTGTAAGTAAAGTTTATTTTGCTTGCCAAATACAACAGAAGAGGATTTGGAATTCTTTCTAAGGATGGCAGTTCCCCTTTAAGAAACACACAAAACGCACATACAAAATTATATCTTGTTTGCATATACCAGTAAACAGGTCATTATTTGCCAGTGTAAGCTAATTGTGGTAAATGATTTTCTCATTATTTCATTTTGTCTTCCAGAATCGCGTTCCAGGTTGAGAATTGGACTTTGTGCTGCACTGTCAATAGTCACTGGTATGGCTATCATAGCTCTCAAGGTGAGTTACATCTCATTCAACTATGAAATGTTAGGGAGACAGCAGTTATTAGGCTACTCATATGTAGGATTTGTGCAGCCTCATGACATCCTTAAAGGGTTTATCGCATGCTGTGTTGAACTGATAATGTAAATCTGATTATAACAAACAAGGGAAAGTTGTGCTCACCACTTATTTTAAAAACCATTAGGCGGGGGTGCAATGAGGCTGTGACCACAAAATACATTTAGTCAAATACAAGAGTCCTCTGCACTCAACCCATTATCAATATATTTAAGACAGAGACATTTTGTGCATACTGCTACTGAAAAATGCCTTACCCTTTAAACAAAACAGGGATTGTTTGTCCATATATTGCAATATATTTAAGCTGAACAACTACGTCAAAGTCATCCCATATCTGGCCAGTCCTACGCTCAATTTTCATCTGATTCATTAAGAATTCTATTGCTTCATTATACATTTTACAAAGGGACTAAGTTTTACCTGCAACTTACTTGCTGCTTTCAAAATATAACTCCCAAACTTGGCTGCCCTTTTATTAGACACCAGTGGGATCACCTGACTATAGTTGGCAACTTTTCGTTGTTTGTTATAGTCATACAGGAGCAGGCCCGGACTGGCAATTTGTCCGAACGGGCAAATGCCCGAGGGGCCGCTGTATTTTTTGTTAAGTGGGCCGCTTCCGATCAGTAATTGTAATTAGATGCGGCGCCGCACTTGCCTAAACACCCGAACAAGAGCGGCCTTGGTCACCCAATCTGGCTGCTGTAGCGTCTGGCTGCCTGTCGCTCCTCACAGCCGGGGGAGAGTCTAGGCCGCACTCACTGCCGGGACAAAGCCAGGGAGGGGAGCGGAGGTTGCTCGTGGTCGCGCTGCTGATTGCTGGGACAGGGTTGTCGGGACTCTGGAGCAGTATCAGCAGGGAAGGCGTGTGAGAAGCTGCATGTGAGCGGAGTGTGTGAGTCCAGCAGCGGGCAGTGTGTGCGTGACCCCAACTGAACCAGAGACCTGTGTCAGCACTGCGGGGCTGCTTCATGTGAATATGTGGGACACCACCGGGAACTTGTCTTCTGTATCAGTGACATGGGTATGAGGGGCTTGTTCTTGCTGTTACTTCATATGATGAGTATTACTGTACCAGAGACTTCTGCTTCTTACTTCTTATGTCTGTCACTGAGCTGTAATACACTATATCAGCTGTATATATACATATAATACTGGCAGATTTACTTCAATATCAGGAGAATCAGGGGCATTACTCTTATCTGCTGTACCAGGAGTTATAATGAGTGTCATTGTCTGCTCTTGCTTCTATTACATTTACCCAGTGTTTGTTATATACAGCTATAGGACCTGTTATCCAGAATGCTCAGGACCTGCAGTTTTCCTGATAATGGATCTTTCAATAGTTTGGATCTCCATACTTCTCCAAACTTCTTACTTAAAGGGATACTGTCATGGTAAACATGCACTCCCCCCCCCAGCTGCCGCTTGCGCATACGTGTAATAATTGGTTAATAAGGACAGACTAGTTTTGTGTGGTGCCAGTAAAGAATGTTTAACATATTTTACATGAATTACAGTTAAGTGAGTGTGGTGTTTATACAAATGGCCTGTAGATGTCACTGTGTTCAGACTTATACTGTGCATGCTTCCTGGACAGCTTAAACGTGAAAGTTACTGTTGTGTAATGGCTACATGAGCCTGCTAATAAAGCACTGTTCTACTCTACTCATCCTCGGCTACCCAAAACATAACTGTGAGAAAGGCAACTCTTTATGAACATCATTTTTGCAGTTTTACCCCAATATATGTGTGGATGAGTACAAAACCATTGTGTGTTAACATGTGGGCTGCTTTGATTTTTTTGCCCGGGCTGCTTTTTACTCCCAATCCGGCCCTGTACAGGAGCAGTGACCAGCTCATTGTTGTAGCCCCCACCCTTCCCAACTATAGTCAGGTGATCCCACTGGTGTCTAATAAAAGGGCAGCCAAGTTTGGGTTCAGTGAGTTTGCAATTGATCCTCAGCATTCAGCTCAGATTCAAAAGCAACCGTTATGTCCCATGTGACCCCCCCCTCAAGTCACTGATTGGTTACTGCCTGGTAACCAATCAGTGGAAACCAAGAGAGCTGAAAAGCAGGAAGTAGTGTTCTGGCTATTATGTTACACATCCAGTCACTCCAGCCTTTATACATTACATTTCTGGCTAACTAACTATATTAGAAACTTTTTTTATTTTGCACGGCCTATCTATTTACCGAGTTTTTATTTTTATACTGAACTGTTCCTTTAATCTGGAACCTGGAAACATAGGGGGGCAAATTCACTATGCGCCGAAGCGCCTAACGCTAGCATCAAAACGCATTTCGTTACTTCACAAATTCAATAACGGACGCTGGCGTAACTTCGCTAGTGTAACTTCGCACCCTTACGCCTGGCGAATTTGCGCAACGGACGTAACTACGCAAATTCACTAACACGCGCATTGTTCTAAACGCTACCTTTTACGTTAGACTTCCTTCGCCACCTCAGACCAGGCGAAGCGCAATAGAGTAGATAGGGATTGCTTCAAAAAAAGTTAACATTTTTTCTAAGTCCCAAAAAACGCTGGCGTTTTTTCTATATTATGGGTGATATGTTGAAAAAGATCGAAAAAATTTTTGGGGCTCCCCTCCTTCCCCCCTACATTTCCTGACTCATGGCAACTTAATTATACAGTGGGCACATGTGTAGGGCAAAATAAAAATTTTATTTGATGTTTGAAGGTTTCCCAGGCATTTGTATTGCTGCTACATATTCCTCTATTGAAATTTGAATTTGGCGCCGTATGCAAATTAACCATCGCTAGCGTAACTTCGCTTCGCTTAGCGAATCAACGCTAGCGCAACTTCGCAACCTTACGCTACCCCTGAGCGCAACTTCGGATTTTAGTGAATTTGCGGAGTACTGGCGAAACTACGCCTGGCGAAGAGCGGCGAAGTTATGCCTGGCGCAACTACGAATCTTAGTGAATGTCCCACAGGGAGTGATATAATAAAGGTGTAAAGACTGCTGCAAATTTAGCAACCAATCACAACCAATAAGTATGTAGACTCTACCGGTAAATGCAAATGCAAACATCTCGTGTGTCTGTTCATCAATCAATTTTTCAAAACCCCATATTTTATTACTCTTTTAATAATAAAGCACAGATAGGTTTGATTTTTAACCTTTACTACCCCACCATCACCTGCATAACAGAGCTATTCCCATTCTCTAATTGCTATCTGCTTCTCGGGCCTTTAGAAAATCAGCTTATCTGAGACATATAATAGGTTAAACTATTTTCTTCTCATTGAGTTAAATGGCCAAATAGACAGAATTTAATTTAAATTTCATTGTTCTCAAGTGTTTACTGCAACAGCTGTCACAAACCATAGGTAGAATGGATACCCAAAACTTCATGTATTTTCCTTACGTTGAACAAAGAACCCATAGGGTTATGTTATAAAAGGTACAAAGTTTGTTACAAGTCTAGTTACCTATGGCAACCAGTCGGCAGGTAGCATTCACTGGTTATCTGTTTAAAAACAACCAGAAAAGGAAAACGTTGGGCTTTTTATCACATATGGAGGTTTAAGCGTTATATACAGTATATGGCTCCTATCCATGACACTTGGAAAAGAATTTCACTGAAAGAAAGTAACCATCTTTGCCACTTCTTGCCACTTGCATGTATATTACATTTTACAAAAGTTAAGTTATGATAGTTAGAGGGCTGGTCTTATTAACTGCAGGGACCAATATGGACCCCCTAGACTGGGTGTGCTGGGAGGTATGCCACTATGTTGACCGGCCCTGGAAAGCTACCCAAAATACATCAAGAATGGAAGGAACGGAAAAGTGCCAGCCTAGAAGAAAGTAGTTTCAGCCAGTCTATTACTTTGTCTGCTCACCTTCATCTCCCCCTTTTTCAGTGGCTCCTCCTCATTGTTTTTCAGTGTTTTTTTTTAATTTTTGACCTATCTTTACTTTTCTAAAACCCATTCTTGTGCCCTCCTAAAACTTCAGTTCGCCTATTGCTGTCTCTCTCTCTTGCTGGTTCATCGTCTACTCCACCTTGTTTCTATGTACAGTTTCTCCCTCTTTCTTTGTTTAGCTCTCTGTATATCTTTTTCTTGTCCCTACTTTGTCCTTCTCTTCCAACTTTCATATGTCAGTCTATTAGTTTGTGCATGGGGGTGAAAACAATGGCCTCATCAACATTTGCTTAGTGCTAGTCATGACTATGAAGATTTTCATTCATCCAGGTTATGGTATATCTAGTATAGGTCAATCTAAAAACAACTGGACTTGCTGAGTAATCAATGAAGACGTTTCACTACTCATCCGAGCAGCTTCTTCAGTTCAACTGACTGGTGTGGGAAATTCTCGGCATATAAACTCTTCCACTAATCCATTTACAATGGCACATTGTAACTCTTCAAAGAGGAGACATCTGAAGAAATTCACAGAGGTTTTGACTCTGTGTAGTTGTGATAGGATTATCCAATGTGTCATGCAACTCCTAGATACAGGTGTTACTTGTGGGAGTCGCATGAATGGATGTGTGAAGTGTTCTGAAACCGCCGGGGTACAGATGTTAGAACAGCATTGGAAGGTTTTTTTTTTTTTTGGTTTTTTTTTAGATTGACCTATACTAGATAGTGCTAGTCATGTTTTAAATTGGACAGCTAAAAATCCAAGCAAGGGACCCCATCCCATGAGTTTGCAAGAGTCCCTAATTTGAGCTGATGATTTACCAGGGGACAAAATGATTAAATAAGCCCAGTTTGTCACCAGTTGAATGGCTAATTTGGGCAAAAATCTATTTGTTGGGTGACTTTACCAGACTAGAAGATGTATACCGTATATACTCGAGTATAAGCCGAGTTTTTCAACCCCAAAAATATGCTGAAAAACTCTACCTCGGCTTATACTCGGGTCAAGCGCAAAAACGGTCTCCGGCGCCTAAGAATAGTCGCCGTTGTCTAAGAATAGTCGCCGGCGCCTAAGAATAGTGGCCGGCAACTAAGAATAGTCTCCAAGAATATTCGCCGGCGTCCAAGAGCGGTCGTCGGCATCCAAAAACGAGACGCCGGCACCTCCAATGGGAGCAGAAATCCTCAATTTTTTGATTGAAACTTACCAGAAGCTGCTGCATTTTTCACCCTAGGCTTATACTCGAGTCAATAAGCTTTCCCAGTTTTTGGAGGTAAAATTAGGTACCTCGGCTTATACTCGGGACGGTTTATACTCGAGTATATACGGTATGTATATGGCCAGATTAAGTTTGTTTCTCTCTGCTCCCTGTCCAGAATTCTCTCCCTCTGTAATATGTGACTTATTCTCACTCTCTCACCTTCTAGTGTGTTTTCTTTTCTTAACCAGTCTGCATCATCCTTTTGTCCCCTCTCCAACAGGGGTTAATTCCTGGAGACCACCCCAGAAACCCAAGATCTGATGGTGCCCTGTGGGCACAATATTTTAAAATGTTTATCATAGAAGAATATAACGTGTAGTATCATAATATAAATCAATATTTTTTCATCAATAAGATAGACCTAAAATTCCAATAATAACCACATAAATCACTATTTGATAAACATTACTAGGACCCATAGGTATCTATACCCTTATCAGATAAGGTTTCTGGCAGGGAGAGACAGGAAAGAGAATATTTCAGGATACTGAAACCTACAGTACAGTAGTGTGTTCAAAAATGGAATTTATTTCAGATGTTTACATGCTTTTGGAAAGGGTGAACTAGAATTTTATTGAACCTCTTTTAGGCATAGGATTTGACACAAACCTATCGAACAGCCTATGAACAGAGCTGGCAGAAATAAAAGAGCTGTTATAATCAAGGAATGGCAATATAGAAATCTATCATACAGTCACTTGTATAGGCAATAATTACACTTTTATCTGCTCCTTTGAATTTGGTGGGCTACTCGCGTCACTTTTACAAGGCCACAACAATTGGCAAAAAGGCAGTCAACTGCATTAAATAATTTACTTAAAGGAGAACTAAAGCTTAACCAAAGAAGTAGCTAGAAATGTTGTACATGATGTTTTGTGCTTCTGTACCAGCCCAAGGCAACCACAGCCCTTTAGCAGTAAAGATCTGTGTCTCCAAAGATGCCCCAGTAGCTCCCCATCTTCTTTTCTGCTGATTCACTGCACATGCTCTGTGCTGCTGTCACTTACTGAGCTTAGGGACCCACTCACAATATACAGTACACATAGAATAGAAATGTCACAATATAAGTAATTAATACAGATAATTACTACATGGCAGCACAGAAACCAGTGCAATTAGCATCAGAATTTAATAATCAGCAAACCTGTAGCATCAGCTTATATTACAGGGGAAGCTCATTTTCTGCTGGATAATTAGTGACGACCCCTAAGCTTAGCTTCTCAACAGCCAATCAGAGCCCACTGAGCATGTGAGTGTCACACACACTTTCCAAGATGGTGACCCCCTGTGACAAGTTTGAAGTCCTGGATCATTGCTGCTATTGACAAGCTGAAACTTTAGGCTGGTGTAATAAGTTCAGTATATAAATATGGCATTTTTTAACCATATTAATTTTTAGAGTTTAGTTCTCCTTTAAAGGAGAAGGAAAGGTTAAAACTAAGTAAGCCTTATCAGAAAGGTCCATCTAAATATACCAGTAAACCCTCAAAGTAATGTTGCTCTGAGTCCCCTGTCAAAAGAAACACTGCATTTCTTTCCTTCTATTGTGTTACATGGGCTTCTGTATCAGACTTCCTGTTTTCAGCTTAAACCTCCAGGGCTTGGGCTTGAGCATGCTCAGTTTGCTTCTCTCTCCCTCCTGCCCTCCCTGTTGTAATCTGAGCCCAGAGCTATGAGTGAGCAGGGAGAGACTCAGGCAGGAAGTGATGTCACACCAAGCTAATATGGCAGCTTCTATCCTAAACAAACAGAGAGAGTTTCTAGCGCTGTCTTCTCAGGTATGGTAAAGCATTCTGCAGAATAAATATAGCATTCTACAATGCTATTATTAGCAATAAACAGACTTGGTAGCTTTCCTTCTCCTTTAAGAGGTGCACGTTAGAGCTATAGTCAGAACTGTGACCGTTAGCATTTTTGTTTTGACACTTTCATAAATGGCGTCTTTATCTTCATTAAAAGCTGTATACTTTCAGACAGGACTTTGACCAACCACACCTTACCATTCAATCTAAACCATACCACAGGTCAGCCTTCTCTGGGATACAGTGTTCTAATGCCTGTTACATGGGTTACTAGTGCCTGTTACATGGGTTACTAGTGCTTGTAGACTTTCCTTCTTGGGCTGAGCAGTTTCCTTGGGCAGTCTACTACCTCGGCTTTTAAATAACTGAGAACTCCAAGAGTGTTCCTTACAGTACAGGTATAGGATCCCTTATCCTTAAACCCAATATCCAGAAAGCTCTGAATTACGGAATGGCCGTCTCCCATAGACTCCATTTTATCCAAATAATAGAAATTTTTAAAAACGATTTCCTTTTTCTCTGTAATAATGAATTAAAATACTTATTATTCTTATTTTAGCTATTTAGTTTTTTAAGTATTTAAAATCCTTAAAGTCAGGGTTAAACCTACTCCAGTATGAGGTAAATGATAATTCCCCTTACTTGTGGCTATGTCCGAAACCTAATGTTTCCTAGCACAGCAGGAAAATCCTAACAATAATCCCTACATCATTTTTAGATTGTAAATTCTTTTGGGCAGGGTACTCTTCTCTTCTTGTATTGACTATTGGTTGCTTTGTATGTAAATTTGTATGTTCACTGTATAAACACATTTATTGTACAGCCTGGTGGAGTTGGCGCTTCATAAATACATAATAATAATAATGATATCAGTCTTGCTTCCACATGATGTCATTACTCTGTAGTAGGAGTTCAGCAAATGATGTTGGTGAATCCTTACAGACAAATACAAGAGGTCCTCTGCACTCAACCCATTATTTAGGACATTGAAACATTTTGTGCATACAGCTACTAAAAAATGTCTTACCCTTTAAACAAAACAGGGATTGTTTGTCCATATATTGCAATATATTTAAGCTGGCCAACTACGTCAAAGTCATCCCTGGTATGGCCAGTCCTACACTCAAATTTTATCTGATTCATTAAAGGGATACTGTCATGGAAAAACATGTTTTTTCCAAAACACATCAGTTAATAGTGCTGATCCAGCAGAATTCTGCACTGAAATCCATTTCTCAAAAGAGCAAACAGATTTTTTTATATTCAATTTTGAAATCTGACATGGCGCTTGACATATTGTCAATTTCCCAGCTGTCCCAGTCATGTGACTTGTGCCTGCACTTTAGGATGAAATTACTTTCTGGCAGGCTATTACTCCTACTTAATGTAACTGAATCAGTGTCAGTGGGACTTGGCTTTTACTATTTACTGCTGTTCTTAGATCTTCCAGGGAGCTGTTATCTTGTGTTAGGGAGCTGCTATCTCTTGACCTTCCCATTGTTCTGTTGTTAGGCTGCTGGGGTGGGGGAAGGGAGGGGGTGATATCACTTGCAGTACAGCAGTAAAGAGTGATTGAAGTTTATCAGAGCACAAGTCACATGACTGGAGGCATCTGGGAAACTGACAATATGTCTAGCCCCATGTCAGATTTCACAAATTGAATATAACAAAATCTGTTTGCTCTTTTGAAAAATGGATTTCAGTGCAGAATTCTGCTGGAGTAGCACTATTAACTGATGTGTTTTGAAAAAAACATGTTTTCCCATGACAGTATCCCTTTAAGAATTCCATTGCTTCATTATACATTTTACAAAGGGACTAAGTTTTACCTGCAACTTACTAGCTGCTTTCAAAGTAAAGCTCTTTTATTAGACACCAGTCGGATCACCTGACTATAGCTGGAAGGATGGGAGCTACAACATGGAGCGGGCATGTTAAAGCATTTTTAGTAACTTAAACTGATACTGACACTAAAAAACGATCATTCAAAATATTAATGCACATTAAAAGTTACCTGTAGATCATGTTTTTCACTGATAGTTCTACTTTTGTAAGTAATTGGTGCTTGAAATTCCTAAACTTGACTGTTTTGCCAACCTGTGTCACTTCTTAACCTGTCAGTTAGAATTTCTAATGTTAACGGACTCCTGCAGCACAAATATGGCAGCCCCCTCACAGGGAAGCATGGGGGATCAGACAGGTAGGGGCACATTTACTAAGATCGAGTGAACGAATCGAATTAAAAATACTTCGAATTTCGAAGTATTTTTTTGGGTACTTCGACCATCGAATAGGCTACTTCGACTTTGAAGCGAACGATTCGAACTAAAAATCGTTCGACTATTCGACCATTCGATAGTTGAAGTACTGTCTCTTTAAAAAAAACTTGGACTACCTACTTCGCCAACTAAAACCTACCGAGCTCCAATGTTAGCCTATGGGGACCTTCCCCAGAAATTTTCTACGTTTTTTTGTCGAAGAAAAATCGTTCGATTTTTTCTTTGATCGATCGAACGAAGTTTTATGCAAATCCTTCGACTTCGATTTTACTTCGACGGTCGAATATCCAGGGTTAATGAACCCTCGATATTCGACCCTTAGTAAATGTGCCCCGTAATGTTAAAGTATTGGGCAGATAATTTGATGGCAATATTTTAAATAGTGTGCAAAGACAATTTTATGACACGTAAAAAAATGGTTTAATTTCTGGTGTCAGTATCTCTTTAAAGGGCAACTAAAGTCTAAAATAGAATAATGTTAGAAATGCTGTATTATGTATACTAAATATAAACTTGAACTTACTGCACCAGCAGCCTAATAAGACAAATGATTAATGCTTTCAAAGTTGGCGCAGGGGGCTGTCATCTTGTAACTTTGTTAGACATTTCTGCAATATCAAGACTCGCACATGCTCAGTGTGGTCTGGGCTTCAGTTGGGAGGTTAAGCTTAGGGATCATCATAAATGATCAAAACAGCACAAGTCAAATAATATCTGCCATAGAAGCCAATACAGCAAGACTGATTAATAATCATAATATAGAGACTGCGCTGCGTCTCTGGATACAAATCTCTACAGGAAATCCAACAATGCTGCTCGAGTTCTGGGAAGTAAGGTGGGGGGGCTCCCCCTGCCATTTGAAAGTATGATTGTTTACCTGCACAGCAGTTAGGGACCATCTGACAATTCCTATCAACAGCAGTAAAAGAAGGGGGAATTGCACTGCATACAGTCAGGTTTATGATAAAAACTGTAGACATCTTTTAATTAAAGTATATTGGAGATAGATTTCTTTTTCATTAAAGAAAGTAAAAATGGGATTTTATATTTTTGCCTTTACATGCCCTTTAAGGCACAAAATGTCTCAATGTCCTTAATATATTGATAATGGGTTGAGTGCAGAGGATCTTATGTATTTTGTGGTCACAGCCTCATTGCACCCCAGCTTAATGGATAAAAAATGAGTGGTGAGCACAACTTTCCCTTGTATGCTGGTGAATTATTACCCCCATATGTAATAAATGGCTGTAAGTTTGCACAGGTGCAGTAACCAATAGGAACTAATAAACAGGAGACCAGCAAATGTTCCCTGCATATAAGACCAGTTTCCAGCCTTGCAGATTTTATTTTATAATCCCATTCACTTATTATCCTGGACTTTTTTCCCTTTGTTTTAGGGCCCGGCAAGGTACAAGTTTGAACGGATGAAACAGAATAACACAGCAAATAAAAATTCAGCAACGGCTGATAACCTTGTGAGCCAAGATTCCTTCATGGTTTCAGATGACGTTTCATTTAAGGAAAAAGCTGAAATGTGTGTGTGATTTACCTAGGAGAAGACCTGCTGATCTCAATACATTTGATTAATTCTTCATACCTGCACTGAAGCTTTTCATAAATAATTACTAGATCATATAGGTAACATAAGTAAGTTCATATAAGTGTGTGCCTCTCTGTATCTTTTTATTGCCACTCCTATAATCACTCATGTTTAGAGCATGTTGAACGTGAATAAGAGAAATATAGGACATCTTCTAGGTTGGGCACTAATAAGCACAGAGATGATAGGATTAACACTGTAGGATAGGAGTAAAATTGGAATTACTAATAAGATTGAATAGGTGATTATATATATATATAATGATTAGATATCTCTTGTGTTTTACTTATATTTACTTTCCTACCCTGTTTATCTGTATTTACTTATATCAGAATAAAATTTCTTGAGCATCACATTGATGTTTCTCTATTGACATTTTACTGTGGGTGGGAAAGGTTTATGTTGATTATGGCCTGAATGGGGAATATGCAAAGAAGGAGATTGTACAGTTATACCTTCTAGCCACTAAAGACCTGCCTTCTGCATCTTCTAGGTTCCTTTATTAGCCAAACTAAAAGGGGTAGTTTACCTTAAAGGGATACTGTCATGGGAAAACATGTTTTTTCCAAAACACATCAGTTAATAGTGCTGCTCCAGCAGAATTCTGCACTGAAATCCATTTCTCAAAAGAGCAAACAGATTTTTTTATATTCAATTTTGAAATCCGACATGGGGCTAGACATTTTGTCCGTTTCCCAGCTGCCTCCAGTCATGTGACTTGTGCTCTGATAAACTTCAATCACTCTTTACTGCTGTACTGCAAGTTGGAGTGATATCACCCCCTCCCTTTTCCCCCCCAGCAGCCAAACAAAAGAACAATGGGAAGGTAACCAGATAGCAGCTCCCTAACACAAGATAACAGCTGCCTGGTAGATCTAAAAACAACACTCAATAGCAAAAGCCAAGTCCCACTGAGACTGATTCAGTTATATTGAGTAGGAGAAATAACAGCCTGCCAGAAAGTAGTTCCATCCTAAAGTGCAGGCACAAGTCACATGGCTGGGGGCAGCAGGGAAACTGACAATATGTCTAGCCCCATGTCAGACTACAAAATTCAATGTAAAAAAATCTGTTTGCTCTTTTGAGAATTGGATTTTAGTGCAGAATTCTGCTGGAGCAGCAATATTAACTGATGTGTTTTGAAAAAACATGTTTTCCCATGACAGTATCCCTTTAAAATTAACTGTTAATGTAGCATAGACAACAATATGAAAACGGGGCAGATATATCAAGGGTCGAATTTTCGAAGTGAAAAAAACTTTGAAATTCGACCATCGATTAGGCTAGTCCGACATTCGAAATCGAAGGATTTTTAAGATCGTACGATTTTACAAAAAATCCTTCGACTTCTCAAAACTTAGCCAAATAATGGTTATAGGTTCTACGAGGTCCCCATAGACTAACACAGCAATTCGGCAGGTTTAAGGTGGCGAAGTGTCGAAGTCGAAGTTTTTTAAAGAGACAGTGCTTCGATTTTCGAATGGTCGAATTTGTGAAGTATTTTCAATTCGAGTCGAAGTCAAATTTGGCCTATTCGATGGTCGAAGTACCCAAAAATTACTTTGAAACTCGACGTAGATTAATTCTAAAATTCACTTCGACCCTTAGTAAATGGGCCCCTTAGTGTTCATTTTGTATAGTTCAGTGGCTCTTCAGTTTGGAATTTCAGCATCAATCTGGTTTCTAGGGTCCCATTTAAATTAGCAACAAGGCAGTGCTTTGAATGAGAGACTGGAAAAAAATAGAAGAGGACCCAAATAGAAAGAAAAATAGTGAATGTAACAGTAACAATACAATTGTAGCCTGACAACAGTTTATCTTGAAGAGTGAAGACCATTTAAACACGTGAAAGTAAAAAAGTTACTAAAAGTTCATTATACCTTTAGTGTAACACAAAAAATCAAGATATCACTGTTTCCAAGTAGTCATAATAAGTGTAATCTCTTATAATACACAAAAGCCATGAATATCTTGTAAATTATATCCTTATAAATGGTGAGTAGTGATGTCATCAGTTATAAACGGTGAGTAGTGATGTAATTTCTGTCACATGACTCACTAAAATTTGTGTATTATAATAAATAAGGATATGAGGATATTAGAAGTTACCTCGGAGTTCCATGACCTGTATAAAAACACTCGGCCTTCGGCCTCGTACTTTTATATGGTCATGAAACTCCTCGGTAACTTATAATATCCTTATATTTTACAAGAGGGGGTACTTTATTCACTATATAATGGATATAGTAAACAGTTTTTCAATCTTACAGTCCTTATTCCCAATTATATCCAGTCTGATCATAGTAGTAGTATTAGTAGTAGTAGCTGCAAATAGTCAAACTCCCTGCAGACACTTTAAAAAAATGAAACAAACGGAACAGATCACGCAAAGATTATAGCATGTTATCCAGCCCTCTCACTGCAGGAATTATTCATTCTGTAAGGACATGGAGCAAATTCACTAACCTCCGTAAATTCGACAGCGAGGGCTTTGCTCACATCGCCACACTTCGCCAGGTGTAGATTCGCCAGGACACCGCTAATTCACTAAAATCCGAAGTTGCATCCAGGGCTCCAAACGTTGGCGAACTTGCGCTCACGTTACTGCGGCAAGCAAAGAGAAGTTGCGCTAGCGTTGGCTAATTTGCATACGGCGGGAAGTGAAAGTACAATGGACGTATATGTTGCAGCAAATACATTACACTACACAAGCCCAGGGAACATTAATAAAATAAAATAAAGTTGTTATATTGCCCTACACATGAGCCCAGTGTATAGTTTATGTGCCATATGTTAGGAAATGTAGGGGGGAGCCCGGGTACCCCAAAAAAAACGATGCCTGGCGTAAGAGTGCAAAGTAGCACTAGAGTCCATCTCCTTCGCTAGCAAAGTGACGCCAGCGCCGTTATTAAATCTGCAAAGTAACGCAATGACGTCATGCTGGCGAATTTTCGCTAACGTTAGTCACTTCGCCCTTTAGTAAATTTGCCCCAAAGGGTGTTTCTTATATTCACAGTCTTTGCTGCTAATGGTTAAAGAGTTGGTAATTTACTCTCAATGGTTTACATTCAGGGTCGCCATCAAGGGGGTTCAGGGGGTACTCTTGTACCAGGCCCAAGATTTGGCTGCGCCAAAGCCGTACCGCATCTGCCGTAGTCCCGAAGAGCCAAAGTCCCAAAGAGCCCAACTTAAAGTCCCAAAGCCACAAAAAGACATCAAAGGAGCCTAAATTTAATTCCTGAAGCAGCGAAAAGACTTTAAGTCACGAAAGGAGCCAAACTTGAAGTCCTGAAGCCACGAAAGACACAAAACCATAAAAGGAGCAGAGTTTGAAGTCCTGAAGCCGCGAGTTCAGTTCTACTGAACACCATCTTTTTATTTTATTAAACATGTATTTTTTTAATACCCTATAGGCCCCTGCCACCAATGTTTTTTTTAAAAAAATCTCTGGGGCCCGAATGTTTCTTTTTAACTTGTAAGGGGGGGCCCTGGCGCCTATGTTTTTAAAAAAAAAAAACTTTTATGGGAGGTCCTGGCGTCAACATTTTTTTTTACTTATGGGGGCCCTGACCACCAATGGTTTTTTAAAATCTTTTATGGGGGGCCTTTGCGCAATGTTTAAAAGCATTTTTTATGGGGGGCCCTGGCGCCAATGTTTTTTTTTAACTTATAGGGGGCCCTGGTCACCAATTATTTTTTTAACTTGTAGGGGGCCCTGACCAATTTTATTTAAAAAAAAAAACTTTTATGGGGGGCCCTGGCAGCACAGGTTTTTTTTAGCTTACAATGGGGACCGACCATCAATAGCTTTTTATAACTGGTGTGGGGGGGGTTACAGTTTTTAGCGCTGATGTCTGTGTGGGCTTTCAGGTCTGGGGTGGACAGGATCTGGGGTGGGGCTGGGTGGGCTTGGCCTAGGGGCCTCCGAAAATGTTGATGTATGGGGACCCGTGATTTCTAATGGCGGCCCTGTTTACATTACTAAAGTGGTCAGTATGGAGCAGTCTAAGGGGCAGATTTACATAGGGTTGAATATCGAGGGTTAATTAACCCTCGATATTCGACTGCCGAATGTAAATCCTTTGACATCGAATATCGAAGTCGAAGGATTTAGCGCTATTCCTACGATCGAACGATCAAAGGAATAATCGTTCGATTCGAAGGAAGCCTATGGGGACCTTCCCCATAAGCTAACTTTGGCCTCGGTAGGTTTTAGGTGGCAAACTAGGGGGTCGAAGTATTTTTTAAAAAGACAGTACTTCGACTATCGAATGGTCGAATAGTCAAACGATTTTTAGTTCGAATCGTTCGATTCGAAGTCGTAGTCGAAGGTCGAAGTAGCCCATTCGATGGTCGAAGTAGCCATATTCGACTATTCGAAATTCAAAGTATATTTTTCTTCTATTCCTTCACTCGCGCTAAGTAAATGGGCCCCTAAAACTGGGTCGCCTCCAGACATATAACAATCAGGAGTTAGACAAAACTTGTCAACATTGCCTGGAAAGCATAAACAATATTTCTTCAGAACAGAAAAGAACTGAAGGAAACAAATTCCAGGTGAATCTGTAGGTAAGTGGCCTTCGCTGATAAGTATTGACAGAGTAAACGATGGCTCCTTTCCTTCATTTTCTTGTTCAAGAAACTAAATAATAATCGATCACAGCTTGTACTGAAGCTCAAATTAAGCATTGGCATTTCATGTATGTTGAGGCCCCTTACGGGAAATCCAGACAGTTTTGATGACCCTAAAAGCGCTTATGAAAACCAGGCTGTCCAGGTCAAAACTGGACAGGTATAAACCCAACACACTATGGGGCAAATTCACTGAGCGCCAAACGCTAGCGTTACTTCGCTAGCGTTTGGCATTTTCGTTACTGCGCAAATTCACTAACGAACGCTGGCGTAGATTCGCTAGTGTTACTTCGCACCCTTACGCCTGGCGAATTATCGCTACGGACGTAAGTACGCAAATTCACTAACGCGCGCAGTGTACTGAACGCTACCTTTTACGCTAGACTTCCTTCGCCACCTCAGACCAGGCGAAGCGCAATAGAGTAGATAGGGATTGCTTCAAAAAAAGTCAAAATTTTTTCTAAGTCCCAAAAAACGCTGGTGTGTTTTCTCCATTATGGGTGATAGGCTGAAAAAGATCGCAAATTTTTTTGGGGCTCCCCTCCTTCCCCCCTACATTTCCTGACTCATGGCAACTTACCTAGACAGTGGGCACATGTGTAGGGCAAAATAAACATTTTATTTGATGTTTTGAAGGTTTTCTAGGCATTTGTAGTGATTCTACGTATTCCTCCATTGAAATTTGGATTTGGTGCCATATGCAAATTAACCATCGCTAGCGTAACTTCGCTTAACGAATCAACGCTAGCGCAACTTCGCAACCTTACGCTACCCCTGAGCGCAACTTCGGATTTTAGTGAATTTGCGAAGCGCTGGCGAAACTACGCCTGGCGAAGTGCGGCGAAGTTACGCCTGGCGCAACTACGAATCTTAGTGAATTTGCCCCTGAGGGTGCAGCCTGATAAGTCTATAGGGTGAAGAGTTTATATGCAGACGACTTCTTTATGGTATGTTTGGTACTGTTTGGTTTGGCTTCATACAAACTCATGAGGTCAAACCACAAATAACTGGTATTTAGCAAACAAGCAAATAAGCTGACCAAATTCAATTGCATAATGATTCTTCAACACGTAAATTCAAGAGACTCTCAGCCTAAAGGCAGAGCTTCATTGACTTTCCTTCTGCTCTTTCCTTTAAACCATTTCACAGATGAATACCGAGAAACCGCCATCTAAAATGCTTTCTGCCCAGTGGTTATTTTTAGCACATGTGGTGTGCGGTATTCTTGCTAACAGGAAGGCTGCACTCTGATGCCTAGCTATACGTTTGCAAAGACCTTTACAATTTAAAGCTTAACTAAAGAAGTAGCAAGTTGTATATTATGTTTTGTGCTTCTGTACCAGCCCAAGGCAAACACAGCCCTTTAGCAGTAAAGCTTTGTGTCTCCAAAGATGCCCCAGTAGCTCCCCATATTCTTTTCTGCTGATTCACTGCACATGCTCTGTGCTGCTGTCACTTACTGAGCTTAGGGACCCACTCACAATATACAGTACACATAGAATAGAAATGTCATTTTCTGCTGGATAATTAGTGACGAGCCCTAAGCTTAGCTTCTCAACAGCCAATCAGAGCCCACTGAGCATGTGAGTGTCACAGACACTTTCCAAGATGGTCACCCCCTGTGACAAGTTTGAAGTCCTGGATCATTGCTGCTATTGACAAGCTGAAACTTTAGCCTCGTGCAATAAGTAAAGTATATAAAATATGTCATTTTTAGCCACATTAATTTTTAGGGTGTAGCTCTCCTTTAATTGTGGGTCAGACAAACCATAACCCATCTATTTATTGAAGTTTTTATTTGTTTACTTAATATGTGTTTTGTTTGTTAGATTTAAAAAAACGTAAGTTTTAATAACTCAAGCTTGAATGCATTTGATTTGTTCAATGTTTTGCAGTGATTTTCGCCCAACAGCTGCAAAATCAGTATCTGAAATATGATGTCAGGGTCTGGTAGGGGGCGCTAAGAAGGAAGGTGAATCCTTCAGGCAGGAGATGATACAGTGTGAACAAGAACAGGACGGAGCGGGTGAAGAATCTGTGACTGGATGTAGACAGGAGTGAAGCAGGGTGAAGAGTCTTGGACATAGCAAGATGGTGCGGGAGTAGAACCAGATGAGAACTGTGTTTAGAAGAAGCAGAAGGACTAGGACGAAGACTCTTGGAAAGAACGGGATGGTGCGGGCCTAGAACCAGGTCAGGATGGGGGTGACCAGGAGGACAGGAGCAAGACAGACTGGACCAGGAGTAGGTGCAAAAACAAGATGAGCAGAGAACAGAACAGGAACTAGACAAGGAGCAGCCAGAGGCCAGAGCAGGGAAAGAGAGCCATAGCACAGCCTGTGATGAGGGCTGGGCTTATATAGGGCAGAATGAGAAAGTGCCGGCTGCTCTCCTGCCCTGATGTGTATGACAAGAAACCAGGAAGTCCCAGGATCAAACCCCAGCAGAGCCTGACATATGAATAAATCAACCCACAAGGTTATTGAAAGAGACTAGAGAGGCGCATTTATGCAATGGACAATTCATCATGGTTTTTGCCCATATGGCAGTGTCTTTGTCTCCCACAGGTCAGGCGTAATTAGGGCTGTGTATATTTCGCAACTACAATTATGTCCAATGCATTAAAACACACACAATTACAGTTGCACATTTCTACAAATCAAGCACAATCACTCCATTTCCAGCCTTCACCACGACATCTGCACCCGATTACTTAGGCACAAGTCTGCGGCGCCTATTGACAGCTCACGGTGGGAACCCTGGATGAATGGAGTCAATACTTGCAGTGTCCTTTTGAAAATACAAAACTTTTATCACAATAGACCATAAAACCAACACAAATAAACTGGCAAAAATAAGAACTTAACAATAAAACAGAATAAGCACACAAATCCAATATCAATTTAATATTCAATTTATTGTGGGAAAGGGATTGCAGCGCATTGTAAGAGACAAAAGAGTGACAATGTCATGTTGCTGTATAAACTACTGAAGCAAAATATTTACAATGTCCACACATTTCTCTTGTATAAACCAACCTCATAACTTCTGCAGTCAACTAAGTAAATAAAGCAGGATAAAAAAACGGTATATAAAGTAAGAAAAAGGGGAACTTGTGCATGCTTTAAAGAACTTAAAGGGATTTTTATGGTTTAATGTTAGTTTCTAAATGACACTGTTTACATTGCAAATAATTCATACACTGAAAGAGAAAAGGTCACAGGATTGTTAACTCAACTAGTATTGGAAGAGGTCCAGGTGCCCTAGTCCTGAACCTTCAGCTAAGGTAGTAGATCCAAATTGTATTGCAGTAGAGCAGGCAAAAAGCAGTCGTCCAGACAGATGTGTAAAAATGAAAATGTGGTTTATTTGGTTCACTAAGGCACAGCCTTATGCTTTTTGTATCTCACAGACATTTAATCATAGGCTGAACATCATTTTACAACACAGATTATTTAAAGGAAAAAAACACCAATGAGCACTCATGTTACAAATGGCCAGGGCCGCCATTAGAAATCACGGGGCCCTGTACAACAAAATTTTTGGGGGGCCCTCTCCACATCACAGTTAAAAGACAACACAGACATCAGCGCTAAAAAAGTAACCCCCCCCACACACAAGTTATAAAAAGCTATTGATGGTCAGAGCCCCCTTATAAGTTAAAAAAAAAATTGGGGCCCCAAAAAATTTTTTAAAAAAAGAGTAAAATTTAAAAAAAACATTGGTGGCAAGGGCCCCTTACAAGTTAAAAAAAATTGGGGCCCCAAAATTTTTATTTTAAAAAACAAATGGTGCCAGGGCCCCCCTTACAAGTTACAAAAAAAATAGGGGCCCCAGAATATTTTTTAAAAAAAAAAAACATTGGTGGCAGGGGCCTATAGAATATTAAAATAATACATTGGTGGCCAGGGGATTAAAAAAACACACAAACTGGTGTTCAGTAGAATTGAACTCAATGCTTCAGGACTTCAACTTCGCCTCCTTTCGTGACTTTGGGTCTTTTCGCCACTTCAGGACTTAAATTTCGGCTGTTTTTGTGACTTCGGGTCTTTTCGCCGCTTCGGGACTTCGGCTTCGGCTGTTCAACTTTTTGGCACTTCCGCATATGGCAACCTACGAAATGGCCGCATGGCTCGGGTGCTCGTAAGGGGGGCCCGGCTCTTTCAAAAATGCAGCACTGCCGGGCCCCCCTTCAGGCCCGGTGCCCCCCTGATGGCGGCCCTGCAAATGGCAATCACAATAAAGATTCCAATCTTCCAATAGTAAAAGACATGTATGTTGTATCATTAAACTGAGCCTCGGGTGCCATCTTGGTACCCTCAATAGTGAAAATAAATTAGAACTGTTGGTGCAGCAGCTCTGAGCGAGCTGGTCTGGGAAACAGATTTATATAAAATAGGGGTTTGCTGCTACCATTGTATGGAGATTTTTTTCGGGACACAAAAATCTTCAGGTCGTGAGCAGGTCTGGGTTGACCTAGCACTGCCGGCTTCCGGCCCCTAAATTTATAGGGGTGTCTGCCCCTTTCGTGACATTACTGGAGAGCGGCGGTGGGTCTATACAGTGAATAGAGGCGGAGCTGCAGCCCAGGCCAGGAGTTGGGAGGGGGCCGGTTAGGGTCGGGTGCGGGTAGAGAATATCACAATCCACACATCACTAGTACCAGTGTCTGTCCCTTTCTATTCTGTGCCCTGGTGTCTCAGACTGTTGATAGAATTTAAGACAAGGCAGCGGATTAACAGACCTGTCTTTTCTGGGGAACCAAGACTTTAGCAACATTGTTATATAAAGTAACAACTAACAATCGTTCTTTACAAATAACTTTAAAAGCATTGAACATTTTTATTAATGCATAGTGGAAAGTTGCTTAGAATTATGTAGTATTTTATTAGGCAATTTTTTATTTTGGGGTTGACTTGCCGTTTAAGTAGAACAAATGTCCTCACAAGAGCTACACACAATACTGACAAGAAGTGAATCCCACAAGCACTGCAGCCCTTCCTATTGATAGTTGTATCTAGCCACTCTACAATAGGTTGTAATACAGGCGTGGGACCTGTTATCCAGAATGCTCGGGACCTGGGGTTTTCCGGATAACGGATCTTTCCATAATTTGGGTCTTCATGCCTTAAGTCTACTAGAAATTAATTTAAACATTAAATAAACCCAATAGGCTGGTTTTGCTTCCAATAAGGATTAATTATATCTTAGTTGGGATCAAGTACAAGTTACTGTTTTATTATTACAGCGAAAAAAGAAATCATTTTTAAAAATTTGTATTATTTGGATAAAATGGAGTCTATTGGAGACAGCCATTCTGTAATTCAGAGCTTTCTGGATATCGGGTTTCCGGATAAGGATCCTATACCTGTACTGTAAGGAACACTCTTGGAGTTCTCAGTTATTTAAAAGCTGAGGTAGTAGACTGCCCAAGGAAACTGCTCAGCCCAAAAAGGAAAGTCTACAAGCACTAGTAACCCATGTAACAGGCACTAGTAACCCATGTAACAGGCACTAGTAACCCATGTAACAGGCATTACCCCAGAGAAGGCTGACCTGTGGTATGGTTTAGATTGAATGGTAAAGTGTGGTTGGTCAAAGTCCTGTCTGAAAGTATACAGCTTTTAATGAAGATAAATACGCCATTTATGAAAGTGTCAAAACAAAAATGCTAATGGTCACAGTTCTGACTATAGCTCTAACGTGCACCTCTTAAAGGAGAAGGAAAGCTACCAAGGCTGTTTATTGCTAATAATAGCATTGTAGAATGCTATATTTATTCTGCAGAATGCTTTACCATGCCTGAGAAGACAGCGCTAGAAACTCTCTCTGTTTGTTTAGGATAGAAGCTGCCATATTAGCTTGGTGTGACATCACTTCCTGTCTGAGTCTCTCCCTGCTCACTCATAGCTCTGGGCTCAGATTACAGCAGGGAGGGGAGAGGGAGAGAGAGAGAGGAGCAAACTGAGCATGCTCAAGCCCAAGCCCTGGAGGTTTAAGCTGAAAACAGGAAGTCTGATACAGAAGCCCATGAGTACACAATAAAAGGAAAGAAATGTGGTGTTTCTTTTGACAGAGGACTCAGAGCAGCATTACTTTGAGGGTTTACTGGTGTATTTATATAGACCTTTCTGATAAAGCTTACTTCATTTTAGCCTTTCCTTCTCCTTTAAATCTTCTCATACTTTCTGCGGTCTCTGTACCTGCTTCACAGGAGAGTGTTGCCTTTCTTGTATATATAGCAAAACAATAGCACTGGACGAAATATAATAATCACATGCCAAAGATGTGGTATACTTGTGATTTATGAACCTTCCTGAGCCAGAAAAGAAATCGTATCATGTTTTAGCAGTAACATGTCAGCTGTCAAAAGACATTATTTCAGTATATGAAAATACGTTGCTCTTGTCCTGATCAAATGAACACAAGCGACAACATCCAATAGAAGGAGGAAATACTATAAAAAACAGTAAATCACTTCCTCTATCTTTCTGCTTTAGTGACCCATTTAGGGCGCACGATCGGTCACTGTAGCAAAATAGGCCAGAGTCATTTAACCCTTACTCGTCAAACTGTTCTATTTGTATTTTCTATCAAGCCTTTCTCATGGTTAATTCTCTCCCTTTCTACATTTCTCTTCTCTTTACTCCGCTGCCTTTGTATTTCCCTCCTGCTTCTCTCTGCCATTTGTTTTCTGCTTTTACCATCTTCATTTGACTTGAGTGCTTCCAGCTGTCCCTTCAGTCTTTGGGGTCTTTTTACTGCTAGGGGCACATTTACTTAGCTCGAGTGAAGGATTAGAATGAAAAAAACTTTTTTTTTTTTTTTTTGGCTACTTCGACCTTCGACTACGACCATTCGATAGTCGAAGTACTGTCTCTTTAAAAAAAACTTCAACCATCTAGTTCGCCACCTAAAACCTACCGAGCACCAATGTTAGCCTATTGGGACCTTCCCCATAGGCTTTCCTAGCGATTTCTGATCGAAGGAAAATCGTTCGATCGATGTATTAAAATCCTTCGAACCATTCGATTTTTCCTACGATCGTTCGAGGGTTTTACTTCGATGGTCGAATATCGAGGGTTAATTAACTGAATTCTAGTACAGGCATGGTATCCGTTATCCAGAAACCCATTATCTAGAAAGTTCAGAATTACAGAAAAGTCGTTTCCCATAGACTCAATTTTATGCAAATAATCTAAATTTTAAAAAATGAGTTCCTTTTTCACTGTAATAATAAAACAGTAGCTTGTACTTGATCCCAACTAAGATATAATTAATCCTTATTGGAAGCAGAACCAGCCTATTGGGTTTATTTAATGTTTAAATGATTTTCTAGTAGACTTAAGGTATGAAGATCCATTATCCAGAAAACCTCAGGTCCCGAGAATTCTGGATAACAGGTCCCATACCTGTACCTCTTCTGAGCTAATCATAGGCCATTGTAAATCATGAAATGGTCTTTCTGTAGTATATTTAGTAAATAACATACAGCTCCTAAAGACGTGGAAACGAAAATAGGTCACAACACTTGTAGCTTGTCAGGCACCACAAAACTTGGCAGAACAGAATACATATAAAGTAAAAAATTACATAAGGAGGCCCGTTTATCAAAATTCTAATTTGTGTAGTTTTAGAGGATTTTGAAACCATGAGTAAAACCACGAATGTCATGAAAGTTGTTAAAAGAAACAGAAACAAAAAAAAACCCTGAACAATCTGTAAAAAAAATTAAAACCCTAAAAACCTTTTAAAGTTTTTCGGGGCAATTACTAGAAAAAAAAAATCCAAATGGATTAAAAATGGTACAACTGGATAGGCACAGCCCCCACTGACTTCTATAGGACCTCGACTGCTTTTACCTGGCAACGTTTTGTATTAGAGTTTTTTTGTGGTTTTTAATAAATCTCAAGTCTCAAAGAAATTAAAAAAAAACATGAATTTTTAGAGAAAAAAATGTAATTGATGAAAAAATAAAAAAATTGAACATAAGTAGGCTCCGAAGTCTGTTTCCATAAGAAGGAGGATAAGCTTTTGTTGTGGAACATGCCCCAGACCTACAGTTTGAGACGAAGAATCACTTCATGGATGTACAGCAGGAACTCACGGACAGGCAACTTTATGGAAACTTTATTATAAGCAAATATAAAATACATAGTAGCCTTACACATATCATGCAATAGGCACTTATTCATAGGCTGAACAGAATACTCCTTAGGTTGGGCAGAAAAAAAAAATTGGCACCCATAGACTTCAATGCATTTCAGGTCATTTTTGTCATTTCGCGAATTTTTTGGAGTAGCGAAACGAGTCAGATTCACCCATCACTAACCACTGTGACATGTATGTGTAATCCATTCCAAACATAGCTGCATATGTGAAAAATATCAAGGGAAATAAAATCTATGATCACTTTTCTTGGCTCCGGAGGGGAGGTTCAGGGGGTCCAGGGTGCTAGCACAGAGAAGCGCAGTTGTACTCTTGGAGTCAGGAGTTTTTCACTTTCCTCTGGATCAAATATGAGCAGGTTTCATTTAGAAAGAAGGTTAAAGTTGATGAACACAGGGGCGTTACTACCGGGGGAGCAGGGGGTGCAACTGGGCCAGGGCCCGCCCCCCCGCATGATGAACACGTGTCTTTTTCTGCATAAATTACTATGTTACTATGAAAGATTTTTGATCTTCGTTGAGGCCTGTGAAACACTGTATTGACATCTGTTGGAGCAGAATTATTGTACTGATATTTGTACTCCATGTGGTCTGTTGGTGGATTTATCTTCTGCCACGAGAAAGTGCTTGAACATCCAGATAAGAATAAACAATATCCTGCTAAAATAAAAAGTGACAGATGAAATAACTGGTGCGCCCAGTCCAACACGGATGAATCCTGTTCTTAAAAAGATACATGAGCACTGTGCAATTTGCACTGATACGTACTATGTATTGGAAAAAAATCTTAAAAGGATACTGTCTCGGGAAAACGTTTTTTTTCCAAAATGTGTCCGTTAATAGTGCTGCTCCAGCAGACTTCTGTACTGAAATCTGTTTTTCAAAAGAGCAAGTGAATTTTTTCAATTTCATTTTAACATCGGACATGGGGCTAGATATATCGCCAGTTTCTCAGGTGCTCCCAGTCACATGACTTGAGCTCTGATAAACTTCAGTCACTCTTTACTGCTGAACTGCAAGTTGAAGAGATATAACCCCCTTCCCTTCCCCCACAGCAAAAAATACACTTGTTGGGTTAGGAATGACATTTTATATGGTAGACTGAATTACGTGCAGTGTAAACAGCGTAGTTTCGAAATAAAAAATACACATTAAAACTGATGACAGAATCCCTGTGAGAATACCTGGGTCCAGGGGCCGGCTGGGACGCCTGCCGTGCTCCTGGCGGGGATACCTGCTCCTCTCTCCTCTGGTGATCTGGCTCCTACGGTGCGCGCGGCCACGCACTTCAAAGTTTATGTGCCGAGCATATGACATCATCACGTTTTGGCTCGAAAAGTTTGAATATTTAAAGGGGCCCTGGGCCAAAACTATTTGTTATGTTTTGGTAGCCGAGGATTAGTAGAGTATAACAGTGCTTTATTAGCAGACTCATGCAGCCATTACACAACAGTAACTTCCAACTCTATCACTCTTAAGCAGTATTGATAGTACTATGTATACACAGTATAACTAATTTTACACAGTGACACCTGCAGGCCATTTGTTTAAACACCACACTATTGCCCGTTGTTAGGGCTAATTTGTTAGTTCCTGTGTGCGCTTATTCTTTGGATATTTCTGGTTTTGATTCCTGCCTGTCTGACTTTGCTTGAAATCTGTCTGAACCGACCTTTGCTTGTCTGACCTTGTTTGGAACTGGACTGACTTCTGCCTGCCTGACCCCGTATATTCTCCATTGTTCCTTGCTGTGCTGGTAAATGATCTGACCCCTTTGCTTATCCAGATCTTCTGTTTGGCTCCTCTCATTTTAAGACCTGGTGGCATTTGAGTAGCTGAGGACTCCTCCCACAGCTACTCAGAGTTGTGACCAGGAGCTTAACATTAGTTCTAGATTTAGGGAGCCGATCGTGACAATCCCTTTAATAATGTAATACTCAACCCACACCCCACGAAGAAAAAATATTTTGACCCTCTCTGGTGAAATAAAGTCAGCAGTATATTTTGGGGCAAATAAATTTAGTAAACTGAGATTGTACCTGAGAATCAGTTCTTCTTCTTTTTGACTGCTTTACTTCATAATCTGAAAAAAATTAAATCATATTCACAAATATAAACATTTTCCATGTGTTATTAAATTGCATCAGTGAACTTGTGTCCTTATACATGGAAAATAGACTACGGGCACTAAATTAATCTAACATTTAGAAATGTGTTCCCATCTTATCACACGTCAATTAGTTCCTATGAGATGATAAAATCTTGCTGTGTATCATTTTATTGAGGTTAGTGAAGTTGAAATAGTGGAATAAACCTTACTAACATGTGAATATTAATGAACATTTAACAACAATACTGCCCAATTCACCGGTGCTTTGTGGAATTCATAATCATGCAAGTGAGCAGGTTGATCAACTGAGGACAAAGTAGGTTCTAGCAATAGGTAGTCCCTTAAAGGTGTTAAAAAGTCAGAATGCAAACATGAATTTTTGGATCCTCCTCACAAAAATAGACATATCCCCAATGTACTTGCTTTATACATTTTGCACTGTTTTAGAAAGAAAGGCTAAAGTTTGTCCTGTTTCCAGCTCTACTTTGACAGCCATTTGTAATGATGACCTGATGGCTGACGTTGTGCTGTACAGGAGGAAGTTACTGCTCTTGCTCCGCTGCCCTACAGGATGAAAACTGATGTTGTCTGTTTCTCATCAGAGCTTCTGTCTGTTGCAAGGCCAAACAAATGCAGTTTTCATAAGTTTGGCCAGTGGAGCAGGAGCCAAAACTTCCTTATAAGCAGCACATCCATTGGTCATCAGAACATCATTACCAATGGCTGCCAGGGCAGAGAGAAAACAGAATAAACTTTAGATTTTATTTCTGAAACTGTGCAAAATTAGTAAAGCAAGTAAATTGAGGGTATGCTTATTTTTGTGCAGAGAATCCAAAAATTGTTTTTAATGTTGTTACTTTAGAGCCCCTTTAAAAAGTTTTGCTTTTTCACTTATAAATAGTTTTCCCAGTTACCGTAGTTTAAACAGAAAGCTGCCCAAATAAAGTTGTACTGACCTTTAGTGTTTGCTGAATTGGTAAGTGGCCGTTTCAGAGTCCAGGACCAGAAGAGATGCGCTGAGAGGCCCAACACAAGTAGGGTTCCCACGACCAATGAAGGTATAAGAAAGTCTGAGCAGGCAGAGGAAAATGATCCATGTGCTGCAGCTGTCACACATCCAGAACACAATTAGGACAATAAGGATATCTAATCTTATTGATTTAATGAACCCACACATTAAACGACAGTTTTTAAGGAAGGCTTAAGGACAAAGCTAAGTACCAAATTAGAATTGTTGTGAATTGGATATGTAGTGTACACATGAAACATATTTATAATAAATAGAAACTTCAGCTTAAAGAGACACTAACACCAGAAATTAAACCTTTGTTTTAACACTGTCTTTGTGCGATATCGATAATTTTGCCATAACAGTATTTACCCGATATTCCACTGTGAGGAGCTGCCATATTTGTGCAGCAGTAGTATATTAGCAGCCCTTTTGAAAACAGGTGGCAACCCTAAGTATATCCTAAATTCACTAAAATCCAAAGTTGCGTCCAGGGCACCGAACGCTGGCGAAGTTGCGCTAGCGTTACTGCAGCAAGCGAAGTGAATTTGCGCTAGCATTGCCTAATTTGCATACGGTGGGAAGTTAAAGTTGAATGGACGAATATGTTGCAGCAAATACATTACATTACACAAGCCTGGGAAACCTTAATAAAATAAACTAGAGTTGTTATATTGTTATATTGCCCTACACATGTGCCCACTGTATATGTTAGGAAATGTAGAGGGGAAGTGGGTACCCTAAAATATTTTCAATAAACGGTTAATAATTCTCACATAGAGTTTGGTTCTTTCTTGTTATTTTCCCGGATATATTGATAGTAGGGACATAAAACCAAACTTCACACACTAGTGATTCCAGTCGATCCCCCTTGTACAAGGCAACTCTGGGAACCACAATGTGATACCCGTCAGACTGATTCATGGAATTTATCTTGCTCTTGAGATGCGCAGTGATGTTCCAAACCAAAGGGCAATCTGCACATACCACACAGGACAGCGGGACAGACAGGTCAGAATATAAAACCCCAGATGGCCTCAGAAAATGGACTGCACTTTTTGAAACAGCATTGTCTGAAAATAGAAACAGAATCAGAGCTAAAGCAATGACAGCATAATTCAGTTCAACATGGAACAATTAAAATAATGTGCATCACATAATGCTATACATGAACAGTTGATATACAGATGATAGCAGAAGTCACCCTACAAACTGAGGAATTTGTTTTATTTGTAAGGACAGTTAATTTAAATCAAAGAATTCTCCAGTTAGAGAATGCTGATTATTCATTGTTGGGGAAAGCATGTAGGTAAATTAATTTCTTGATTATTTAAAAATCTTATGGAAGATGGGAGAACACAAGTCTGGAGGTGAGGGATGGAGCAACGCATGTCTGGAATTGAGGCATGACGTAGCGCAAGTCTGGAGGGGAGGAATGGGAGAACAAAAGTCTGGAGGGGAGGAATGGCAGAACACAAGTCTGGAGGTGATGGATGGGGCAACGCTAGTCTGGAGGGGAGGAATGGGAGAACACAAGTCTGGAGGGGAGGAATGGGAGAACACAAGTCTGGAATTGAGGCATAGGGCAGCGCAAGCCTGGAGGGGAGGAATGGGAGAACACAAGTCTGGAGGTGAGGAATGGGAGAACACATGTCTGGAGGGGAGGAATGGGAGAACACAAGTCTGGAGGTGAGGAATGGGAGAACACAAGTCTGGAGGGGAGGAATGGGAGAACACATGTCTGGAGGGGAGGAATGGGAGAACACAAGTCTGGAGGTGAGGAATGGGAGAACACAAGTCTGGAGGGGAGGAATGGGAGAACACATGTCTGGAGGGGAGGAATGGGAGAACACAAGTCTGGAGGTGAGGAATGGGAGAACACAAGTCTGGAAGTGAGAAATGGGAGAACACAAGTCTGGAGGGGAGGAATGGGAGAACACAAGTCTGGAGGTGATGGATGGGGCAACACTAGTCTGGAGGGGAGGAATGGGAGAACGCTAGTCTGGATGTGAAGGATGGGAACACAAGTCTGGAGGTTAAGGATTGGGAAACTCCACTATGTAGTTCAGGGAGAGATATGCTGAGTCTAATGCATTGTGGTGCTAACAAAACCCCCACTGTACTACATGTACAATACACCTCAGATCACTTAAAGGAGAACTAAACCCTAAAAATGAATAGGGCTAAAAATGCCATGTTTTATATAGTGAACTTATTGCACCAGCCTAAAGTTTCAGCTTCTCAATAGCAGGACTTTAAACTTGTCACAGGGGGTCACCATTTTGGAATGCTCAATGGGCTCTGAGCAGCTGTTGAGAAAAAAACTGAACTGAAAAAAAAACAAAAAAAGAAACCTCTGAATACTTTATATAAATGTACAGTGTACGGTATACCAGGAAAACTCCCGGTAGACCCATGTGTTTGGGGGCCCTTGTGCCGCTAAAGATTTGGCATATTTCATGGGTATTTCCTATTTCTTTGAGAACAAAGAGGCTAAATAGATGAAATAATAGATTACAGTATGTAAAGAATAGAGACTAGGAGAATAGAGGTTGAGTGAGGAGAAGAATAATAATAGTACTGAGAGTGGTCCCTTGGTCTATAGTTCTTTGGTGGGCCCCTGGTCTAAGGTTTTTGGGTGGGCCCCTGGTGTCTCAGTCCGACACTGTAAATGTATGCCACCTTGTATGTCCACCTTGCCCAGCGTGACCATGTACCTACTAGAGTTGTTCATTTAAAAAAACTCACACTTGACGTACCCAGTATATTCTTATGTATAGCACTACTATGTACTGTATTACTGTATATGGCTGAAATGACAATAAAATCCACTTGTCCACTTGTCCAGAAGCTAAGCTTAGGGGTCTTCACTAATTATCAAGCAGAAAATGAGGTTGGTCTTTAATATAAGCTGATGTTACAGGGCTGATTATTAAATTCTGATGCTAATTGCACTGGTTTCTGTGCTGCCATGTAGTAATTATGTGTATTAATTACTAATCAGCCTTATATTGTGACATTTCTATTCTATGTGTACTGTATATTGTGAGTGGGTCCCTAAGCTCAGTAAGTGACAGCAGCACAGAGCATGTGCAGTGAATCAGCAGAAAAGATGATGGGGAGCTACTGGGGCATCTTTGGAGACACAGATCTTTACTGCTAAAGGGCTGTGGTTGCCTTGGGCTGGTACAGAAGCACAAAAAATAATGTACAGCAGTTCTAGCTACTTCTTTAGTTTAACTTTCCTTGTCCTTTAAAACTAAGTGATGCTAAGCTAGCACTAGTCTCTAAAAATTATGACATTAGGTGATTTTATCCCAGTGCAACATTGCTGAAAAGCATAAAAAAAGGATTCTTAATGCACAAAATCTCCATACATTATAACCCACATTACCTGAAGCAATGAGAGTTATCCCATTACTAAATGTCAATTTCCTTGAATAAAGAAACGCGCAGTAATATATTCCAGAGTCGTTCCTCTGAACAGCATGTATTTCAAGTGTAATATTCTGCTTATCAGATTGTAGGACACAGTTATGTCTGATGCTGTTTTTATCACAAGACAGGACTAACTGGAGTGGCTCATCCATTCTCCAAGACCTTCTGAACAAGGAAATCCTGAAGCTTGAATTTAGTTTTTCCTTGGACATAAAAGAGATTCTTGCTGTGTCACCAACAGTAACAACCAGGACATCCTGAGGCTGCTGTAGAACTGTCCAAGCAACTAGCGCTGCAAAATAAGATGCTTTTATTGTTGACATTAAATATTTTTTGTAAAAATAAATATTCAAGATGAAAACAGACTCTGCAGCCTAGAATAAAGAAACAATATACTGCCCTTAATTATATAGAGTTGAAAAAAATCTGATTGGCAGCAAAGCCAAAGCCATTGATTGCAAACTTCACAAGCTCCTTCACTTATTTGTTCCCTGCAGTGGTGTAACAATATGTACCCTGGGTACCCCTGGAACTATATCAGGGTGAATGTTACCCCAATGTTTCTATATATCTGTAACCTTTTTATGAGCTAAGGGGGTCCAGCCTGAAGGTCAGTTAGGGTAAGATTTTGGGTGAATGCTTATTTGTGTCCTGAATACCCCTGGAACTATAGCAGGGTGACTGTTACCCCAATATTTCTATAGATCTGTAACCTTGTTATGGGCTAAGGGGGTCCAGCCTGAAGGTCAGTTAGGGGGAGATTTGGGGTGAGTACTTATTTGTGCCCTGGGTACCCTTGGAACTATTGCAGGGTGACTGTTACCCCAATGTTTCTATATATCTGTAGCCTTGTTATGGACTAAGGGGGTCCAGCCTGAAGGCCAGTTAGGGGGAGATTTGGGGTGAGTGCTTATTTGTGCCCTGGGTACCCTTGGAACTATAGCAGGGTGACTGTTACCCCAATGTTTCTATATATCTGTAACCTTGTTATGAGCTAAGGGCGACCAGCCTGAAGACCAGTTAGGGGGAGATTTGGGGTGAGTGCTTATTTGTGCCCTGGGTACCCCTGGAAGTATAGCAGGGTGACTGTTACCCCAATGTTTCTATATATCTGTAACCTTGTTATGGGCTAAGGGGGTCCAGCCTGAAGGTCAGTTAGGGGGAGATTTGGGGTGATTGTTTATTTGTGCCCTGGGTACCCCTGGAACTATAGCAGGGTGACTGTTACCCCAATGTTTCTATATATCTGTAACCATATTATGAGCTAACTGGACCCAGCCTGAAGGCCAGATTTACTGACAGGGATTTTACAGAACCAAGAAATTAAAAAAAAAAATCATGTTATCTAGTAGAAGTAAATCTAGAGCAACTGAACTTGCTGAGTAATCATTGAAGACGTTTCACTACTAATTCGAGCAGCTTGTTCAGTTGAACTGACTGGTAAAGGAACTAATCGGCATATAAGCTCTTCCAATATCCAATCACAATGGTCCAATCTCCTCCAATGAGGTACCAAGTGAAACTCACAGCGGTTGTGAATGCTGGGTGATAAAATGACCATTGTGTAATGCAGAGGCAAAGAAGAAGATGTTACTTGTGAGAGTTGCATGAATGGTGGTGTCAAGTTTTTTGAAACCACCAACATTTATGTAGGTGATGTCGAAGGCCCCGTCTCTGTTTAGGGATGGTTTCTCTACCTTAAAGGAGAACTATAGAGAAAATTAAAACCTAATATAAGCTTCATCAAACTTTCTAAATACAATGAATTAAACATTCTCCATTGTTTCTGAAATAATCAAGTTTATCTTCACTATCCCTCTCTCGGCATCTGTTTTTCTTCATTTTTCTTCATGCAGCAGTTGGGTGTCAGATATTCATTGACAGTTAGATCCAATATATCTGATAGGGGGGCTCCTTTTGCCTAGAAGATGTATTAGAGTTCACTCTATTAAAATCACTCTATTAAAATCACCAGACATCATGTCTCTCTACATGCAGAATTTGTGCAAAAGGCAGTTATTTTGTTAGATTGTGTTTGTACTGGAATCAGTTGAGTGAGCTCTAATTCATCTGCTAGGAAAGGAAGCCCCCCTATAAGATATATTGGATCTAACTGTCAATGAATATCTGAAGACAGGATGAGGAGAAACAGATGCTGAGAGAGGGATAGTGAAGATAAACTTGATTATTATCAGAAACATACAGAATATTTAATGGATTGTATTTAGAAAGCTTCTTATTTCAGTATGATGAAGCTTCTATTACATTTTCATGTTTGCAATAGTTCCCCTTTAACATGAATCGCCTCTTTTACGCCTCGTTCAAACCAATGGTTTTCTTTGTGCAAAATGTGAACATCTATCTATTTTCAAATGAGTGTCCCTTGTCTTTTAGGTGTAGAAAGTCAGCCGAATCTTGCCCTGTAGAGTTGCTCAGTTAAATAGTGAAACATCTTATATGATTACTCAGCAAGTCCAGTTGCTCTAGATTTACTTCTACTAGATATGCCATGACCTGGATGAATGCAAACCTTCATAAAAATTCATATTAGAAAAGAACAAATTAAATAGTAACTGGAAACAATAAAAACAATCTTCACAGTTAAAAGTAGTCTGACCCCAAGGCTGTAGGATGGTGACGGTAGAAGGAGAAGCAAATGAACACGTTAAAAATAGAACAAGGTGACAATTAGAAGAGGAAGTAGGAGGCCTGAGGGTGACAGTCTTTCCGAGCAAAGGGGATACGTCATATGTGACTGCAGAGCACCCAGACTGCACCTTATTGCTCCTTATTCTGATCATTTGGGACCTCATGAAAAAACTAGTCAAGGGGCATTTCGGCTATAGCACAATCAACCCGTAGGCAACAATGGATAAATCACTTCTAAAATTCCTGAAAGGCAGTCATTATTTTTAATAAGGAAAAAATGCTAGAGAAAGATGAGAAATATTCATGTTTTCCCATTAGAGTGTTGAAAAGAATGGAAATTTGACCCCGACTTCCGATAAATCAGTGTTTTCAAATCCTAATATAATATTCTAACCGCTGACCCCTACATATATGTTAAGGTTTATTTATTCATGAAAGTCTGAATGCCAAAAACCTGAAAAATTTGAGTTTCTTTTACTACAAAATCCGATTTTTTTTTGTGAAAAAAAAATTCTCCAGCATTTATTATACCTCCCTCGCAGATGGAAAACAGAAGATATCCTGATCTGCGCTGTGTTTCGGGCGGAAAATCAGAAACATTTTCATACGATTTTCACCATTTTTTTAGATTTTTCTCCTGAACTGGAAATTTTAGTGAAAATTGTTGAAAAATAAGGGGAAATAACCCGTGCGGATTTGGTTGGAGTATATGAGAACTCCTGCTGCAGACCCACACAGGGAGTCCAATGGAGGGAGCTTGGGGTTGGGGGGAATTTCATTCTCCTTATTAATAATAATAATAATAATAATACTATCCTGACTGCACAAATCTGAGAGTAGTACTAGTATAAGGCTGATTAATATGAATATTAGTTAAGATATATATCTCTGTTTCACTTTGAAATACCTTTCTTTTGCTTATTTCTGAAGGATCAGTTACTAGTGATTTGGGGAGTTTCTCTCCAACGTTGTGTCCCCCAGCCACTTACCCAAGTTACAAATAAAAGTAGCCTTTACCCACTGTATTTGAAGCTGAAACACAGACCCTCAAGTTCAAGTTGATGCAGGGAAAGATCAACCAATGCCATTCTGAACCTTCTGCAATTTGCCTTAGAGAGGGGAAATTATTTTCTCAATTTAAAAAGGCAATCGTACCAGTGACTGGTCCTCATCTTTCTACTAAGAGCTGTTTTCTTTAACTCTTTATTTTCTAACTTGCTGTGCATGCACCCATTCCTTTCTTGAAGCTATCTAGGGACAGATTTACATAGGGTCGAATATCGAGGGTTAATTAACCCTCGGTATTCGACTGCCGAATATAAATCCTTCGACTTCGAATATCGAAGTCGAAGGATTTACCGCAATTCCTACGATCGAAAAATCGTTCGATTAAATCCTTCGAAGGATTCGAAGGATTTTAATCCATCGATCGTAGGATTTTCCTTCGATCAGAAAAATGTTAGGAAGCCTATGGGGACCTTCCCCATAGGCTAACATTGGCCTCGGTAGGTTTTATTTGCCGAAGTAGGGGGTATTTTTTAAAGAGACAGTAGTTCAACTATCGAATGGTCTAATAGTCTAACGATTTTTAGTTGGAATCGTTCGATTCGTAGTCGTAGTCGAAGTAGTCCATTCAATGGTCAAAGTAGCCATATTCTACCATTCGAAATTCGAAGTATTTTTTCTTCTATTCCTTCACTCAAGCTAAGTAAATGGGCTCCCTAATAGTTACATAGTTACATAGTTAAATTGGGTTGAAAAAAGACAAAGTCCATCAAGTTCAGCCCCTCCAAAATGTATCTGTTTGTAGTACAACAGCTTCAATACTGTTACATTTCTATCCATCATTATCTATATCTGTCTATTGTCTATCTTTAGCTACACCTATCTTTTTATCTAGCAGTTATCTATTGATGTGTATGTAATATTTATCTATAGCTAATTTCAAATCTATTGACAATCAACCGTTTACAGTCTTTCTATGTGTCTATCTCTATCTCTCTCCTTGACCTATGATTCATACATAATTACGATCTTATTTATTGCTCTCTGTCGGCCAGGAAGTGCTAAAAGAGTTATAATTGTAGCACTACGAGACGATACATTTATTCAAGTAAAAAGCATTTTTTCTAAGCAGACGTTTGGGGAACCAACATTGTCGCTTTATACAAATGTGCCATAACTTAAAAAAACGTTCCCCCATTAACAAGATAATACATTATTTTATTCTTACCTTGTGAAAGCAGTAATACAATGAGAAAGTTCATCTTGAGACGATCATAGCAATCCTATGACCTATTTATACTCTGTACCCTCAGACAGACTTCTGATGCACAAGGGTCACCTCTATAGACTGACAACATGCAGAGTTTACAGGTGTCAGTCCTGTCTGTCAGTTGTTACGACAGTGCAAGGGTGTAACGGAAGTTTCTCCTAGCATAGCCGTTAGAGGCCACATCTCAGTCATGGGTAGAATAAAGGAGAATATTAACGGTGTTTTTAGCTGAAGATTAGAATTTGATTAACTCATATTTTAAAAAAGGATCTTAATAATTAAAGGAGAAGCTAGCCATTGTGTCTGATGCTGTTCCATGGGCTCTCAGGCCTCTAAAAGAAGATTTGGTTGTGAGGCTTTATTTTGTGCTTTTCAGTTCAGTGCTGCAAGTTTAGCCTTCATTTTGTATCCAAGAAAAAATTCTGAGGTCTTAAAGGGGGGGTTCGCCTTTAAAGGAAAACTATATCCCCAAACAATGTAGGTCTCTATAAAAAGATATTGCATAAAACAGCTCATATGTAAAATCCTGCTTCATGTAAACAAACCATTTTCATAATAATATACTTTTCTAGTAGTATGTGCCATTGGGTAATCATAAATAGAAAATTGCCGTTTTACATAATAAGGGCCGCCCCCTGGGATCGTACAATTCACGGTGCACACAAACAAACCAAACTTCTTAGGTCACATGAGCCAATTAACAGACAGAGTTGTGTCTTTTGCTTCCACACTTCTTCCTGTTACAGTTAGAGTTGAAGTATTTCTGTTGCTTAAATATTCATTTTGGGGGTATAGTTTTCCTTTAAGTTAACTGTTAGTATGTTATACAATGGCCAATTCTAGGACAATTTTCAATTGGTCTTCATTATTTTTTTTTTTTATATAGTTTTTCAATTATTTGCCTTTTTCTTCTGACTCTTTCCCGCTTTCAAATGGGGTCACTGACCCCATCTTAAAATCAAATACTCTGTAAGGCTACTTTTTATCACTCATCTTTCTATTCAGGCCTCTCCTATTCGTATTCCAGTCTCTTATTCAAATCAATGCATGGTTGCTAGGGGAATTTGGATCCTAGCAAGTAGATTGTTGAAATTGCTGCTGCTGAATAAAAAGCTAAATAACTCAAAAACCACAAATAAAAAAAAAAAGTATCACAGAACTGGAAAATTAAACTTTAATCCACATGGGGGAAAGGCCAAATGTAATAATACACAATAGAAACAAATCCTTCTATTAGCTTTATAGGAAAAAAATCACAACCATACCTGTAGAACTATGGGGCAGATTCCCTAAAGGGCGAAGTGACTAACGCTAGCGAAAATTCGCCAGTGTGACGTCATTTCGGTACTTCGCCAATTAACTAACGGGCGCTGGCGTAACTTTGCTAGCGAAAGAGACACACTCTAGCGCTCATTCGCACTCTATCGCCAGATGAAGTTTCGCTCTGGCGAAGGGACGTAACTTCACAAATTCATTAATTTTACTGTACCTCTTGCGCCAGACTTGCCTTCCCCACCTCAGACCAGGCAAAGTGCAATAGAGTAGATAGGACTTCCTCAAAATTTAGTTGAAAAATTTTCTAAGTCCCAAAAAACGCTGGCAACTTTTCCTTTTTTCAGAGTGATAGGCTGCAAAAGAGCGTAAATTTTTTTTTGGGTACCCGGCTTCCCTCTATATTTCCTAACATATGGCACATAAACTATACACTGGGCTCATGTGTAGGGCAATATAACAACTTTATTTTATTCTATTAAGGTTCCCTGGACTTGTGTCGTGTAATGTATTTGCTGCAACATATACGTCCATTCAACTTTAACTTCCCGCCGTATGCAAATTAGCCAACGCTATTGCAACTTCGCTCTGCTTGCCGAATTAACGCTAGTGCAACTTCGCCAGCATTCGGCGCCCTGGACGCAACTTTGCATTTTAGGGAATTAACGTTGTCTGTATGAACTTACGCCTGGAGAAGTGTTGAGATGTGGGCAAAGCGGACGCAAGCGAATTAGTGCCGCTTAGGGAAATTTGTCCCTTAATGTTTCACTGCAAACTGGTGGGCCAGTAATAACAAGGTCTCTTCCTCTCTTACAGGCGTAAAGCAATTAATAAATGGGGATTCTATCATGCTGTAGCAACTCCCAGCAAACTTGCAAGTGACTCTTAAAGGAACAGTAACACCAAATAAAAGTGTTAATGCAGTGTTGCCCTGCACTGGTAAAACACTACTATTGTTTATATAAATAAGCTGCTGTGTAGCAATGGGGGCAGCCATTCAAAGGAGACAAAGGCTCATGTTACACAGCAGATAAGCTCTGTAGAACATAATGTTATCTGTTATCCACTATTTATCCTGTGCCATATAGTCTTTTTTCAATTTCCGCCATTGCTACACAGCAGCTTGTTTATATGAACTATAGTAGTGTTTCTGAAGCAAACTTTCACTTTTTGGTGTTCCTTTTCCTGTTTATTTTGGAAGACAGGCATCTTAGAACTACCCATAGAGACAATAAACTGGACACCAGTGGTTTTTAAACAGTTAAACCTTTATTAACAGAATTGTGGCACAATCTCCAGGAGATTTGTTAGCAGCAATAACTCAATATTGTAACTAATTAGTGATGCACCAAATCCACTTTTTTGGATTCGGCCGAACCTCCGAATCCTTTGTGAAAGATTCTTAGTTTTCAGGCACACCAAGTAGAGCATAGTCAGGACAGCATCTACCCCTAAGTCTGTACACTTGGTCCTTATGCTGGAGTATTACGCCCAGTACTCTTACTCTTCTAATTCTCCTTGGTGGAGCTCAGGCTGCTCACTCTCACCTGAACGTATCTCTCTTTTCTGGAGTGAAAGTGGAATCCAAAGAAAGAGGCAGAACACATTGGCTCCCATTTTATACAGTAGAACAGTGACATCCACTGGGCAGTTTCTGAAGTCGCACTATGAGTACAAGCTCCGCTCCACTATATTTTTTTTGAAAGTCAGAAGATTGTACTTTTAGGCAACTGCTGTAGAGATGAATGACAGGTTATTTCAGGCATTTTGGTCCCACCTCCCAAGTTTCCATAATACTCTAACCCCCATATGTAATAAAAGGCCCTAAGTTTGGCCAGATGCAGTAACCCATAGCAACCAATAAAATTTTTGTTTTTGAACAGGTGACCAGTAAATCCTACCTGCTGATTGGGTGCTATTGGTTACTGCCCCTGGCCAAACTTACTGCCTTTCATTACATAACCCCCTAATCTCTCTATGTACCATTGACACAAGTAGCATTGCTTTGTTGTAACACTTTCTTGGTACTTCTCTTAGAACCGGACCTCAGCATGTGCCTCGTATTTACCTGCTGCCAATCGGACAAACCGGGAATTCTCTGTGGACTTGAGATGGGGGTGAGAACTGAGATTTTACAGTGCAATGTCTCCACCTAGTGGGCGCTTAGGGATTCGCCTCAGGGGTCACAGTAGGAATAAAATACAACAATAATAATCTGTAATGCAGTTGCAGCACAAGGTCTTATCTCCTGGCTCAGCAGCTTTCTGGACATCAGTGTCTCCATATCTCTGTCTGGGGGTGAAGCAGAGCCTTTAGGGCTGAGCTCCACCCTCATTTTTCGGTGGATAGGTGGGCGACGACGAAACGCAGGCAATAAGTCCGATGCAATCGCATGCAGCAAAATAAAATTGTCTCAACGAAAAGTCGCAGGTAAAAACTACACTACAACTGATATGGCACAGCGTCTTCATTCGACACTTTAACCGTGTAGTTTTTACCTGTGACTTTTCATATATATATATATATATATATATTACACAAAAGCCGCGAATATCCTGTAAATTATATCCTTATAAATGGTGTCTAGTGATGTCATCAGTTATAAACCGTGAGTAGTGATATCAATTTTGTCACATGACTCACTCAAACTTGTGTATTATAATAAATAAAGTACCCCCTGTTGGAAAATATGAGGATATTAGAAGTTACCTCGGAGTTCCATGACCTGTATAAAAACACTCAGCCTTCGACCTCGTGCTTTTATATTATCACGAAACTCGTCAGTGACTTATAATATCCTTATATTTTACAATAGGGGGTACTTTATTCACTATATATATATATATATATATATATATATATATATATATATATATATATATATATATAGTGAATAAAGTACAGTAAGTCAGGACAGCACATAAATAGAATATGCACTCCTACTTTTAACTGGGGGCCTCCTCCTCAAAGTTTACAGAACGAAGGAGGTGGATGTGGACGTGGGGGGGGGGTGGGATCGATGTCAGGAGGTCCCTGGTGGTTGTGAGTGGGGCCATTGGTGTCACAGCCCAGGTGGGTCCCCATTGCACCAGTCCTACGCTGGCAACCCCTCACTACACATGGAGCACGAAGGCCAATGCACTCCACACTAAAATGCATAGAGCTCATCAGCTAATTTTAGCTATGCACCTCCCCAAACAGCTTCCCAGAGCTCACACACACCCAGAGCTGTTGTTTCTCCTAAACCCCCAAAATATACCTTGGGCTGGAATCTTTTAAGTCTGTACTGTGAAGACCTTTGTGTAGGCAATGAACAACATAAAAGAGCTAAGCACATGTTCTGAGTCTTCGCCTGAACCGTCACCTGTCCTGGAATTCTTTCAGCATTTTCAATGTGATATACACACGCAGGACCGCCATCAGAAATCGCAGGGCTCCATACGACAAAATTTCCTGGACCCCCTGGGCTGCGCCCACCGCAAGCCCCACCTACAGGTCCGGCCTCCCCACGACACAGTAAAAAAACAAAAAAAATATTGGTGGTTAGGGCTCCCACATGTTTATAAAAAATAAAAAGATATTGGTGGTCAGGGCCCCCCATAAAAAACATTTGTGGCCAGGGCTCCCCCATTAAAGATATTGGTGGCTAGGACCCCACATGAGAAAAAAAATTGGTGGCCAAAATTGGTGACCAGGCCCCCCCCCCCGTATTATAAGAAAATTGGTGGCCAGGGCCCCTTAAACGTCCATGTCTTCCCGAAGTTAGCAGCTCTCAGAAAGATGGGGGCTCCAGCTGATCAAGTAAGTGTGGCGTGGCCGGGCCCCCCTTACCCTCTGGCCCCCTACAACTCTCCCCCCTGTCCCCCCCTGATGGCTGCCCTGACACCAGCACTCACTATAACCTCACACTCCCAGGTAAGTGACAGTAACAAGACTCTCACTGTACCCAGTAAGTGAACTGAGAATTATCAGCAGAGATTAGTCAAGAACTCATGGGTTAAAGGGCCAGTAACACCATACATTTATAGTTAATAAACCACATTGTAGTAAGTAGATAGTAGTCCCTTTTATACTGCTTTACCAAGAATTACACTTACCAAACATGTTGACACGTGGCTCAGGTACAATTGGTGCTTAAGCACATATAGGCTGAGAGCTGCAGAGGGACATAAGCAACTGGGGTGACATGCAAGTCATTGGCATAGCAAGTCCAGTAGTGTGGGTATAAGGGTTGGGGTGCATTCTGATTTTACTTTACTGAAACTAAAAGTCATTAAGTGCTAGTGATGCCTGGGAAAGGTAAGTGAGATACTTTTTTTTCCAAGCAATAACGAGAGAGAGAGAGAGTGTGTGTGTGTGTAAATCTGATTGCAGTATTTGGCCTCATCTCTTTGCTTTTTATTTGTGTTACAGATACAGAACTGCGCTTCCAGGCAGAAGAGAAGAGCAGGGCCCATATCCCCTGTGCAGTTCCCTTTGTGTGTGTTTTTGTTGTCATTGTCTGTCTTCTCATAAAGAGAATTCACTTGGGAAACAGAGACTCGCAGTTAAAGGGAGCATCCAATCCATGACCCTTGTCAACTGCAGCTCATATAAACTGCAATAATTCCTTTTCTCAGTCAGAAAACTATTTAAAATAAAATACTATTGCACTTTGTCCATTTTGGGCAGCACTTCTATGTCACAGCACTAGTGTATAGAGTTCAGTAGTGAATTTGAACCACAGCTGAATACAGAAATGTCTTTTTATACTGCTCAGATCAAATAAGAGTTTACATATAAATGGCCATTTTAACATACAGTAAAACTTACATTTTTCAATCTACTGAGTTTGTTTTCCATCATTTTACTTTATTTTTTGTGGGCCCACCTATATATTATGCATATAACATTTCTCTTTTTGTACATAACCACATTCTCTTGCTATTTGAGTTGGCTCCTTAATGTTTTATGTCTGAGCGGAGGGTGTGGAAAGGGCTATTGCTTTAAATGTATCCAGTTTATTCATTGCACTTTGTGGCTTTAAAAAAAAAAGAGCTTTGGCCACTTCTGTTTTTTTTGTACTGTCTTTTTGCTATTAAACTTATTCTATCGTTTGTGAAGTGTTGTTTATCACATACACACTGTATACACTTTGTAGGCTAGTTTAGTTTTGGTGAGCTTGAGGAATTTCACTTAGAACAACACAGCATACAGGGGAGGTATTTATGTTCTATATCAGTTCTGCCTCTGTGTTTTATTCTTCTTATAGAACAAAAGTATCCCAGCATTTACCATATGCAGGGTCGCCATTATAAATCACTGGGCCCCTTACAACAACATTTTCTGAGCCCTGCCCACACCACAGTAAATAGGCCACAAAGACATCAGTACTACAAATGGTACCCCCCCCCCCGCACACAAGAAATACACAAAACATTGATGGTCAGGGCCCCCATATAAGTTAAAAAAAAAAAATTGGCACCAGGGTCCCCCATAAAAGTTTTTACAAAACATTGGTGCCTGGGCTCCCATAAAAGTTAAAAAAAAACAAACATTAGTGGTCATGGCCCCCCTTACAAGTTAAAAAGAAACATTGGGGCCCCAGAGAATTTTTTTTAAAAAAAACATTTGGCAAGGGCCTATAGATTATTAAAATAATACATCGATGGCTAGGGGTTAAATAAATAAATAAAAAAAAAAAAAACATTTGTGTTCAATAGATCTGAACTCGTGGCTTTGGGTCTTTTCGCGGCTTCGGGACTTCGGCTGAGTTATACAGGGAACTCTGAGTATCACTCGTGTATTATATGGGATAATGTACCCCCTACTGTAAATGATAAGGATATTGGATGTCACTGAGGGGTTCTGTGACCATATAAAGGCACAAGGCTGCAGGCTGAGTTATACAGGGAACTCTGAGTATCACTCATGTATTATAAGGGATAATGTACCCTCTACTGTAAATGATAAGGATATTAGAAGTCACTGAGGGGTTCTGTGACCATATAAAGGCACAAGGCTGCAGGCTAAGTTATACAGGGAACTCTGAGTATCACTCATGTATTATAAGGGATAATGTACCCCCTACTGTAAATGATAAGGATATTAGAAGCCACTGTGGGGTTCTATGACCATATAAAGGCACAAGGCTGCAGGCTGAGTTATACAGGGAACTCTGAGTATCACTCATGTATTATAAGGGATAATGTACCCCCTACTCTAAATGATAAGGATATTAGAAGTCACTGAGGGGTTCTGTGACCATATAACACTATGAGGCTATAGGGCAAGTGCTTTTATACTGGTCACTTCTAATATGCTTCCTCATATTTTATAATTGTGTATACATGTTTTTTACATCATTTTATTTTTTAAAATGTACAAGTTTTAATATGTTTATACTTCACTTTCCACTTTTACTTACTCCTTTCCATTATGTAACATATATCCTTCAGCACTCTTCAGATACTCTCCCTTTTCTCCCCTGCCTAGTGTTTCTCTCTTTGGCCTAAATTTTACCGTTGTCCAGTTCTGAGAATCAAAATAGGCCCTGACATTCCAATTACACAGAGGCCCAATCATTCCCCACCAGCCATTTAAATAAAATTAAAATGTCTATGGCAACTCACACCAGCCCTTCTGGCATATGCCAAAACTCACAGATTGTCAGTCTGTTCATGCCCATGTCCCTTTAGCTGTAGTAGAAAGCCAGATTTCCCTGTGTTTAAAGGCAAGATAGTTTCTTGGTTTCTGTATATTTAATACAATAAACTGAGAAAAGTTAACCTCCATCTGTAAACTGCTTCATCCAGACCTGTAATCCAGTAACATAAACCGAATAGAGTAGATAGGGATTGCTTCAAATTTTTTCTAAGTCCCAAAAAACGCTGGCTTTTTTTCTATATTATGGGTGATAGGCTGAAAAAGATTGAAAATTGTTTTGGGGCTCCCCTCCTTCCCCCCTACATTTCCTAACTCATGGCAACTTAACTATACAGTGGGCACATGTGTAGGGCAAAATAAAAATTTTATTTGATGTTTTGAAGGTTTCCCAGGTATTTGTAGTGCTGCTACATATACCCCCATTGAAATTTGAATTTGGCGCCGTATGCAAATTAACCATCGCTAGCGTAACTTCGCTTAGCGAATCAACGCTAGCTCAACTTCGCAACCTTAAGCTACCCCTGAGCGCAACTTTGGATTTTAGTGAATTTGCGGAGTGCTAGCGAAACTACGCCTGGCGAAGTGCGGCGAAGTTACGCCTGGCGCAACTACGAATCTTAGTGAATTTGCCCCATAGTCTTACAAAATGAATAGAGCACATGCATTATATACAATAGATCTATAGCGTATACATATATTTTATTATTTTTTTATCAATAAAAATGACAACACTCTGCTAAAATGTATAAAACAAAGGAGGGGAAGAGGAATGGTGTGCCTTGGATATTTTATACGATTTTCATTTAATTTGAAATAAAGACCTCATCATAATGTCTTAGATACTTACTATTAAGGTTTTTATAGGAGCAAATAAACTCTTCTTTTATTTATATCTTAATGCATTAGTTTTGCGTTTTCTAAAATTTTGTATTTATAATTAAAGATATAAATATGTACATATATGTGTGCATATATGAAAAGCGTGATCCTGAGGAATAGTGGAGTTTTCTATAGTCAGATCCCACTGAATATGGATGGGTTGGGCTTTTATTAATTTGTGTGATAGATTTATATGTACAAACCCAAATATCCTGATGAACTGTCTTATACCCCATCCTGGGTCCAATAAATATGTGTTTAAATATTATAGCCTACATTCAATATAGGTATGTAATGTCATATCTTGTGTTTAGGGCCTTTGGTGTTCTCGTTTCAAGTTTCAGGATCCAAAAAGCTTCTCTTAGGTTAATGGAATGTAATGGGTCACCTCCTCTAAACTGTATCTTTACCTGTTATTAACATGTATTTATATAGCGCCAACATATTGCGTAGCACTGTAAAGTAAATGTGATTATAACTAAATCACATGAATTATATACATTGAACATATGGAGTTACATACATCACAATCAATACAGGTACAAAAGGTGAGGAAGGCCCTATGCAAAAGAGCTTACACTCTAAAGGGAAGGGAGTAATACACAAGGTGTGGGAGTGGGCAAGATCAAATTAAGTGGGTGAGAAATGTGGTATTGTATGTGGTGTTGCGTTTGGTAGTTAAGCAGAGTGAGGGTAGGCTTCTCGAAAGAAGTGCGTTTTAAGAGATTTCTTGAAAGTAGAAAGGTTGGGAGAAAGTCGGACAGACCGTGGGAGAGCGTTCCAGAGGAGGGGTGCAGCCCTTGCAAAGTCTTGAATGCGAGCATGTGAGGAGGTAATGAGAGAAGAGTTGAGTAGCAGGTCAGTAGAGCAGCGTAGTAAGCGGTTGGGTGAGTATATAGAGATGAGTTCAGAGATGTAGGGTGGGGCAGAGTTATGAAGTGCTTTGAAAGTCAGTGTCATTAACTTGAATTTGATTCTGAAAGGTAACGGAAGCCAGTGCAGGGATTGACAGAATTGCGAGGCAGAGGAGGAGCGGTTTCTGAGGTGTATGAGCCTCGCAGCAGTGTTCATTATGGACTGGAGAGGTGACAGTCTCTGGAGGGGAAGGCCAATTAAAAGAGAGTTGCAGTAGTCTAGACGCGATATGATGAGAGAGTGAATAAGAATTTTGGCAGCATCTTGGGTGATAAATGATGGTATTTTGGATATGTTCCTTAGGTGGAAGTGACATGATTTAATAAGTGACTGGATATGAGGAGTGAATGACAGGGCAGACTCTAGGATAACCCCATATCTGATATCCGTCAACTTCAGTGTCTCAGCTAATCTAGCGTCATTGTATAGAACTGGAATATGTTTCCTGATAATACCACAGATCTTACTGTACTCTTCACTATACTCCGTTATGAAATGAATTTGGTTCTCCCCTTTAGTGGCAAATATCTTGGTTTTGGGGTTAGTGTATGGGCAAGAACTGTTATTCTTAGATAATCTTCCTGCTTTATCATATGATGCCCTTACGATCTCTTTAGAGTAGCCCCGCCTACGTAGCCTGTCTCCCAGCAATCGAGACTGTTCATTGAAGGTGTCATCTTGACTACAATTCCTTCTATATCTAACAAACTGACTGTAAGGAATACTGCGTATGGTATGCTTAGGATGACTAATACTTTAATATTGTGTTTCCTGAATCGGTTTCCTAAAAATATTGGAATCAATACCTCCCCTCTGGCAGTTACCTCTTAGATTAAGATCCAGGAAATGAATTTCCAAGTGATTGTGCTCTAGTGAAAAAATAAAATTGTGCGGATTATCATTTAGGTAGGTGTGGGAATCATATAACCAATAGAGGTCGCTATAGATCTATTGTATATAATGCATATGCTCGATTCATTTTGTAAGCCTATGACTAAGGGAAGGTGTTCTTTTTATCGGAGTGCCGTCCTCCTGTTCGTGTATCTCTTGTAATTTTAGCAGTGTTAAAGTTCTTAGTTGCTGTAATTCTCATTTTCTGATTGGGCACCATAATAACATAGTGAGGTTTGTTTCTTTTACCTTTGGTTTGATGACAATAAATGAAAACGTGAAATAAATGCCAATAAATCTAGGAAAAGATTACCTTATTCTATACATTATTATATGCATTCGTATTATTATTATTATTATTATTATTGCAAAACAAGAACATTGATAGGAATGCAGGGAGTCGTGAGGACTATTTAAAAAGAACTCCAAGATAAATTGTATTATTGTATTGCAAATATAACAAACTACCACGCAAAATGCAAAATGTACTTTTTGATTAATGATTTGTTTTTGTTTCCAAATCAGCCCAGTAGAATGGTAGAAAAAAAACAGAGACCTTGTTATTTTAAAAAGTCACAAACAAAGCATTTGAGGGTTTTCTTTTCAATTTTGTGATACCCTGGTGTTTTGAATTTGTTGTTTAAATGAACCTCTTTCTGTACTGGGAAACAAATATAACAAAACAAAAATAATACGAAATAAAGGGAAATATAAAGACAATTCGCATTTTCATCAACTTGTCGAATAGAGTTCTTAGTGGTTTGCTATTTTTGTTACATTATTTGAACGATGTTAATTACACACTCTTTCCTCTTTAAGAGACAACCGTGATTTTCTATATTTTCTGCAATCACGAGAAATAACGTTATAAATTCATGGTTAATGTGCATTTTGTTATAGAATTAAATGTTCAGCCTGATGGTTACAAACCTGAGAGCAGAGGAAATCCCAGTCTATAAACAGAGCAGGTTGGATACACCCAGGACCGCCATCAGAAATCGCAGGGCACCATACGACACAATTTCCTGGGCCCCCTGGGCTGCACCCACCGCAAGCCCCACCTACAGGTCCGCCCTCCCCACCCCACAGGTCCGCCCCTCACCACACAGTAAAAAAAAAATATATATATTGGTGGCTAGGGTTCCCACATGTTAATAAAAAATAAAAAGATATTGGTGGTCAGGACCCCTCATAAAAAAACATTTGTGGCCAGGGCCCCCACATTATGAGAAAATTCGTGGCCAGGGCCCCTTAAATGTCCATGCCATCCCAAAGTCAGTAGCTCTCAGAAAGATGGGGGGCCCGGCTAATCAAGAAAGTGTGGCGTGGCCGGGCCCCCCTTAGCCTCAGGGCCCCCTACAACTCTCCCCCCTGTCCCCCCCTGATGGCTGCCCTGGATACACCTGATTCCTCCCCAGTGTCATTGGCTGTACCAAAAAATATTGTATATCCATTCATACAATCTGTCCCCATGATTTTATCTTGTGTCAGTCCTGCTCAACCTGAGACAGAATAGGAGGGTGTCTGCTCCTCTATTTCCCTGCCTGGCTGAAGTTTACTTACAGTGACCCTCTGTATCTCAGCATAATGTTATTTCTACATACAGCTGACTAGCAGCAGTTAATATACAATTCAGTGTATCACACAGAATCATTATTGGAATCCTAACAGTAATGTTGTTTCTCCTATACATTTAGCTGTTTGGAATGCTCTTCTATGGGTTTTCTAGAGGTCTTCTCAATTTTAACATGATCTGTTAACGGTATTCTTCTTCAATTCACAGTTACACACCCAACAGTGACACAGAAGCGACCATTGCACAAGCGACTTAAACGGGTTGTTCACCTTTAAATTAACATTTAGTAGGATGTAGAGAGTGATATTCTGAGTCTATTTGCAACTGGTTTTCATTTTTTATTATTTGTGGTTGTTGAGTTAGTTAGCTTTTTATTCAGCAGCTCTTTAGGTTGCAATTTCAGCAATCTGGTTGCTAGGGTGCAAATGACCCTAGCAACCATGCATTGGTTTGAATAAGAGACTGGGATATGAATAGGAGAAGGGACTGATCAGAAAGATGAGTAATAAAAAGTAGCAATAGCAATAAATGTGTAGCCTTAAATAGGATTTATTTTTAGATGGGGTCAGTGACCCCCATATGAAAGCTGGGAAGAAGGCAAGTAATTCAACCGCTGAACTGAATTAACCCATGCGTGACATATATACTGCAACATTATATTTCTAAAGAAACTGCTGGTCCACTCTTTCAATAAAACAAATATAATTATAGCTAATAATCCCCTACTTGCTGTTCTAATATGTAATTCTCTTTCAATGCTGAAAGGTAAAACTTGTGAAAAGGCGGTCAGTTAACTCTACAATCTCAGCAGGATTGCTGCTTGGAAAATATTAAAAATATTTACTCGTGGTCTAATTACAATATTTTTTCATTTATGCATAGCATGGAAATACTGCTTACAAAATTAAAAAAATAAGTTTTATAAATTGAAAATAATTGTTTTTTTGGTTTTTTTTAGACTTTTTTACACTTGTAATTCATGCACATTCCTGTTAGTAAATAGGTCCTTTTGTGATTAGAACAGTATGCTATAGAATGGAATTAGAATTCTAAGCAACTTTTCAATTGGTCATTTTTTATTTTCTATAGTTTTTTTTTAATTATTTGCCTTCTTATATAAAAGTGTATCCTATGCAACATTATAATGAATAATTAACTGTTAAATTGACAAATACTGTACTACATACAGTATTTACTGTAATGCTCGTCAATCCTTTTGATTGTTCATATTTATTTTTTGATTATCATCCTTTGTTCCATGTAAAATCTTAATAAAAATGATTTGCCTTCTTCTTCTGACTCTTTCCATCTTAAAAACAAATGCTCTGTAAGGCTACAAATGTATTGTTATTGCTACTTTTTATTACTCATCTTTCTATTCAGGCCTCTCCTATTTATGTTCCAGTCTCTTATTCACACCAATGCATGGTTGCTAGGGTCATTTGGACCTTAGCAAATTTAAAAATATTTTTTTAAAAACTCAAAGATAAATTCTATTATTCCACTCCAATTTAATAAAAAGCTAAATAACTCAAAAACCACAAATAATAAAAAATTAAAACCAACTGCAAATTGTCTCAGAATGTCACTCTCTATATCATACTAAACGTGAACAACCCCGTTAATGTGCCTTTTTGCTGTGATTGCTGATTGGGCACAATCTATCACATTGAGGTTGGAAATAATAGAAGTGCTAACTCGCTCTATAATTAGAAGTATTCTTGTTATTCAGTGATTCTGACAAAACAAGAATACATGGAGTCATACGGATAATTTAAAAATATATTTTTTTAAAAACTCTAAGATAAATTCTACAATTTAATTCCAAATGAATAACTAAATACTGCAAAATATATATTGTGTTCTAAGTTGTCAAACATTACTAAATGATGCGCTTTTGTTTCCAAAACGGTCCAGTGAAATGGAAGATAAACGAATTATATTATAAAAAAAAAAGGCAAAAGCAAAATGTGCTTTCCTTGGAAACAAAATTAACCAAAGATTAAGATAAACAAGGAAGGGAAATATATTGCGCCTCACTTCGTTTGTGTATTTCGTTTTTTTTTGTTGTTTTTAATTGTGTCGATTTGATCAACTTTGATCGAAACGAAATGAGTTAATAGTATTTAGTTCCATGGTCAGTTTGTTATATTTGTTACATTATTTCCCGTTGTAGAATCATAAATTGCGATGTTTATAAATTCCCAGGGAAAACCGCAATCAGTATAAATAATGTTATAAAGACATCGCTATTAATATGTTTCCCTCGGTACAATTAAACCAGCTGGTCGTTTATATACAGAGAGTGTCCGACTAGACTGTACAAAATAAATCGTGTAAATTAAATACATCTGCACCGACTTTCCTTGATCATTTTGTCCTTTCGATTTTCAACTCCGCTGGACCTGATACAGAATTGTGGGTCTCTGCTCTGACTTTCCCCCGATCTGCCCTGCAGTGGCCGAGATGTACATACAGTGCGCACATAATAGCGCCATTTTATACATTCGCCGCTAAACTCCAATCGTTTTATTTCAATGAGAAATCCCTGTTCAGCAGATGTTTTTTTCTTAAGTGTAGTAGATGGAGGGGTCGGTCAGTGTTTGCTGATGCATAAATCATTGATCTATTTTAGTAATTAGATTCATGATACAATAAAATCAATATAGAAATGTGACAAACGAATCCTTAAACAAATCTCGTGGATACATGAATTATCTCTACAGTTTCCATTCCCTGGGTTATTTTCATATTCTTAGTTCATACAAATGGCCTGCAATTAATATACACAAATAGAAAAGAACAGGAAATTATAAAGTGTCATATTGAGCTTCTAATATAAAAGACACATGTTTATTTAAATGTCTCCTGTTTTTTAGCTGCGCCATGTGACAAGTCAAGTGTTGTGGGAGGTGTCAGGATCCTGCTTCGCTTATTTATAAGGAGAGTTTATAAGGAGAGTTGTTTATAAGGAGAGTTTATTTTCATAGGACGTTTATACATTTTCCTGCTGCTCACATATTCTGTATATTCTCTATATTCGTGTAACTTCTGCGTTCCCCCTGCATTTCAGACATGAATCACCACCACTCACTGCCACAGCCCCAATCTCTGCTCTTTAGTACAGGTAAGGGAATATAAATTACACCCAATATCATTTATCCTCTGTATTGCAAACTTCAACTATTTTCTTGTCCCCCTGAATAATCTTCTTTGCTTTTCTTTTTCCTTTCTTACTTTTATTCATCCTTCCTCAATCAGGGGATTACCTAATCACATTCAGGGACACTTACAATAAGCCGCACCCTAATCCAACTAAAATGTTAGAACCCCTTATGTGAACTCCATTCATTTAAACCTCAATATTCAATCGTTAATTAACCCTCGATATTCAACCGTCAAAGCAAAATCCTTTGGCTTAGAATATCGAAGTCGAAGGATTTACCGCATTTCCTACGATCGAAGGAAAAATCGTTTGATCGAACGATTAAATCCTTCGAATCGAACGATTCGAAGGATTTTAATCCATCGATCAAATGATTTTCCTACGATCAGAAAATTGTTAGGAAGCCTATGAGGACCTTCCCCATAGGCTAACATTGCACCTCGGTAGGTTTTAGGTGGCGAAGTAGGGGGTCAAAGTTTTTTTTAAAGAGACAGTACTTCGACTATCGAATGGTCGAATAGTCGAACGATTTTTACTTCAAATCGTTCGATTCGAAGACGTAGTCGAAGGTCGAAGTAGCCAATTCGATGGTTGAAGTAGCCAAAAAAATCATTTGAAATTCGAAGTTTTTTTTATTCTATTCCTTCACTTGAGCTAAGTAGTGATGGGCGAATTTGTGCCGCTTCGCTTCGCCGAAAAATCCGCGAATTTCGCGCGAAATTCGCGAAACGTCGAAAAATTTGCGAAACGGCGTCGGCGCCGGTGATTTTTTTCCGCGAATTTTCACGGGCGTTTCGCGAATTTATTCGCTGGCGGCGAATCGCGCAAATTCGCCACAAATTCGCGCCTGGGGAATAAATTCGCCCATCACTAGAGCTAAGTAAATGTGCCCCTAAAAGTCAACTCAACGGTGAACAACCCCTTTTATAGTGATCATAGTCCACACTATTGTGTATAATCAGTCTTTAAATTTCAGTTTAACTTTATAGTATTAGCTGGTTAAAAGCATTCAAGTACCAGTAACATCAAAAAATGAAAGTGTTTTAAAGTTATAAAAATATAATGTACTGTTGCCCTGCAGTGGTAAAACTGATGTGTTTGCTTCAGAAACTCTAATATTGTTTATATATAAATAATCTGCTGTGTAGCAATGGGGGCAGTCAAAGGAGAAAAGGCTCAGGTTACACAGCAGATAAGCTCTGTAGAACATAATGGTGTTATCTGTTATCCACTATTTAACCTGTGCCATATAGTCTTTTTTCAATTTCCACCATGCTACACAGCAGCTTGTTTATATGAACTATAGTAGTGTTTCTGAAGCAAACACACCAGTTATACTAGTGCAGGGCAACACTACATGATATTTCACATATAGTCCCACTTCCAAAGTGAGGCAGTCGTTTAAGCAGTGATGCCACAAATAATTAATAAGGGAAGACGGAGGAACATATGGTTAAAAGTGGCTGAGGTTAAAAAATTAATAAACCAAAAATAATAAAAAATCCAAAAACAATTGCAAAATATCCCTCTCTACGTCATGCTAATTAAAAGGCGAACAACCACTTTGACATGAACACCCTAGCAACAAACTGGAGTTGTTGTTTATGTTTAAGTTAAAGAGATTCCGTCCTCACCCCAGAAATGTGTCTACTGAATTTTGTTGGAAATTCTGCCTCTTTATAGCTGGGTCCACACAGTAAGTTTAGCCACCAGCCTCCCCCCCAAATCCTCTCTCGTACCAAATTTCTGCTCAGCAACTCCTCTCTCCTGTGTCCCCAGTATAATACTCACTCCTGATCTGATGCATGGGCTAGAGGAGGCAAAAGAGGTAAGTGCCTATGATCTTAGTGCTCCCCATCACTGCTTTCGCTGTGGTTCAACACAACACACTGCAAATCGTGTTACATGTCCTGCAAAAGTAGGACATTTTGCTAAGATCTGCTGTAGTTCTGCTAAAGATGTTCATGAAGTTACTACTACAAATGTCACAGTATTGAGTGTGGCTAAAGCTGGTACATTTATTCCAGACAAGTTTATCTGCACTGTCAGTGTCAGTACTGCTTCTGCTGACAAGGGACACTACATAAACCTGATGCTTGATACAGGTTCAGCTGTTTCTACACTACCAAAGGAGATTTTCTTGAAATACTTTGCAAACGTTCCACTGGTTGCACTTGCCCTGAAACTGGTCAGTTATTTAAAGGATCCAATCCCTGTGTGACTGTACACTTTGAATCAAATACTGCAAAATGTGACTTTTACATTGTGAATAAGGGAACTGCTATACTTGGAAGGGATCTCTTTGCTGCATTAAACCTACAATTAGTTGATGGTCTCATTACTACAGCACCAGTGCCTGCCACACAGCCAGTGTCTAAAATTTCACTACAAAGCAACACTTTACTGGGCTGTGCAAAGAACTTTGTATACAAAGTAAGGTTCAAGCCTGTACCTTATGGACTGGCTTCAGCACTGAGTTGTTTTTAAAGACTGATGTCTTCTATACTCCATGACATACCTGGTGTACAGTGCTACTTGGATGATGTAATTGTCTACGCTCCAACTATGAGTCTTCATGACAAGTTCCTAAAAAATGCCACTTCAGACAAACTCAGCTGTCATTTCCGGGTCATATAATCTCGCAATATTGACTACTGCCTGACCCTAACCATGTCAACGCTGTTACACAAGCACCTACTCCATCTGATTTTCAGACCTTACAAGCTTTCTTAGGTCTTACTTCATGGTATTCTAAGTTTATTCCCAACTATGCTTCAGTTGTGGAGCCACTTAGAGCACTACTACATGGAACTTTAAGCCTGGTTTGGTCAGAGACTGCTCAACATAGCTTTGAAATTGTGAAACAGTTAATTGTGAACAGTCCAGCGCTAGCTTTATTTGATCCTGCATTACCCACTATGGTTAATACAGATGCTTCAGACTATGGCGTTGATGCAGTTCTCACACAGATCCATGCTGATCATACAGAGAAAACTGTTGCATTTGCATCCAGAACACTTACAGAGACAGCGCGTAAGTATTCAACTGTTGAAAAAGAAGCTCTAGCATGTGTTTGGGCAACAGAAAAATGGAGAACCTACCTATGGGGTAGAGAATTTACCTTATGCACTGATCATAGCGCTTTAACTACACTGCTTACAACAAAGGAACTAGGAAGAGCTGGAATGCGTATAGCTAGATGGTCAGCAAGGCTACTGAATTTCAATTACAAAATGCAATACAAACCAAGTTTGTTACTGCTGATTGTTTGTCACGTGTACCTTTACCTGCAGCTTCTGATACACTGGATGAGGACATAGAAGTTGTAGAACTGACTGATTTACTATCATCTCTACAGTTACAGCTGCTGATTTTAAGCAAGCTTGCCTCACGTGTCCAATTCAAGTAAAACTACAGGACATCTTACAAAGCAAATGGCCTAATGCTGAGAAGAAACTCAGTCCTGATCTTCAACCTTACTACAGGATTAGACACGAACTGTCCTTAGAAGAAGGCTATGTTGTCCGTGGAGCTCATTGCTTACAAAACAAAGACTGCGAGAACTATACTGGTGACCAGCAGTGGATGCCGATGTGGTAACTGCCATTCATTCTTGTGTTACTTGTCAGAATCATGACAAAACAGCTATCACACATACACCACCACTTCAGCCAGTACCATTTCCCGATTCAGCATGGGAAAAACTTTTGATATTGTCAGTCCTTTTACAGATGCTCCTATAGATGGTAGATTTGCTATAACCGTGATAAACTATTACAGTAAATGGCCTGAATTAATATTTGTTTCTCATATAACATCAGCTACAGTAATAACATTTCTGTCTACAGTCTTCAGCAGAGAAGGTAATGCAAAGGAGTTAATATCAGACAACTGACCACAGTTCGTCTCATCTGAGTTTGAATTCTTTCCGAGAGAGAGGAATATTGTGAATCGGAAATCTTCAGTGTATTACCCACAAGCAAATGGAGAAATCGAGCGATTCAACAGAAGTCTTACTGGGAAATCTTGGAAAGTATTTACAACAGAGTTCCTACATAACTACAGAGCAACAACCCAATCATCTCTAGCTGAATTATTACATGGCAGACAGATGCACACTAAGTTATATGTTGCAGACATCAAACTTCCACAAAATACTGTGCCTACAAAATCGTCTACTGCTGACATTGTCAAACGTCAACAAGCCAAATGCAAGGCTTATACTGACAGAAAACGTGGTGCAAGAGAAGTAAACTTTCAGCCTGGATCTTTAGTCAGAATTAAGAAACCAGGAATACTGAAACAAGGACAATCTAAATTTACTACACCACTTAAAGTGAGACGCTAGCGAGGACCATACACATATGAACTGTCTGATGGATGCATATGGAATGCAAGTCAACTTGCTCCTGTTAGGAATGGAGAAGCTCCATTTGATGAGGACATTTCTCCTGATGCCAACTGCAATAGACCTGAAGAAAGTGAACCTATAGAGAATCAGAAAACTACCTGCATGGACCAAGGACTTTGTGATGTGAATAATGCATACTATTGCTTTAAGATGCATACTGTTTGTTGCTGTTTATTACATTTGCCCAAATGCTTTCCTACTATAGGGGGGGAATATGTGGTGTCACTGTGAACAAGAGTTATACTGTGTACATAGTACTTTCTATACTGCTTTAAAGTATTAGAGTTGAAGTTACTGTTGAAGTGTAATGGCTGCATGAACCTGATAATAAAGCACTGTTATAATCTACTCATCCTCGGCTACCAAAACATAACACCAGGATAACATGTTATAACATGGATCAACAATTATAACATTTAGGGGAGTTTTTTTCTACCTCAAATGAACTCACATCTCGAATGGTTTCTAATTTAAGAAAAAATTTGAATGGCAAAAACTCGAATAAGTGAGTTGGGGTTAACAACCTGAAAACTCGAATTAATCAAGTTTTCAGCAGGAAAAACAAATCGCTCAAGTTTTCGGGCAAAACCCCCTGGAAAAAAACCTCAAACATCATGAAGCCTATTAACATCTTCAAATGGTTCAAGGGACCTCTGCCATTGACTCTTACATGACCACAACAGGTGGTGAAAAATTTAGATGGTGAAAAATTGAATACTGACCAAAAAAATAACTCAAATTTTCATGGAAAACACAACTCGATCCTTAATAAATATGCCCCTTAAAAATGTCTGTGTATTGAAGAAAAATGAAATGTTTAAAATCAAGTGTTGACTCAATAATTACTAGGACAGTAGGAAAAAACAGTTAATTCTGCCCCTTCCCCTGCTCTTAATCCTGGCATACAGTCATATGAAAAAGTTTGGGAACCCCTCTTAATTCTTTGAAGTTTTGTTTATCATTGGCTGAGCTTTCAAAGTAGCAACTTCCTTTTAATATATAACATGCCTTATAGTATTTCAGCAGTGACATAAAGTTTATTTAATCAAGAATCTTCCATTTCTTGATTACATTCCTTCCAGATGAAACTGACAGTTTAAACCTTCCCATAAACCATGATACTGAACAATCTTTGTTTTCAGATCTTTTGAAAGTTGCTATGAGGATCCCTGTCGCTCTTCAGAGGAGAATCAAACAGCTTGCAATTGGCCACCTTAAATACCTTTTCTCATAATTGGATTCACCTGCCTATGAAGTTCCAGGCTTAATGAGCTAATTCAACCAATTTGGTGTTGCCAGTTATCAATATTGAGCAGTTACATGTATTCAAATTAGCAAAATTACAAGGGTACCAACATTTTTGCACAGCCAGTTTTTCACATTTGATTTAATTCCATACAACTGAATACTACTTCACTAAAAATCTTTGTTCAGAAAACGTCCCAGTACTCAGATGTTCCTGGGAAATAAAAAACTTTTTTATATGACTGTAACTGGTGAAAGAATGATTTTCATTATTTATCATAGAAATTATTATAATTATGGGGTTGCATGTAGGAAAATCTTAATTGTAATGGTTTGCAGTGCAACAGTGCGAGGAATGATAATTTATCTGAAATAATTAAACCTTACCTGACCTGGAGTCCCCAGGAGTCTTCTGACCTGGTTGAATATAAAACCTCGGGAGCAAATAAGAATCATAATCATTATAGAGATAAGAACGCTGGCAAAGCAAGTCACATCTTGATTTATTAGTTCTGCTTCAGTTCTATTTATCACTTTATTTAAGTTTCTACCAAGCATTGATTGTGGAACAACAAATCTGAAGAGCAGGTCTTGATTGCAGTGTAAGTTTTCACCTTTAATTATAACTTAATCCCATGTTTGGTTAAATTTTAATCCTAAATAGATCAGATCAACATCATTTACAGGTCTAAGGGAAATGGTGTAAGGAAGTTGTTCCTGGCACTTTTGGTATTATTACTACTATTTGTATATTTAGTTGCTTCATAAGGCTTATATTACCTGTTTTGGTAACCCCATCTAAAACGATGTGCTTGTCAGGCAATAGGCACTTAGAAACATGGTAGCTCACAGCTCTGAAGTGCTCACAATTGCCCTGTGTGTGTGTGATGAGGGGGCCTGTTGTGAGTAATAACTAATAATTATAATGTGACCTTCCTCTTTATTTGCTCAATGCTGATATCAGGCAAGTATTGGGCTATAGCTCACATGACATTCTGATTCATAGCAGTGATCAGAACAATTGGCAATGTTTCATTCCACTACTAGTGTGGATTCAGTCGAGCTGCAGAGTATCAGTGATTTCATGTGCCGTGACCCTTGTACATGGCCTTCAAAAAAGTTTGAATACAGTAATAGGTAATGCCAAAAAGAGGATTTTGGCCTGGAAAAAAAATGCAGGCCAAGAATCTCCTCCAGTCCTCCTACAACAAGAAATTGTCCCCTTTCTTGCCTGTACCTGAAACCATTGTGTCAGTCCAGGTACAGGCACATGTAGAGGATTTCAGCACATAAATGCATTCTCACGTATTTTGGAGCTGAAATCTGCTGTGTGTGGCATTAGCCATAGAGACAAAATAGGCAAACTGGAATAAATAATATTGGATGTATTTAATTAGGTGACCATAGACTAAATAGATAGATGATAGATAGATAGATAGATAGATAGATAGATAGATGATAGATAGATAGATAGATAGATAGATAGATAGATAGATAGATAGATAGATAGATAAATAGATAGACAGATGATAGACAGATAAATAGATAGATAGATAGATAGATAGACAGACAGACAGACAGACAGACAGACAGACAGATAGATAGATAGATAGATAATAGATGGATACATAGATAAATAGATAGATGAATCTTGATATATAGATAGATAGATGATGATAGATAGATAGATAGATAGATAGATAGATAGATAGATAGATAGATAGATACTTATATAGGTGACCATAGACGAAATAGATAGATGATAGATAGATAGATAGATGATAGACAGATAGATAGATAGATAGATAGATAGATAGATAGATAGATAATAGATAGATATATAGATAGATAAATAGATAAAACGATTGATTGATGGATAGATAGATGGATAGATAGATAGATAATAGATAGATAATAGATGGATACATAGATAAATAGATAGATGATATATAGATAGATAGATAGATAGATAGATAGATAGATAGATAGATAGATAATAGATAGATAATAGATGGATACATAGATAAATAGATAGAAGATATATAGATAGATAGATAGATAGATAGATAGATAGATGATAGATAGATAGATAGATAGATAGATAGATAGATAGATAGATACTTATATAGGTGACCATAGACGAAATAGATAGATGATAGATAGATAGATAGATAGATAGATAGGTAATAGATAGATATATAGATAGATAAATAGATAAAAAGATAAAAAGATTGATAGATGGATAGATACTGTAGATGATAGATAGATAGATAGATAGATAGATAGATAGATAAATAGATAAATAGATAGATAGATAGATAGATAATAGATGGATACATAGATAAATAGATAGATAGATAGATAGATAGATAGATAGATAGATAGATAGATAGATAGATGATATATAGATAGATAGATAGATAGATAGATAGATAGATAGATAGATAGATAATAGATAGATATATAGATAGATAAATAGATAAAAAGATAAAAAGATTGATAGATGGATAGATACTGTAGATAGATAGATAGATAGATAGATAGATAGATAGATAGATAGATAGATAGATAGATAAATAGATAGATAGATAGATAATAGATGGATACATAGATAAATAGATAGATAGATAGATAGATGATATATAGATAGATAGATAGATACTTATATATACAGTCTTACTTATATAAACACATACAAATGTGGCATAGGCCTGTGGCCTGCTACTATGAAATATGAACAAATGAAGTTTTTTTAATATCCTTAATTTTATTTAACATTTTCACAGATGTCTCCTTTGTACAAAATAATTTCGTGTTAGCGATACCATGCAAGAAAAAGATTTTTCAAAACAAATATATATAGCAAATATAAAATAATAATTATTTGACAAGAAAAAAGCAAACATGACCTTTATATATATATATATATATATATATATATATATATATATATATATATATATATATACTGTAAATAAAAAATCTATTCGCTAATTTCTAAGAATAAGTCCCCTTTTACTTTTTTTAACAGACAACACTGAAATATAATTCAAATACTATATTCATTTTTGTGATCATTTTGTACGGTTGTGTGTATGATTTGTTTGCTATTGAAGTCACAGTGTGGGTTTTGAACTTTGCAGCTCTTCATATTGCAGCTGCCCCCAGACTATACTGGTGCCCCCTTACCTACTGACACCCCCACATACACACATAACCCATTTAGGGCAGAGAACCCCGACCGCTGCCTTTACTTGAACAGAGACCCCTTTGCTTTTAGTGCTATTATCTCAAACCCCTACTGGCACAGTCAGTTTACCCAGAACCCACTTACACTGACCTGTGGCCAACTGTGACACTCTAGCACCCTCACATACGTACAGCAGAGATACACACTGACAATCCAACACACTGACAATCCAACACACAGAGCTCTACACTAGGAAAGTGACACACATATGTAACACCTACAGACACTTTCTCACTTACAGACACAAAAGCATTCTCCATTTCTTCCTGCTGTTACTTTTTTTGTATCCGTTTCTCATTTTATTTGAATACTTTCACAGTAAAGTAGTACAAGGGAGAACACTTGAATGATTGTTTCTCTTCTCATTCGAAGGTTTCCAAACAGATCCCCTGCATTTATGAGGAATATGTATTTCCTTTCCATCTTTACTTGCCATCTGATCTTGTTACTAATGACTTATAAGTCTGGCATGGGGGAAGCTTTATTAGAAGGGTGCAATCTGCTCAGCGGAGATGTCATTGGTTATTCTGTGGCTGGAGATATAACATTAGGGGGGCTCTTTTCAGTTCACACAGATGTGTTTCACCCTGTCATTAATTTTAGGGAAAAGCCTCAACCTCTTCAGTGCAACAGGTAGGCTTTCATTTTATCATTTTGTACTTGAGCACATTTATTTCATCAACAGCACAAATAATTGTCATACAGTGGATATATATATATATGCGTTTTCTGTGTATACTAGCCAGTGTCCCTGATAAGTGATGGGCGAATAAATTTGCCAGGCGTGAATTCACTGAAAAAGATGCGTTTCACCACCGGCGAATAAATTTGCAAATCTGTCGGAGATTTAATGGCGAAAATTCGTCATCTTCAAAGAATTTTGGACGCACATCGGAAAAGTTGCTTGCGTCAAAACCATCGCGCTTCAACACTATTCGGATGCCCATTAACTTTAACACACGGGTGTCAATATTCACGTTTCGTGAATTTTTCACAGTTTTGCGAATTTCGCAGGAAATTTGCGAATTTTTCAGCGAATAGAAAAGGGTGAAATTTGCCCATCACTTTCCCTGATATTCTTCTTTAGCAGATATACAGTATGTTCTTCTCTTGGCTTCTTTTCCTTCTACCCTATTCATATAACTTTGTTTTCCTCTGTATATTAAAGAATGGGATCTAATATAACTGAGATAACTTTATCTTTAATTATTGTTTGTTATCCTTGTATAGCAATGTATTATGTTTGTTGTGTCTGTTCATATACTGGGACATAACTGCAAGTGATGGTGAAACCTTCATCAAGTTTAAGCTCCTTGAATTCTCTGTTAAGTTTTGACAGATTTTTCCTTTTAATTAGATTCCATCTCAGATATTATCGCTTCTTCCTTGCGATGGTGTACACTATAATGGAGATTAATGCATCTGATGATCTTCTGCCCAATATAACACTGGGCTTCAGACTCTATGATTCTTGTTTCAATGAAGTGCGATCATTAATGGGAGCTGAATGGATTTTGTCAGGGAAGGAAAATGTGGTTCTCAATTTTAACTGCAATAAAGATATCATGCCGTTGGCTATTATTGGTGATTTGCCCACTAAGGCTTCAATACCTCTAGCCAGGATCTTGGGATTGTACAGATACCCACAGGTACATCATGGCTTCCTATATATAAAAAACTTAATAAGAAAGATATGCTTTTCAACATTGCTGTATAGTTAGGTGATCATATAAGAAACAGTGGGGGTCATTTATAAAGTTTGCGCAGCGCATGTTTTTCGCAAGTGGTTGTATTGCACATGTTTTTTCCTGAACGCTAATATATTGAACTTCTCTCCCCGTCTTTCCATTTTTTGCGAATGTCGCAGTGTGAATCAATTCTCGCAAATGGCGCGCAAATGAGACGGGAATTTGCATGAGCACATCCAATGTGCGAGGTTATTGTGAAAATATCGTTGACAGTAACTTAAATTCGCAGTTTGCGAAACTGTTTTGCGAATATTTTATCCGCCACCAAAGTTGTGGCGTAATTGAGTCGCAGAGTGTGCGCATAAATATTTGCAATTTGCGAAATTTGCCATATTTAAAAAGCTCCTATAGACATTCGCATTGTGAAAAAAAAAATTGCAATTCTGTTTGCACCACTCTTATTCAGCTTTAAAAATATAACCAGGCACAGGGCAAATATATTCACTTTGCGAACCATCTGCCCTGCGCAAAGTATATAAATGTGCATCCTACCACAACCTTAATCCTTACAGAAACCTTTAATATTCCAGTCTAAGGTACACAAATTAGATTCTGGGATCATTAAAATATCTAACACACTGTGTAGCACAGTGCCATGCAAGTCTGTCTTCACAAAATATAAGACCATAGGCAAGTCTGAAAAGTTTGGCTTACAAAAAACATATGGGGCTCATTTATAAACTTTGTGCAGGGCAGATGTTTTGCAAAGTGAATACATTTGCCCTGTGCATGTTATATTTATAAAGCGGACTAAGTGGGTGCAAACAGAATTGCGAAATTTTTTTCACAATGCGAATGTCTATAGCAGCTTTTTAAATATGTCACAATTCGCAAATTGCGAATATTTATGAGCTCACTCTGCGACTCAATCACGCCACAACTTCGGTGGCGGATAAAATATTCGCAAAACAGTTTTGCAAACTGCAAATTTAAGTTACTGTCAATGCTATTTTTGCGCACAACAACCTCGCACATTGGATGCGCTAGCGCAAACTCCCGTCTCATTTTCGCGTCATTTTATAAAATTTATTTACACTGCGAATTCGCAAAAAACAGAAAGACGGGCAGAACAGTGCAATATATTAACGTTCAACATGCGCAATACAACCATTTGCGAAAAATATGCGCTGTGCAAACTTTATAAATGACCCCCAGAGACATACACAGTCTTTTTGTACAGTTCATTAGCCATGCCAGGAAGCATGTGAATTTCATTTGTGACATATAGTAAAGGGGCAAGGTTATAGTAGATACTAACTGGCTTCAGAGCGCTGATCATAGTGTATCCCAGAGAATCGTCAGTTTAAGAACAACTTGGCTTTATTAAGGCACATATTCAAGTTACCTTGCAGCAGTTGATGTGCAAAACAAACACATTTTCTGCCGATATACTTGGCACTTCATCAGAGTCATTTAGTGAACACGCCTCCATACTTAAATAATGTCACACATGCATATCATTAATAATTTAAAGGTAAAATATCCCTTTAAAAAAGTGAATAAATACGTGTAAAAAATTAATAACTATGTGTACATAGTAAACCATCATAAATCATGTTTGATGTGATTATGTTTTACTCACTCACTGCCTATAATTAAGTGCTAGGTAAACATGAAACGCGTTAGGCTCCATGTGGGGAGTTTTTGATATTTCAAAAATGATTTAATAAAACAATATTTTTTATCTTACAAGCATGCATGTGAGATTTTTTTGAAGTAAAAGGTTATACCTCTGTTTGGTCACTAGAGGACCCCAGCATGCTATTATTGCTTTAGGAAGGTCTATTTCCAAGAAATCTAGCTATGATGTGATTATGTGAGTCAAATCAATTTTAATCTTAATTCATCCATATACATAATCTTGTACTATAATGAAAACTCGTGTATAATTAAATTGTGCATTGGTGTGATTAATCAATAAACATATATTAACAGAAGTCATGTGACATATTATTTTATACAAAGGTTTAAAAACCATCAATAGAAATCCATTAAATTATCACATCATTAATCTCCCTACTTTATTAGTTCCTATAATTTATAAATACAGTTGCTATAGAATATTAAAGGACAAGGAAAGCTAAACTAAAGAAGTAGCTAGAAATGTTGTACGTTATGTTTTGTGCTTCTGTACCAGCCCAAGGCAACCACAGCCCTTTAGCAGTAAAGATCTGTGTCTCCAAAGATGCCCCAGTAGCTCCCCATCTTCTTTTCTGCTGATTCACTGCACATGCTCTGTGCTGCTGTCACTTACTGAGCTTAGGGACCCACTCACAATATACAGTACACATAGAATAGAAATGTCACAATATAAGGCTGATTAGTAATTAATACAGATAATTACTACATGGCAGCACAGAAACCAGTGCAATTAGCATCAGAATTTAAAAATCAGCAAACCTGTAGCATCAGCTTATATTACAGGGGAAGCTCATTTTCTGCTGGATAATTAGTGACGAGCCCTAAGCTTAGCTTCTCAACAGCCAATCAGAACCCACTGAGCATGTGAGTGTCACAGACACTTTCCAAGATGGTGACCCCCTGTGACAAGTTTGAAGTCCTGGATCATTGCTGCTATTGACAAGCTGAAACTTTAGGCTGGTGCAATAAGTTCAGTAAATAAAACATGGCATTTTTAGCCCTATTCATTTCTAGGGTTTAGATCTCCTTTAATGTCCCTCCCCTTGTACATATTATTGAGCCTACTCTATGAAATATTTGATATCACATTCCTTATTCAGCCCCTTAGGTATAACTGTATCTAATAAAGACATTCACTTAAGCTCTCTTTTGGACAACAGTGTATCACTGTCTCCTTTCCTCTTTCCTATCTCACTGTTTTAAGTGCCTGGAAAGATACAAAGTGTTCATTAGCTCCATGTACTTCAGCTATTGCAGACGAGATGTCTAATCTATTAATAATACAGGCTATATGTTCCAAAATTCTTTCAACCTTCAAGTCTTTCAACCGCTTGGTTGTCTTTCCAACATATTGCTTTCCATAACGACAAGTAGCTAGGTATATGACATTTGAAGTCCGGCAATTTGCATATGTTTTACACTTATATCTATTCTTAGTCACTGTCCTCTGTATTTCTTTTGATACTGTTATAAATCTACAGCACTTACAGATATTGGAACCACATTTGTAAGAACCAAAAGGGCTCAACGAATTACTGTGTTCTTTTCTATCTGGCAACATACTCGGAGACACTCTCTCTCTCAAGCTGTATCCACATCTATATACAAATTGTGTTTTTTTTCAAATCCAATTGTGTTAAGACTGGGTCTGATTTTAATATTCCCCAGTGTTTCAAAATTATACTGTATGTTGTATTTCTCTAGCTTCCATACTAAATGTAGTTATTAAATCACATTCAATTCACTTCAAATGTTTCTCTCTTCCTATGATTATGACTTCTAGTGGACAGCAAATCTGTTCTATCACTAAGTACAGCCTTATCGTATGTCTCTTAATACAATCCACATGGTAGCCCCTCTATACAAGTCTGTCGCACACGTCCATAGATCTCTCCTGGAAAGCATCCCAGGTGGAAAAATTCCATCTAAAGTTGGCCATAGACGCACGGATCCTATCATATGAATCGAGGATTCGTACGATTTTCGGATCGTGTGTGGAGAGTGCCGACATCTTTCGTCCGGCGGAGATCGGTCGTTTGGTCGATCAGACAGGTTTGATTTTGACCCGACCAATCCGGCCGGAGCCCAGGGCACATCGTAATCGTATCAGATTACCCCCGATATAGCCATGCTCATTAATGGCATATCGGGGAAAGATCTGCTCGTTTGGCGACATCTTTGCATCTATGGCCACCTTAACACATATGAACTGACCAGCTGGGATGCCACCCAAGAGGGGTGCAGGATTGCTACTCTCTCCCTGCAGAAGGGAATTCCTACTGATTGATTTCCTGTAGATATCCGTTAGAGTCCTGCGCGGGTCCATTTTTTGGGACCCGAACCCGACCCGTACCCGCAACCTGCAATCCGCAACCCGGACCCGCAACCCACATTCTTACCCGCTTGGACCCGCTACCCGACCCTACCCACAAGTACCTTATCCGCAACCCGGACCCGCGACCCGCTGACCATCAAGAATCAGATAGTGCTGTCATTGTAAACCGGAAGTGACATCATTGGAAGTAGACGTGTTCAGAAAAAAAGGAGTGAAACAGGAAGTGCTGTCATTGTAAACCGGAAGTGACGTCATCAGAAGTAGATGTGACCAGAAGAAAGGAGCGAACATCGATATTGAGAAGACCCGCGGCCCAACCCGCAACCCGCAAACCCGCAGAACCGCCCACCCACGGGTATACCCGCACCTGGAACTTCTAAATGCAACCCGCAGAGTACTGCAGGTTTTTGCGGGTAACCAGCGGGTATCCGCGGGTACCCGACCCGCTGCAGGACTCTAATATCCGTATCTTTCCTATCCTATCTTGAGTTGAACTGTATATCTAAATACTCTATTGTGCTGTGGTTACAGTTGTATGTAAACTTAATGCTGTTATCATTAGTGTTACAATGGTCCACAATCAACTGCAATCGAGTTTCAGTCCCTTCCCAAATCAGTATCAAATTGTCAATGAAACAATAGTAACCTTTTATATTATCTATAAATAGTGCATTATCTCCAAAAATATGATGTTTTTCAAACCAGCCCATAAACAAATTTGCATAAGAGGGTGCAAACTGCGCCCCCATCGCCGTGCCTCACTTTTATATATAATACTCTCCATTGAACATGAAAAAATTATGGCTCAATAGGTATTCAAATGCTTTTACTAAAAATTGATTCTGCTGTTGTGAATAAAAATCCCTTTCCCTTAACCAATATTGTAATGCATGTAATCCATCCCTGTGTCTGATGGAGGAGTACAATGTTGTGACATCAATTGTCACCCACATATATTCTTGTCTCCATTCAACATTAATGAATTTGTTGATAGCATCCCCACTATCTCTTATTTATTCACTTTTTATACTTATTTATTCACCTTTTTTTTTTTAAGGGATATTTTACCTTTAAATTATTTTTTTTCCTCTTTACCGTATTCATTGTGTTTTCCCAACAAATACATACATTGTATCTTCATATACTTCTCTAATGAGTAAGATCTAACATTAACTATAAATCTAACCAGGGTAGTTACTACTAAAGATAGTCCTAGACAATGTAGGCTTTATGTTTTGGTCTTAGGTAGCCAAAGTTTATATGCTTCTTGTATTCTTCTTTTCTTTGTCAGACCTCTTGGCGCTTCTTTTTCATATTCTAAGTTATTAGTTACTTTTTGTATTTGTATTTTTTCCCAGTTCAAAGCTATCAGGAGTTTACAGGTATTTAATACTTGGAAGGTCAGCATTTCCAAGCTCTTATTTGAAAGTTTTACCTTTAAATGATTAATGATATGCCTGTGTGACGTTATTTAAGTATGGAGACACGTGTTAACTAAATGACTCTGATGAAGTGCCAAGTATATAGGCATGAAACACGTTAGTTTTGCACATCCGCTGCTGCAATGTAACTTGAATATGTGCCTTAATAAAGCCAAGTTGTTATTAAACTGAGCGTTCTCCGGGATGTACTATGATCAGCGCTCTGAAGCAAGTTAATACAGGGATAAGTGACCAGTTTATCGCGAGAGCTGCGATCAGAGAGGAGACAGGATGTGTCGGGTGAGTTCTGCTGTTGCAGCTTCATCTTGGTTTGTTGGCAAAGGTTGTAGTATGCCTCAGCCTTGCACCAAAAAGAACAGTAGTTGTATGTTCTACAGACTGCAGATGTGAAAATAAACCAAATATTAACCCATTAAAGGCAACTAGGCTGCAAACCAATGATTTCCATCTCTGTCCCATCCAGTGTCGGACTGAGACACCAGGGGCCCACCCAAAAACCTTAGACCAGGGGCCCACCAAAGAACCATAGACCAAGGGCCCACTCTCAGTACTATTATTATTATTCTCCTCACTCAACCTCTATTTTCCTAGTTTCTATTTGTTACATATTATAATCAATTATTTCATCTATTTAGCCTCTTTGTTCTCAAAGAAATAGGAAATGGCCATGAAATAGGCCAAATCTTTAGCAGCACAAGGGCCCCCTGACACCTGGGCCCACCGGGAGTTTTCCTGGTATCCCTGTGGGCCAGTCCGACACTGGTCACATCTTGTATATTTCACCCCCAAACTATGATTTGCACAAATTCACTTATGCTTACAACACTTTATAGGCAGACTGTAGATTCTAGCAAATGCCCCAGGAGCTCCTATAAAATATAGACAGACATTATTTAGTGGGCTGGTGGGGCTCTATGTACTTGAAATGCCAGGTCCTATTTTGAATCCCAGTCCAGATTTGTTTATAGGTATGTAAAAGGAACATATCCAGTATCAGCATACATAGGCCCCAATTTAAACATCTTGCTGAGACCCTTGGACTTTACATACACATATGGTAATAACGGGGGTTGTGTAATATAAGGTGTAACGTTTGGTACAGTTCTTCTCATTTATTTCAATCATTAGGTAGCACATACTGGCAATCTATTTAAATGCGAACATTGCATAGGTTGCTATGGGTTACTGCACCTGGACAAACTTTCTGCCTTTCTTACTTATGGAGGAAAATGTGTAAGCATGCATTCATCTTAGACACAGCTTTATGTGAATGCCAGACATACTGGTAATATCACTGCAGCAAATGGAATCAGAGCATTGCATTAACCCCAGAGAATCCAGAAATGCCACTGAAAGCATTGCATTAACACTAGAGATGCCAGTAATGACCGTAGAAAATGCATAATTAGCTTTATCCTCAGGCATGCCAATAATCATTGTAGTTTGAGCAAAATATGGAATTCCCTCTATACAGTGCTTAGTGTTTGTACTCACTACAATAAAATATACCAATATCAATCTTTCTGCAGTCAATTCCAGTAGTCATATATCTAATAAGTTAATTTATTAAAGTGTATATTAACACACAATAAATAGGTACACATATAGACACATGGGGGCACATTTACTAAGGGTCAAATATCGAGGGTTAATTAACCCTCGATATTTGACCCTCGAAGTAAAATCCTTCGACTTCGAATATCGAAGTCGAAGGATTTACCGCAAATACGAAGTAAAAACGATTCGAAGGATTTTATTTGAACGATTTTTCTTCGATCAGAAATAGCTTACAAAACTTATGGGGAAGGTCCCATAGGCTAACATTGATGCTCGGTAGGTTTAAAGTGGCGAAGTATGTAGTCTGAGTTTTTTTTAAAGAGCCAGTACTTTGACTATCGAAGTATGTAGTCTGAGTTTTTTTTAAAGAGCCAGTACTTTGACTATCGAAGTATGTAGTCTGAGTTTTTTTTAAAGAGCCAGTACTTTGACTATCGAATGGTCGAAAAGTTGAACGATTTTCAGTTTGAATCGTTCGAATCGAAGTTGAAGTCATAGTCGAAGGTTGAAGTAGCCTATTCGATGGTCGAAGTACCCAAAAAAAACCTTCGAAATTGGAAGTTTTTTTTATTCGAATCCTTCACTCGAGCTTAGTAAATGTGGCCAGTATTATAATAGGAAGCAGGACGAATCCAAGGCAGTAGCTATGACTGCAAAGTGCTATTTATAATTGATTTACTTAGTAAATGTGCCCCATGGTCATTAAAATAAATAGCCACAGAATTAATAAATGTCACCTATTGATGGCTGATGGACTGTGAGTGGTATGCTAGTTCAGCATCACCTCTTCCGTTTGCTGCAGAAAATTGATAATCAACTTTAATTGCAAAAATGACAATTGGGTACTGTGTGTTTAAACTAGACGCTTTGGGAAATTACATTCCTGTATTTTGGAGCTTTGTTGATAATGGGCTTCCCTATTAAACCATACATCATACACCTTTCATAGATACTACATCTAGACAATTGCACAGCTAAACATTGTGACTTTCATAAAACAATTTGGAATAGACAGAAACATTGATGGCAACCTCTCATGTTGGTAGATACTACTTCCTGTTTTGCCACTAACATCTCTTCCATCCTATTTCTTGGTCTTACAACATATGTATTTCTTTGCAATTCTCTGTTCTGTTATTGGATAATCTGTTAATTACTATATCATTCTAGATGCCTGTTCTATTAAAATGCATGTTTTTAGTAAATTAAATTAAAGTACAGTCTGACTATTAATATATTTCTCTGATATCAACTTATATCACTACAGGTAAGCTATGGTTCAGTTCACCCTTCATTGAGTGATAAAACGCAGTTCCCGTCCTTCCTCAGAACCATCAATAACGCCAACTATGAGGTTTTTGCACTTGCTCAGTTGTTGAAGTACTTTAACTGGACCTGGGTGGGTATCATATCCTCAGACAGTGACTTGGGAAGATCAGGGTCTCAGCTGGTAACTCGAGAGATTGAGAAGAATGGTGGATGTGTTGCATTTCATGAGATACTTCCTTTAGTCAACTTCATGGAATCTATTTACCGTATTGTTGATGTCATCCAGAAATCCAGAGCAAAAGTGATCATTGCATATTGCACTATAGAAAGCATTATCCCATTAATTGAGGAGGCATCACTTCATAATATCACTGACAAGGTATGGCTGGGCACTACCAGTTGGACCATATCATCTGACTTCCCTAGAAAAGAATTTCTAACCACCTTAAATGGAAGTCTTGGAATAGCAGTTCAAAATGGGGAAATTCCAGGATTTAAGGAGTTTCTTTATAGCCTTCACCCATCCATTTCTTTGGATGATCTTCTAATAAAGACTTTTTGGAAGAATGCATTTCAATGTATTTGGCCAGAAAGTGACACCTACAATAATTCATCTCCGGCACTACTTAGAGAAAATATTGTTTGGTGCACAGGAAAGGAGAGAGTGGACAGTATTGATCCGGAAGTATTTGATGTATACAAGTTTAGATTTACACACAAAGTCTATACTGCAGTCCTCACAGTAGCACATGCTTTGCACCAGATGAAGAACTGTGTTTCAGGGAAAGGGCCATTCAAGAACGGGACTTGTGCTAATATTTATGATCATCAACCTTGGCAGGTACAGTATATCTAGCCAATATCCTCCACTGACCTTGTACATTATATATGGCCATAGAGATGGTCCCTCAGGGACTTCTCATATGCAGATAATTTACTGTAGTACTGGAATGAGAGAAGTTTTTGTATATATACAATGCTGACTCTGAGTAATATGTCAATAAAGTTTTGTACAAAACAGCCTTGAAGTAAGGCACTGTTGAGCTTTAGAGATACATACATACATCATAGCTGTATACAAAATAGCCTTGTAGAAAGGAACTGCTGAATTCAATTACGTAATGTGTTTATGACTTTTGCTGGTTCTCAATATGTATATGACTTCTGGAAGATCTCATAGAAGCTTCCTTTATTATAGTCAGGAGCAGACTATGTACTCAAGCACTAATAGCTGATAAGATCTCTGCTGATAAGATCTCTGCTGATAAGATCTCTGCTGCTGGCCATCTCCTGATGAAAGCATAGGAAGCAAGATCTGTTGTTGACCAAGTGGTTTAATAAGGATATGAGTTCATTTTTTATTAGAGCATATAAAAACCGGGGTCCCTATTAGGGATGCACCTTTTTGGATTCGGCCGAACCCCCGAATACTTCACGAAGGATTCGGCTGAATACCGAACGGAATCCGAATCCTAATTTGCATATGCAAATTAGGGGTGGGAAGGGGAAAACATTTTCTACTTCCTTGTTTTGTGACAAAAAGTCACGCGATTTCCCTCTCCACCCCTAATTTGCATATGCAAATTAGGATTCGGATTTGGTTCGGCCAGACAGAAGGATTCGACCGAATCCTGCTGAAAAAGGCCGAATCCTGTCCGAATCCCGAACCGAATCCTGGATTCGGTGCATCCCTAGTCCCTATTCTGTTGGCTGAGATCTCTCCTGTGAAGCAAATGCATGTGCTTCCTAGGGCCCTTGTGTACTGCATGGGGCTTTCTGCCGACTGAATCAGTATCTCCTAGTCACTTGGTGCAGATGATGATGACTGTTTATTTGCAGTGATGTAGTCTTAATTCTTTTACTTAATTATTTGTAATAAAGTTTTGTTTAGCTTACTACGTGTGGTATGTAAATAATTTCCGAGAGTTTCTTTTTTTTTTCAAAACAAGTACTATACATTAGCTCCTATATAGCTGCTGTTAAGATTTAAAGTGTTTTTCATGAGTGCAATCATTCAAGGGTCATGAGCAGACAGCAATTCTAGACTTAAGTACACAAGTAAAATGTAATTGCATTAAAGATGAGATCTGACCAAACTAAAAATTGATAATGATGTTCAGATCAACAATCAAGGCTTCTTGGGTCAGTGGTTGATGGGACCTGTTCAACATTCAGCCCATCAGAAACGTAAACATATTTTCAATACCTAGGTTTACATGCCAAAACTGAGGCTACATCATAAAATGAAAGTAGTGAGTAAGTGAAAATTTAACTGTGGATTTTCAGGAATCTCGACCTCTAAATGAAACATCCAGAAAATGAATGACCCCCTACAAACCCTACACCCCCCCAGCATCCCAGTGACTCTCAACTACTGTCACTAAGGGCTCACATTCTTTTCATAAAGGATAATAATAATATGCTGAGTTTAGAACAAAGAGGGTATCACATAAATCACATAAAATAACCTGACATAAATTCTATCGAAACCCCGATTTATTGTGATTTACAATGAAAACCCACATGAACAAACAATAATAGACACTTGTAGATATTTCAATAATATTTTCCATTTCCTTTTTAGCTACTTTATTATATAAAACATATTAAGTTTAATAACACTGCAGGAGATGAAATATATTTTGATGCAAATGGGGATGTTCCTCTCTATCTGGACATCTTGAATTGGCAGATGTTCCCTAATGGAAGCAATCAGTATGTCTACATTGGTGGCTTTGATGCACATGCTCCAAAAGGCCAAGAACTCAAGATACTGGACAACAAGATTCTATGGAATGTTGGACGTGATAAAGTAAGCTCTATTGTACATTTTAAATTATTTGATGTTTTGCACAGAAATATCATAATGTATGTCACATAATGAAATTTGATACAAGAAAGATCTTAATTTTTGTCCTAAAAATAAACACTTAAAATCAGCAGTAAGCTATTGTCCCATGTCCCCCCCCCCACTTATGCCTCAAGTCATTGAGATGAACAGAAGATACCTTTCAACACACCGACCCAGAAACATGAAAATGAAACATAAAAATGTCCATTCGTGGAGTATTGAGTAGTAACTTCTAAGTTACAAAGGAAATATGATTCTTAGAATCTTCAACTGAAAATGTATGACTGAATATTGGGTTATCGTAATTGAGGTTGGTCAATACATTTAATTTATTTTCAATGCACCATTCTTCAGATCCCTGTCTCAGTCTGCAGTGACCCTTGTCCAAGAGGCCACAGAAGAGCCACCATTCAAGGAGAAAAGATCTGCTGCTTTGATTGTCTGCCATGTTCTGAAGGAGAGATCCTCAACCCAAAAGGTTTGTAACATTAACATTCTATTGCCGTTGGGACAAAGCCCAACAACTAATATCCAGTAATGTGTCTCCTCTTATAAATGGAACTAAAGTTTGGTTTTTACTATTCTTATTTTGGCATAGGGGTTGTGTTCTGTTTCCTTCAAACTTTAATAGCAGTTTGGTTCAAGCTTCCATTGATGTAGCAAACTCTGTTCCACCCCAACAATCCCTATAAGTCTATGTCTAGGCTGTTGAGAAAAAGGACAGTCAGAGGATACTTTTGGTCTTTAGTTTCTATTTAATATAATCTGGGAATGTACATTGCCTTTGATATTCTGAATAATATCTTCTCTGCAGATAATGCACTGAAGCTAATATGCTGCATAAACATTGTTTTATGTCTCATGTCAAAAACAGTAGAACTGATGAAAGAATATATTAGAAAAATGTTACACTGTAATGCTGGAAAAATTATCATTTGATACATTGCCTCTATAGAATATAAGCTCTAGATATTAATAACATGTCTTGTCTGTTTTTCGCTTGATTTTATATGAAGTCCATAATTACCTTTTCCCTATGTTTCTTATTGTTCCAGATGACAGTGAATGTTTAAAATGCCCAGAAGACAAATGGCCTGACGGCATGAAAGAAAAATGCCTTCCAAAACCAATTCAGTTCCTTTCTTATGATGAGACGTTGGGTTCTGCTCTTGCCTGTATTTCAGTCTTGTTTTGTCTGCTTACGTTTTCTGTCTTCTGCCTGTTCATAGTTAAACGGAAGACTCCCATAGTAAAAGCAAATAACAGAGAGCTCAGTTACCTACTTCTCATCTCCCTCATGTTTGGCTTCCTGTGTTCCTTGCCATTCATTGGTAGACCCAACCTGAAGACGTGCATGATACGCCAGGTCCTGTTTGCTGTTATTTTTTCATTTTGCATTTCAGTCATCCTAGCAAAGACTGTCACTGTCATAATAATATTTAGTGCCACAAATCCAGACAGTAAACTGAAAAAAATGTTTGAAATGAGAATACCTGTTTATATTGTCCCTGTGTGCACAATGGTTCAGTTAATTCTGTGCATTGTTTGGTTGACCAGGGCAGCTCCATTTGCAGAATTCAATATGGCGGCAGAAATAGGGAAAATAGTGATTGAGTGCAATGAAGGCTCTAGGGTGTTATTTTCGTGTGTGCTGGGGTATATGGGTTTGTTGGCAGCTATTAGTCTATTAGTTGCCTTTTTGGCGAGGAAGCTCCCTGACACATTTAATGAGACCAAGTTCATTACATTCAGTATGTTGGTATTTGCCAGTGTTTGGCTGACATTTATACCCGCTTACCTCAGTACCAAGGGGAAACAGATGGTGGCAGTAGAAATCTTTGCTATACTATCCTCAAGTGCTGGACTTCTTGTTTGTATTTTTATTCCAAAATGTTATATAATATTATTGCACCCAGAAATGAACACCAAACAGTATATCACTGGAAGGACTGCCAGGAACTGAGGGACATAAGTACTGAATACCATAGACATGGAGCTGGGGGTGGGAGGGGCTCAATGTTTTTACCCCGTTTAAAATATTAAATGCTTACATGAGCTGAGAGTACTTCTTATAAAAATCATGCTTTCTCGTCTATAAAGTTTCAAGAAGAGGAACTTACTCACTTGAGCCATTAAAGGGGTAGGAGTGGCCTCTTCTCACTTATAGAGCATTAGACATAGTTCATGTGTCCGAATAGAAATCCAATTCTTTTTCTTTTCAAATTCTTTTTATTGAGTTTGCAATAAAATAAATCAATAAAATTTACATGACTATTTGACAATCACATACACCTGTCTCTACAATTTCATGCAAATGATGTTCAAAAAAGAATCTACACAAGAACAATAAACAATAAAAACAAGTAATGTTAAAAAAATGGACCTGTTTTTTTTCCTTTAGTTCAAGCTTGACAAAATTAATTAGAAAAACGAATCAAAAAGAATTAATGAGTAAATCAGCAAATTATGTGAATGGCTTAGCCTTTATATAAAATAACTACATTTTTAGCCACATTTTCCCATTAGTGTGTGTATAAATTTCTTTTTGTTGTCATCTAAAGTTGCAACATAAAAAGACCATCTGTGCTCCATTTTACTCCTTTGAGATAAATCATCAACTCTATATCTAATGACCAGTTGAATGCATAAATTATATAACTATGAAAATACATCTTTCAAAGTCAGAGGCTTATCTCTAATCCAACACAAAAATATAGATATTTGGGAAGCTGCCATAACTAACCAGCAAAAATTAAATATTTCAACTGGAAAATTGACTGAAGAAACATTATTTATCAACAGAATACCCAATAATGCAAAATACGAATTCAATATAATATCAAAATTAATTGACCTTTTAATAAAACATGTGACACTCTTCCAAAGCTTTTTAATAGATGGACACAACCAAATATAGTGAAATTAAATCGACATTCTGCTCTTTGCAGACAAAAAGAAATCTTTTGAGTTCTAGAATACTAATCCATAACCAAGGTGGATAAACCGATACTACTGAGTTAACATTTTTCCTAAGATTTTGAAAAGACGTCAAGAGATCCTCAGATGTAATATTTATTTCGAATAAATCCAATTACCGGTAAATGAAAAATACCATTCACTTAGGGGCCCATTTACTTAGTTCGAGTGAAGGAATAGAAGAAAAAAAACGTTGAATTTCGAATGGTTTTTTTGGGCTACTTCGACCATCGAATTGGCTACTTCGACCTTCGACTTTGACTTTGAATCAAATGATTCGAACTAAAAATAGTTTGACTATTCGTCCATTCGATAGTCGAAGTACTGTCTCTTTAAAAAAAACTTCGACCCCCTACTTCTCCACCTAAAACCTACCGAGGTGCCATGTTAGCCTATGGGGAAGGTCCCCATAGGCTTTCTAACAATTTTTAGGCCGATGAAAAATCGTTTGATCGATGGATTAAAACCCTTTGAATCGTTCGATCGAACTATTTGCGGTAAATCCTTCGATATTCGAAGTCGAAATATTTACATTCGGCAGTCGAATATCGAGGGTTAATTAACCCTCGATATTCGATCCTATGTAAATCTGCTCCTTACTATTTACTATTTGAAAAATGATTGGCTTCATTACTCGGCTATAGGTTTATAAAATTGGACACTTGGGGGCAGATTTATCAAGGATTGAATTCCGAAGTGTAAAAAACGTCGAAATTCGACCATCGAATTGCATTACGATCAAATGCGATAAAATCCTTTGAATCGAATGATTTAATCGATCGAACAATTTTACTTTGACTTCTAAAAACGTAGCCAAATGTTGGCTATAGGTTCTAGGAGGTCCCCGTAGGCTAACATAGCAATTCGGCAGGTTTAAAGTGGCGAAGTGTCAATGTCTAACTTTTTTAAAGAGACAGTACTTCAATTTTCGAAGTCGAACTTTTTACTTCGAATTGAAGTCGAAGTCGAATTTAGGCCTATTCAATGGTCAAAGTACCCAAAAAATGTTGGGATATTTTCATTTACCTTACCCCCCCCCCCCCTTCATAAACAGGGCAATTTGTTCAGAACTCCCTATCTACCTTTGAACAAACAAGCCTCCTCATTCTTTAAGCACCAGCTTGTGAGCAGCTCATTATCAGGGCCTTCATTTAAGGTATTCAAAATACTTAAAACACACTGATGCAGACATGGACTACCAAGAGATTAAGAACAGATAATGGTTCTCAGTTTATAGGAAAATACTTTGAAAGACTTACAGAAGAGTTTGGATTCAAGCATGTCACTTCAAGCCCAAGATTCCCGCAGAGTAATGGACTTGCTTGAGTGTGGCGTAAAGATTATAAAACAGTTGTTGAAAAAAGTGGCACTCTTAGGGACAGTCCACACAGGGCGTTTTGGGGAGATTTGGTCGACTGGCGACTAATTGCCTCGTTTTTGCGGAGACCAATCTCCCCAAACGCCTTCAGTGTTCCTGCGTCGGCTAAAATGAAAAAACGCCGGAGCTAATCACACTCGGCGGTTCATTTCCCAAATGTCCCGAAGTTGCCTCACGAGGAAACTTCGGGCGACTTCAGCTGTGTGTGATTAGCGCCAGCATTTTTTCATTTTAGCCGGCGCAGGAACAGGGAAGGCGTTTGGGGAGATTTGTCGCCGCAAAAACGAGGCGATTATTCGCCAGGCGACCAAATCTCCCCAAATGCCCTGCGTGGCCTGACCCTTAAACTACAGAGCAACCACCCTGGAAGGAGGCAAATCTCCAGCAGAGTTATACCTTGCAAGACAAATACAGACAAAATTACCTGCATGGGAGCTTAAGGGGCAGATTTATCAGGGGGGTAAAATACTTCGAAATTCGATCATCGAATTGAATACTACGAAATTCGAAGTCAAATTCGTAGGATTTTTGGCATCCTACGATTGTACTCTGATTGTAGTACGATCATACTCCGATCGTACTTCGAATCGTACGATTTGAACGATTTTATCGTACGATTTTCCTTCGATTTCTAAAGACTTAGAAAAATGTTGACAATAGGTTGTAGAAAGTCCCCAAAGGCTAACACAGCAATTTGGCATGTTTAAGATGGCGAAGTATTGAAGTCGAAGTTTTTTAAAGAGACAGTACTTTGATGGTCGAAGTCTAACAATTTTACTTTGAGTCGAAGTCGTAGTAGCCTATTCGATGGTCGAAGTACCCAAAAAATTACTTCAAAAATTCACTCGAACCTTAGTAAATCTGCCCATAAGTGTTACCACAATGATAAGACCCTACATAAAGGGTACAGACAACAGAAACAAAACATACGTAAGAAACAAAAGAACAATTATGACAAAAGTACAAAAACACTTGAACATTTACACATTGGAGATGGTGTCAGAATTTGGAATGGATCTACCTGGACTTAAATATTTCAACTGGAAAATTGACTGAAGAAACATTATTTATCAACAGAATACCCAATAATGCAAAATACGAATTCAATATAATATCAAATTTAATTGACCTTTTAATAAAAAATGTGACACTCTTCCAAAGCTTTTTAATAGATGGACACAACCAAATATAGTGAAAAAAAATCGACATTCTGCTCAAAAATGCGCAAACACATTATGGCCGTGTTACCAAAAAACCGTCAAGACTAGTTGAACAGTGTCATGGTCAGTAAAATAATTATATCTTTCTCTTTGGCTTCTGGTTGCTGACCCAGCTGGATGTTCCCACTAAGCCTGGGTACAACAAGGCCCAGTAAAGTCAATTCTGCCCTAAAGGGACCAGTAGCTCTAGAGATAAGTCGGGGAGCAGGGACCCCATGAATGAGTCCAGCTAGAGATAGGTTACTACCTGTATTAGTACTCTCTAGGAGTGTAAGGTAGGTAGGTTAAATAGCATGAGCAGCCTGTACTCCTACAAGGATCATAGAAGGGAGTAGCTCCCTAAAGGTGGCCACAGACGCACTGATACTATTGTACAAAACAAATTTTTGTATGATATTCGGTGTGTGTGTATGGTGGGAGACAAGTTGACTGATAGCGGCAGAAGACTTGGATATCGGACTGGTCATAAAATTTTGATGAGGCTCCTTTAAAGGCACCCGAGCATCGCCCATTGTTATGGTGGCCATACATGGGCAGATTAAAGATGCCAATATCGGTCCTTTTGAATGATTCAGCATTTTATCTGCCCATGTGTGGGGTTGTCCGATGGATCGCCCTGGTCGATATCTGCTCATATCGGGCTGATATTGATCGGGCAGGTTTGAGTTTTCCTGCGATCAAAGACTGCATTGGATAGTTGAAGTGGTCCTATGACCTGTCGGCACCCATTTCCTTCATATTATCTGATCATTTGGCCCTAGGGCTGAACATTTGGATTAACTCGATAACTCCCTGCTATTGGTAAGCATATCAGGGAAAGGTCAGCTCGTTTGGCAACTTCGCCAAACAAACGGATCTTATCTTGTATGGACACCTTTAGCCAGTGTTGGACTGGGATGCCATGGGCCCACCAGAAAACCTTAGACCAAGGGCTCACTTTCCAAACTATTATTCCTACATTATTTACTTACTATATTCTTCCATTATTACGCATTTTTATCCCCATAGAGAAATAGAGAATGAAATACTCTAAATTGTTAGAAGCAAGAGGCCCATGGACACCTGGGCCCACCGGGAGTTTTCCTGGTACCCCTGTGGGCCAGTCCGACACTGCCTTTAGCACTGAATTGTCAGATACAGGTAGAATTCTATTATTTCTTCCTTTATTTCTGATGATTCAGCCCTAAACAAACAATCTTTCTTGGAAAGATCTTTTCCAGGAAAGATTGTAATTGTAACATCTATGGCCACCTTTAGGCTATAAGAATGCCTACAATCAAGGAACTGCAGTGAATAGGGTGTCAGGTTTAGAAGAATTCTCCCTGATTACTTTACTGTTCAGGATCTGGACCACTTTTGAGGTGTTTCTAACTAGAGGGTTGTAATTTACTACTTGACTACATCCCTACATGTCTCTGTTGGACTATCCTAGCCATCTATGGATTATATACATTTGCCTCTGTGGATTTGAGTATAGCCCTGTGGATCATTTATCTCTGACAAATAAACTGTTTCTTTGTTTGCTGCTGGCTTCCTTTATTTTACTTTTCTTGCACAGTACCCTATGGTAGTTGTAGTTGCACTATACTATACCATAACTTCATCTCTTCCACTTAGTGAAGGCCCTGCCTTAAGTGTTAAGGTGGTAATAGACGCAAAGATCCGCTCCTTTGGCGACATCGCCAAACGAGCAGATCTTTCCCGATATGCCATTAACGAGCATGGCTATATTCGGGGTAATCTGATTGTTCGGCCGTATGGCGGAACGATCCGATTACGATGTGCAATGGGCTCTGGCGGGATTGGGTCGGGTCAAAATCAAACCTGACCGATCGACCAAACAACCGATCTCCGCCGGACGAAAGCTGTCGGCACTCTCCACACACGATCCGAAAATCATACGAATCCTCGAATCGTACGATAGTATCTGTGTGTCTATGGCCAGCTTTAGAGTCAAATGAAACCCATGCTCTATAGACATAGCTGGACATTAACCATGTTGTTCTGATATAGCCCAAAATAGTGTTACACTAAAAAGAGCAGCTTTTGCTCCAACAAGGATTGCTAGCTGGATGTAGTTCTCCCTTACCCATAATTGGTCAAAAGTGAATGGACTGCAGTACTGAAGAGGGATTTGGGCCTAGCATATTATTCCTTATTAAATCATTCTGCTGGAGGGGATCCAGACAATTGACTGATTGCCATAAATTGGTGTCTTTACAGCTGTTCCTGGGACAATAGAATCCGGGCCAACAGTTACCTACCTCCACAGTGGTGTTACTATACCGTGCATTACTCATCATTATGAAAAAAATACAAAATACTATTTTAATGATCTATGACAATTAATCTTGTGGTGTGGTACAATAAACCCCCTCTGTTATATTTGCAAGAGTCTCCTGTTTTTATTTCTACAGAGCAGCAGAGAGGTGTGGGGGTTGAGCGACTACACCTCTCTGCTGCTCTGTAGAAATAAAAACAGGAGACTCTTGCAAATATAACAGAAGGCATTTCCTGGTACAAATTGAGCCTCGATTTACACATTCAATGTTGCCATTATTTAATTGTTAACCAACATTTAGGTCAAATATTTAAAAGGAAAAAAATGTGATAATTTGATTATTTTTAGTTTTTTTTTCATAGAAAAATGTATATTGTGGTGAGGTTGTGCTGTTTCATTTAGTACAGCGCTTCACTAGAACCTATAGTGCTCGCATACAAACACCAAAGCATCTGCAACATTGATTTTTCTCATTTCCAGGATGGATCCTCTATCTGTGCTGCTGTTTGTGTACATGGCAACAAATATGTGTTTTATATAGGAATTCTGATAAGTGGTCATTATATAAATGAATAGTGGGGTGTGCGGGATGATACCTTTGCTTGTATTTTTTTATGTATAAATATTGTATAGAGTGCAAGGACTTCTGATGCTGTTTTTATTCTGTAACGCTTATTTGATAAACAATTGTAAAGTTATGCAACTTTCTATCACTGTATAAATGATGCTGGAAGGGATTAATGTTTAGTAAACTAACAGAAATTCCCACTAGAGGGCGCTGGTGCATTTTTTTTTCCCAAAATGAATCAGTTAATAGTGCTGATCCAGCAGAATTCTGCACTGAAATCCATTTCTCAAAAGAGCAAACAGATTTTTTTAAATTCAATTTTGAAATCTGACATGGGGCTAGACATATTGTCAATTTCCTAGGTGCCCCAAGTCATGTGACTTGTACAGTTTTTAATTTCTGTACCATTTGTGTCTACTGCTTGTTATATAACTGAGCTGTGCAATTCAGTGGACTGAAGTTATTACTATATACCAAATGTGTTGGCCGATATTTGTTTCATTGTTGTTGGATTTTCAAATAAATGATAATGGATATTTCTGTAATTTGGATCTTCATAACTTAAGTCTACTAGAAAACTTTTCCACGAAAATATGAGATTTCGAGTTGTATTTTTTGGTCAAAACTCACATTTTCGGGTTAAAAAACTAAAATTTTCAAGGTTTATAATACAATGTTAACCAAAAAGGGCCTGCACACCAAATAAACAGCAAGACCACGTGGTATTTGAATATTCATATATTTTTATATTTTAAAAAGGAGAATATACATACATATTACAGGGCAAAAATATGTCCAAAAAATATCACAAGAAATCAATTATACATACCACGTAAATATGGTCAAACAGCAATAGGAAACAAAGAGAAAAGCGGATACACCTGCCCTGAGAAGAGAATCACCAGCACTATTTTAAAAGGGTATAGACATATATCTATTCATGATGTAGACACATATCTATTCATGATGTAGACACGAATTAATCATGAAATAATAGTCAACATTAGGTTGAGTTATGCACTTTTTAGTAATATTTATGAATTTATGCAATTATGCACTATAATTAATATTTATGAATTATTAACCAATATTTATGAATATCTGGAATCACGAACTGTCACTTTAAATATTTAACCATGTCTGTTTACTTGATAATGAAGGTTCATATATTTTACAATTTGTTATAAGCGATCACACAACAGGTGAAAATGGTTAAAATTGATATTACATGTTTTTTTAAAGGACATTGATCCGAATTGGAGTGTGTTGTGGTAACATGATATTAGTGGATCTCAATGCACTATCACAAGAATGTATGAAAGTATTAAGTTTTTATGTAAAACTCTGTATATGCATAGTGGTTATAGATAGAAGTAGAAGCATGTCAAATTTAATATGTTATAAGGTCGTAACGCTAATATTGTGGTTGCTAGGAGACACGATGCCATTGAATGGTTGCTAAGGTTAGTTGCTTGCGTTCCAAACCGCGTCATTGACTTGGGCATAGCGTCCACGGACATGACATATGCGGAAGTGACGTCACGGCCGTATGCTTCGAGTGCGACGCGCAGAACTGCAGCGCGCGAAAACGCTTAATGATGACAGTAAAGCAAATAAGGTATTTATAGCCGCTCGCTGTGCACAAAGGTCAGAATTCCCCTTGAGAAAGGCTAAAAGCCGAAACGTCGGGATGATTCTCTTCTCAGGGCAGGTGTATCCGCTTTTCTCTTTGTTTCCTATTGCTGTTTGACCATATTTACGTGGTATGTATAATTGATTTCTTGTGATATTTTTTGGACATATTTTTGCCCTGTAATATGTATGTATATTCTCCTTTTTAAAATATAAAAATATATGACTATTCAAATACCACGTGGTCTTGTTGTTTATTTGGTGTGCAGGCCCTTTTTGGTTAACATTGTTCTGTGTTTGGCCTTATATGGGGGCCTTGTAAGGGCTTTGTTTGCACCCATATGCTAACTATACTATATATATCTTATATTAGAGTGCCCTCCATTTGAAAACATTTTCTGCAAGGTTTATAATACCCCAACCCTGGAAATAGCTCAAATCTGAAAATACACCATCTAAAACCTGTTGAAGTCATGTAGGAGTCAATGGCAGAGGTCCCTTGAACCATTTGAGGATGGTAACAGCCTGTTTGATGTTTGAGTTTTTTTTCAAAAGGGTTTTGTCTGAAAGCTCGAATGATTTGAGCAATTCAAGTTTTTTTTGCTGAAAATTCAATCAATTCGAGTTTTCAGGTTTCAATACTCGAACTTGCAGATTCAGGTTTTTCCCATGCAAGTTTTTTTTTAAATAAGCAACCATTTGAGTTGTGAGCTCATTCAAGGTATAAAAAACTCTAACACTCGACCTTTGATAAGTAACTCCCATAATATCAGCAGTGCAAGGTATGTCTGGTGCAGTATTCTGTACTGTGTTAGTCTATCTCTTGCACTAATAATGGGGATCTTTGGATTGTGTCTATTACTTTCTCCCAATCACATTCTTCCATTGTTGGAATTTGAGTTTTGCCCTGGAGAAAGGATCATTTAGCAATTACATCAGTAGGTTTTTTTGACATGGGACACCATATAGTAAATATTAGTCAGTGTCCCACTTCAACATGAATACAATGACCAGGGCTTTTGCCTATTGTTTTAATCAGTAAATATTTGTGGATGCTGTGTAGGTAGTAAAACTACCAGCTCACAGATAATCCCTCTGTATAATGAGCTTCTTCTTATCCCAAAGTCATTATCTCCATATAAACCAATTAAAAGGGGGAAGAATTCAGGGGGAGGAGAGGGAGGAGTTTGTGTACAACAACCACAAGGACTATTTAGTATGTAACCACAAAGAATGCAACAGCTCACCAGTAATAACGACCTAAAGCTTTTATTTTTATTCTAATTTCTTTATTGTTTATGCCCCTCCCCTTGTGCCCCGTTGGTTAAACAATTGCTTACACTGATTGGTGGCATCAGGATATATATTGTGTATTTTGTGCCTGTTTGTTTAGCATATGATTAAGTGCCTAGTGCATGAAATGCGTAAGGCTATACTGTGTCTTATGTTAAATATAAAGTTATTTTACTATGCCTCTCTGTGGGATTTGGGAGTACTTGCTGCTTCTCTTTGGGATGATCCTTTACATCTCACAGCCCCTCCATGAAACTCTGTATAAATCAAAAACTAATATCAGGCTCACTCCCATTATCAAATAGGGAATAAAAAGATTTTCTCTATATGCTATATTTTAATCGGTCGTATTGATACTGGGTCAGTAAAACATAAAGCGTAAGAGACTGCTCCAGTTCACCACTGCGCCCTTGGCCAGGTGCTCAGTCCTCAGTGTCCCCACTGTATCATCATAACAAACTCAGTTATTGGAAGGCACTTCTGGAAAAAGGCTTTATTATAGCAGACTGCTGGTGCCCTCAGGTATAGAACAGGGGTTCTACCAGCAGTCTGCTATAATAAAGCCTTTTTCCAGAAGTGCCTTCCAATAACTGAGTTTGTTATGGGAACTTTTATCCAGAATGCTCAGGACCTGGGGTTTTCTGGATAACGGACCTTAAGTTTACTAGAAAATCATGTAAACATTAAATAACCCCAATAGGCTGCTTTTGCTTCCAATAAGGATTAATTATATCTCAGTTGGGATCAAGTACAAGCTACTGTTTTATTATTGAAAAAGGAAAAGGAAATCTTTTTAAAAAATGTGAATTATTTGATTAAAATGGAGCTTAAGTCAGAGCTTTCTGGATATGGGGATCCCATACCTGTATAGACCTTTCTTTTATTAAGCTCTACTAAGAACTCCTCTCTTTCTTCTCGTTTGGGTCCAGTACAGAGAGCTCATCATGACTGCAGTTGGAGTTCCCACGGTAAACATTTACCAAATATATGTTTGTAGGAGTATCTCTAGTAAATCTGTACAGTATATGTTATATGATAAAGCAAGCAAATCCACAAATAAAAATTATGCACATATTATCTGAATATGATTTGGTCATTTCATGTGTTTACAAAAGCACTGCTCTCTGAGAACCTGAATATTTCCATACATCTGAAGGAACAGATAGAATTCCCCTGCTTACGTGGAAGATTACCTCCATGCAGCATATACTTATCAGAGCCTCTAGGTACTGTTATTTGTTCCTTTGTGCAAATTATAAACCTCCCATTGCTCTTTCCTACTGTATAATCACAGCCGGACCCAGAGGAATAATTAACACACAATTGTTTAGTTACATTTAGTTGCAACATTAAGAGAAATGATTAATTGGCAGTTTCTGAATAATTAGGGCTGCCCCACAGAAGGGTCCAAAAGAGACAATGAAAGGCAATGTAAACATTAAACAAGATTATACTTGTGAGAACACTACAATATGCTATAGATTTTGTTGATATATATATATATATATATATATATATATATATAATAGTTCAGAAGGACCCGAACTCCATATACTGTGAATCAAACTTCGTGTGGGCCGAAATGCTGGATTCGCATATTTGAATAAAGAAGTTTGATGCACAGTATATGGAGTGCGGGTCCTTCTGAACTATAGCTACTATATAATATCTGAATATAAGATATATATATATATATATATATATTATTGTCTAGTTATGAAGTCATGAAATCATGAAGGCCCAGACCTCATGTTCAGCATTAAAGGGGACTTGAATTGAACTGAAAGCCAATGGCATAACCCCTTCTGAACAAATACAAGATTCCTCTGCACTCAACCCATTATCAATATATAACCCCTTCTGAAGCCACTGCATATTCTATATATTTAATTTAAGTGGTGACATAAAGGGGTTGATTAACTTTTAGCATACCTCCCAACATTTTGGAAACAGAAAGAGGGACAAAAATATGTAGACCACACCCATTTCTGTGGCCACACCCCCTAATTACCATGTCCATTTTACAAAATGTGGCAGGTTATGAAAGTTTGAACACATTTCTGTGGTTTTTTCAGTTATTACAGTTTTGCTAATAAAGGTGAATTGCCCTTTAAGCTGCAAATGACAGTTTCCCCAAGAGACCTGCTTATTTTAAATTGTTACAAGTGCACCTGGTGGCAGGGGTGCTTCGCCAATGAGGCAAGTTGAGGCTGTTGCCTCAGGCGGCAGCGCCCCTCTAGGTACCAGGGGCAGCAAAAATGCTGCTCCTGGTACTTTAAGAGCGAATTTCCGGGGGAGGGGGGCAGCAGCAACTGCTGCTGCCTCAGGCGGCAGAGGATCGCCCATGCCTGCTGTTCTCGGCTCTCTGCCAAAAGCCAAATAATTTAGAAACTTTGTATGTTTTTCTGGCTGTTCAGTGCAGGAGATCAAAGAGAAAGTCGCAACATTTCAGTAACAACTTGGGACTCCGGGTTGAGCTGTCAAAATCGGGACTGTCCAGCGAAAAATGGGACAGTTGGGAGGTATGTTTTAGTATAATGTAGAGAGTGATGTTCTGATGCATTTTGAAAGTGTTTTTTTTTTTTATTATTATTATTTATGTTATTTGAGTTATTTAGCTTTTTTCTCCAGTTTCAGCAATCTGGTTGCCAGGGTCCAAATAACAACCATGCACTGATTTGAATAAGAGACTGGAAAATAAATAGGAGAGGCCTGAATAGAAAGATGATTAATAAAAAGTAGCAAAAACAATAAATTTGTAGCCTTACAGAGCATTTGTTTTTAGATCGGATCAGTGACTCCCATTATAAAGCTTGAATGATTCAGAAGAAGAAGGCAACTAATTCAAAAACTATAAAATTAATCTTAAAGGTGAACCACTCTTTTAGTTTACTATGAACCTTGGTAGATTATTGGCCCACTCATCTCTTGCATAATGCCATGGAATTGGCCTGTCTCTGATGGGACCAAACAGACTATCTCACCTTCTTAGTTTGAATTGGAGATGGAGACACTACCAGTGAGTCGTACAGTCTATAGTAATTAATAAAAGAAAAAGGTTATTTCTCAGTAATTCCTGGCAAATTTTGTGTCTCGCAACTCGCAATGCCTATCATTATGGGCCGTTTGATACGAAACACATTGAGAGTTCACCAGAAATAAACATTATTTCATGGGAAGTACTGTGCAACCAAAGCAGGTTTCCTGATTGCCAGTGAGAGAGCGAAATTACACTGTCTGAACGGAATGTCCGTTTATGAAAACCAGGGGCATTTTTTATCACCACTGGTAACCTGCCGCATATACCCGCAATGACTCACCGATGTGACATAGTAACATAGTAACTTAGGTTGAAAAAAGACACACGTCCATCAAGTTCAACCTTTTAAGTATATATATATATATTTATATATATATTTATATATATATATATATATATATATATATATATATATATATATATATATATATATATATATATATATAACCTGCTTTACTGTTAGTTGATCCAGATGAAGGCAAAAAAAAACAATTTGAAGCCTCTACAATTTGCCACAAAGGGGAAAAAACTGGATCAACTTGCACTAGGAGCTATCTTCCATAATTCCAACCCCTTCTTAAAGCTATCTAATGTATCAGCCTGTACAACTGATTCAGGGAGAGAATTTCACATCTTCACAGCTCTCACTGTAACAAACCCCTTTTACAGGGGGCTGAACCTCTAGGCGGAACCTCTTTTCTTCTAATTGGAATGGGTGACCATGTATCAGCTACAGCTACCTACTGGTAAATAAATCATTAGAGTGATTATTATATGATCCCCTTATATATTTATACATAGTTATCATATCACCCCTTAAGCACCTCTTCTTCAGCGTGAACATCCCCAATTTGGCCAGTCTTTCCTCATAGCTAAGATTTTCCATACCTTTTACCAGCTTAGTTGCCCTTCTCTGTACCCTCTCTAATACAATAATGTCCTGTTTGAGTGATGGAGACCAAAACTGTACGGCATATTCTAGATGGGGCCTTACAAGTGCTCTATACAGTGGAAGAATGACCCCTTCCTGCCGTGAATCTATGCCCCCTTTTTTTTTTACTCAAAAGAAAGCTTTATTAAGCAGTTATTTACAGTAACCGTAAAATCAGAAATGATTATTTATACAGGTATTTCTCATATAACGGTTTTAACCCATCAGAATAGATTCTTATTCCACACCCCATTCTGACATCTCCCCTCTTGTACCACTTTAATCATTTCGGTCATTCCCTTCCTGGCCCTGGTCATTCCAGTGTCTCCAGACCATAATGTATTTAAGTAGTTGACCTTTTTCGAAACAAGGGAAAGTTGTGCTCACCACTAGTTTTTAAAAACATTAGGCGGGGGTGCAATGAGGGTGTGACCACAAAATACATATAGACACATACAAGATTCCTCTGCACTCAACCCATTATCAATATATTTAAGACAGACATTTTGTGCATACTGCTACTGAATAATGCCTTCCCCTTTAAACAACACAGGGATTGTTTGTCCATATATTGCAATATATTTAAGCTGGCCAACTACGTCAAAGTCATCCCATATCTGGTCAGTCCTATGCTTAATTTTCATCTGATTCATTAAGAATTCTATGGTTTAATTATACATTTTATAAAAGGGACGAATACGTTTTACCTGCAACTTACTTGCTGCTTTCAAAGTAAAACTCCCAAACTTGGCTGCCCTTTTATTAGACACCAGTGGGATCACCTGACTATAGTTGGAGGGGGTGGGATCTACAACATGGAGCTGGTCACTGCTCTTGTAGAACTATAACAAACAAGGGAAAGTTGTGCTCACCACTAGTTTTTAAAAACATTAGGCGGGGGTGCAATGAGGGTGTGACCACAAAATACATATAGACAAATACAAGATTCCTCTGCACTCAACCCATTACCTTTGACCTTTTTCCATTCCAAGTGCGTTGGGGGTAAGGGGTCCTTCCAATGTAGAGTAAGAAGTTGTCTAGCCTGGAAGCTTTTGCAACAAACTGTAGTGTACATGAATCCAGTGTCTCACACAGGTCAATAGTCAGTAAGCAATTTCTTGCATCTCCCTTTCCCCAGCCCGGTATCTTATGGGATGGTATCTTATTCCCTTGCCTTTATTTCAGTGGATACATACAGAGGTTTACTTAGTTCTTATATAGCTTAGAAATTTTCCTTCTATGGTTTGTTTCTAACAGTATATCAACTATAGGTGAGTTAGCTATCCCGCTTCCGGTGGTGTGGAAGTGGCTGGTCATAATTACGCTAAGCTTGTGGTGGGTCAGCCATTGAGTGTTAGGGAGATCTCTTTCCACCATCAGCTGTCGCATCGGTATGATTTGGTCATCAGCCCAAATATCTTCCAGTGTGGTGATTTTAAGATTATACCAAATTCTAGGGGGATTTATTGTGGCTAATGCTGGGAACTCTGCGTTATGTCATATTGGAGTTTGTAGTAGGTATTTATCATGCCCCACCATCTTATGCGCCATACATAGCATGTTACTCTGATGCTCCAATAGAGATGACAGGGCCTTTTGAGGCTTTTTATTCAGTGTCATGGGCCAGCCTACGTTTGAGTTTCTCACCACCATTGACCAAAGTTGGTGAAGCGGGGGTGACAGCTCCTGATGCATCATTGGCAAGATGTGTGTAAGCTGGGCTGCTACATAGTAAATATATAGGTCTGGTAATGCCATGCCCCCACTTTCCCTAGGCCTCATTAGGATGGCAAGTCTCAGCCGAGGTCTTTATGAGCCCCATATGAACTTACCACACAGGCTGTTTACTCCCTTGAACACGTTCTTAGGCAGGGGGACAGGTGTGTAGAGCCATTTTGAACATTTTAATTAGTTGAATTCTCCCTGCAGGCCCAATCGGGAGGGACTCCCATTGCTTTGCCTGGGCAAACGGCTAAATTGCCAGGGCAATTTCAGATCTGCAGTTAGAAGTGATATTGGCCGGAAGGATACACATAGTTGGGGGTCTTTCCCCGGTTTGGGGAGCAACACTATTGCAGCCTCATACAGGGATTGTAGAAGCTGCCCAAATTCTATAGCTTCATTGTACATTTTCAATAGCTGTGGGACCATGGTCCTTACATGCCTTTTGTAAAGCTCAATTGGTAGGCCATCTGAGCCCGCTGCCTTAAATAGGGGAAAGGAGTCTTTGGCTTATCTATTTCTAGTTCAGTGAGATCTGATTCAAGAAACTCCCTATACTCTTGGGAGAGGGTTGGTAAAGTAAGTGAATGAAGAAAAACTGTGGTCTCCTTCGATGTGAGCTTGCTGGTGTACAGGTCTGCATAGAACTCAACCAGCATACGTTTGACCTTGTCGGCTCTGTGTGTAGAGTTCCCTGTTTATCCTTTAGTGCTGGGATGGGTGGAGGGGAATCGTGTGTCTTGGCTATGTGTGCCAACAGCCTCCCAGCTTTTTCCCTGTATTCAATAGATTTACTTTGCTAAAGTAGTGGCTGTTTAGTGCTTTAGATTTTAGATTTTGCGCATATTTTTCTTGCACCTCTTGTAGCTTTTTGAGATTGTCAGGGGAGGGGATTGTGGCTTCCAGGTTATCACACTCTAACACTTGTTCCTCAAGAGCCTGGGTTGCCAGCCTGGAGTGCTTTTTATATTCCGCTATTTCTGTGGCTATGGAGTTCCTTACAAACATCTTGTAGGCGTCCCATAGGGGGAGCACCACCCCACAGCTATTATTCAAAGTCAAGAAATCATTGATGGCCCCCTCTACCTGGTTGTAGTTGTTCAGAATATTTAACCACACTGGGTGGATAGAGGGTCGGGCTGTTCTGTTTTTTGCGGCAGGACTAATCTGAGTTTCAGTGGGGCACAGTCTGATATACCCCTGGGGAGGAAACAAGTGTGCGTTACGAATGGAATAGCCCCTGCATTAATGAAGGCTATGTCTATTCTTGACAGGGCTTGGTGAGATGCTGTATAACAAGAGAACAGCTTTTTCCCTGGGTTGGCCACCCTCCAAGTGTCAATCAGAGCCAAGGAGTCTATCACTTTACTAAGGCGTGTGGCTCTCGGCTGGGGTTTTGTTATTCCACATTCACTCGCTCCGCCCACCATCGCCTACACCCTGCACTTCTCCTGCTCGTTTCCTTCTCTCGTTTCTCAGCACTCTATGTATACCCGGAAACCAATTGCTTCATCTTATTAAACAGGGTACAGACCCACAGGAATGGCTGAAACAAGTTGATTAATGTGGTGCAGTGGAGCAAACACTTCCTCTGAAGAAGTCGCAAGACGAAACGCGTAAGGCAGGTGACGTCACTGGTAGGCGCCCAGCATCGTACACGAGGAACGAACACAAACAACCGCTTATACATCTCCCCAAGCTTGATCATCTTGGGACTTTCTTTGACTGGTGCATATAGGGGGAGCCTCCAGGTGGACGGTGCATAGATATGCTCTTTTTAAACTTTTGCCATGTGAGTGCATTTTAAGCTTTGTTTTTAAAAATATTAAAAAGGTATTTTTTACACTATTCGCTGCTGCATGTTGATTCACAGTTCATACAAGGAGAAGCGCTTCATGATTTTACGTGCAAGTTGATATTCCCTGTTTGTGAGTACCCACCCAAACAAGTTTTTAAGGAAAGTTTTTTAACCCTTTGATGGAGGTCGATAGTAAAGGAGGGCAACACATATATGGTGAAACAAGTGGTCTGCTTCTTACACAAGAGGTGGCAACATCGCAAAACTATATTACCCTATTTGCCTGTTTGTCCGTCTCCCGTGCCTTTGGCGCTGGCTTTTTTATTTCAGTAACAGATTTGCGGACTTGGAGGGATACAAGTAGGAGCCGGCTGGGATTTGTGGACACAATTGAACCTTGGGCCTATTCTCCTTTTAGGATACTTCTCTTATTCCACATTCTATCTATTACTGGGGACATGACTTCATTTTAGTCTCCGGCAGCTATAACAATGGAGGATACAGTATTTGGTTAGTTGGTCGGCCAGGGAATGTAAGACATCTGGATCGAAGGGTGGAGGAATGTAAATATTGGCTAGGATGATCTAACACTTATATCAGTATCCATGCACAAAGAGAAATCTACCTTTAGGGTCTGATTTGAGGCTTTCAAATCTGAAAGGGACTGATTTGCCTATTAGCATTGACACCCCCGACGAATGCGTGGAGTAGTTGGCGTGATACGCCCACCCAACCCACGGCCTCCTCAATGCCAGTACTTTGGACCCCGTCAGGTGTGTCTCTTGTAGGAAGGCAATGGATGTATTATGTCTTTTCAAATAGTCCATGACTAGCCTACGCTTTATGGGGCAGTTTAAACCTCTTACGTTCCAACTAGTGATATTTATAGATATCTTTCTGAGTAAATTGGATTATGCAAGTATATACAATCTTTATATTGTTTAGTAACATAGCATTCCTTTGAGCCAAACATTTAATTATGAAAACATTAATCATAGCATTGTGCATTAACAGTGCACCAATTAACACCCCAACATCATTATTCCCCCCCTCCACTTCTATCTCCACCATAACGGTAGGTAGAACTAGACCCACAACAAACACACTTGATAACGTCAGATTAGGGGACAGTCATTCCACGCCATGAGCCACGGCTTGTATCACCCGTTGTCAACAGCAGTAAGCATGTAAAATCTGCTGTATTCTATGTGCTCTTTTTTGTTCCGCCACAGACCCATTGGTCTAAACAGTGTAGCCCGCTTTCAACTTGGGGCCCCCATCCGTAAACATTGCGATGTAGAATGCCCATTACTGGTGCCATTGCACTGGCCAAGCACCCCACCCCCTGTGGATTAGCAAAGGTGTCTGATTGGGTAGACAAATACTTTTCTGGCCAGGTTATTAGGGCGCTGGGCCGTTAACCTTCTACTCCTCGCCTTTGATAAACAGGTTGTGTGGCCCCCAGGGTATGAAATATGTTTTTAATTATAATCCAGAGTACTTACTCGGGTTTGGATAACTACTTATGTAGCCCTGTGACTTGCTGCTCCTGCTCTACGTGCAAACTCCTCGCGCATCCAGACAGTGGTTGAGCTCCTGAGGCGATGTGAAAAAATGAGTGCGCCCGTCTGCTTGAACGAGGCCGGGTGCACTGAGGTGATTCTTGCCGCTTTGGAAGCCTGCTCGCAGACGCTGCACCTCCATCTAATAGTCTGCGTAGATGGAGATCGTGGCATCCCGGCATCGCAAAGGACCCTGTACTTGTGCCAGGTCCCAGGCGTTTAGCAGCTTTAAAATCAGAGGCCTTGGTGGTGCGCCCGGGGTTGACTGTCTGGAGGGGATCCGATGGGCCCTCTCGACCACGAAGGAATTGGAAAGTTGCTCCGCACTGAAAGTCTCCCTCAGCCAGGTCTCAACAGAGGCTTCGGCCGAGGTTCCCTCTGCCTGCTCTGGGAAGCCTATAAACTGTATATTACATAGTAACATAGTAACATAGTAAGTAAGGTTGGAAAAAGACACATGTCCATCGAGTTCAACCTTTTTTTTTTTTTTTTTTTTTATTAACTACCTATCTGCCAGTTGATCCAGAGGAAGGCAAAAAACCCATCTGAAGCCTCTCCAATTTGCCTTAGAGGGGGACAAATTCCTTCCTGACTCCAAAATGGCAATCGGACTAGTCCCTGGATCAACTTGTACTATGAGCTATCTCCCATATCCCTGTATTCCCTTACTTGCTAAACACCATCCAACCCCTTCTTAAAGCTATCTAATGTATCAGCCTGTACCACTGATTCAGGGAGAGAATTCCACATCTTCACAGCTCTCACTGTAAAAAACCCCTTCCGAATATTTAGGCGGAACCTCTTTTCGTCTAACTTTTATTACTCCGGCGCAGCCGGTTCTCCAGATCGTCAGACTTCCTTTGACACTCTTCTATGATTTTCTTCACTGCGCGGTATTGCTCTGGCAGTTTCCTGCAGGAGTCTTCCAGCGTGCTTATTTGGAACTCGACTGCCGTCGTCCTCTCCGGTAGCTTTTGCATGTCATGCTTTATTATCGACAGGTCTATTTTTATCTCATCGGTTTTTGTAATCATAAGCATTTTACATGCCTCATTCGCCGATCTTATCTCCTTCATTATATCCCGCAGTGTCGGTTCTGACGCAGGTTCTTGTGATTCTAGAGACTGAACGCTACTGGCGCAGGGTTGCTCATCTGCGTCGCTTGTACACGGGTTAGGGCCTTTAACCTTTTGGGCCTTGCCGTCGCCATCTTGTGGAGTCTAGCGGGCAAATTTTTCCAGAAGAGTGGCTGCCTCAGATGTGCGTTTATGCGCCTGTTGCTGACCCATTAGTTCTCTCTGTGACTCCTCTATTGTATACACTGAAAAAAAGAACTGATTTAGCACATTTGCCTTTTCTGTATCTGTTACAACCATACTGGTACCATTATTAGGAGCAACACTCTCAACCTGCATCTTTTTAATTAATACACTTAAAAAACTTTTTGGGGGTAGTTTCTGCTGCAATGTGCTCCTCATTTGCTTTTTACAACATTTATTATAGCGTTTATATTCATTAAATGCAGCTTCAGTCCCAACAGACTTTTTTTTTTTTTAAATACCTTTCTCTTCTTTCCTATTAACTTCTTTACTTCTATGTTAAGCCAGATAGGGTGGTTCTCAGTGCTTCTACATTTACTCCTGTATCTTAATAAGATCTTCCAGTGAAGCCACATATCTAAGCAGAGGTGTCAGAAAATACAAAGCGATTGTTGCATGTAATGGGTACTAGGCATCGGTACCCATTCTTGTAGTCATTCTCTCCAAAATACCACACACAGTTAACACAAACACACCCTCTTTTACATGGTAGGGATGACAATATGGTCTCTCATTTTTAATGACATGTTGTGGCAGGGCTGGAACTAGTGGAATTTAGTAATCAGCCCTGTAAATGATTTTTAGCAGATTTAAAGTACAAGGATCCCTTTTATGAAAAGGTCCCGTATCAGGAAAACCCCAGATCTCATGCATTCTGGATAATGGGTCTCATACCTGTATTTATCAATTCTGTTCTGGTACTGGTAACCAGGATAACATGTATCAACATGTATCAACATTTAGAACATTTAGGGGAGTTTTTTCTACCTTGAATAAACTCGAATGGTTTCTAATTTAAGAAAAAGCTAGAATGGAAGAAGCTTGAATCAGCGAATCAGTTGGGGTTAACAAACCAAAAACTTGAATTAATCAAGTTTTGAGCAGGAAAAGACTCGAATTGCTCGAATTGATGGAGTTTTCGGACAAAACCCTCTGAAGAAAAACTCATGAAAGCTATTAACATCTTCAAATGGTTCAAGGGACCTCTGCTATTGACTCTTACATGACTCAACAGGTTTTAGATGATATATTTCAGATTTCAGTTATTTCCGGGTTGTGGGTATAATAAATCTGGAAAACTTTTTTTAAAATTTTTTTTTTTAAATTCTGACCTAAAAAATTACCTTGGAAGCTTGTTTGTCATAGAAATTATTATAATTATGGGGTTGCATGTAGGAAAATCTTAACTGTAATGCTTTGCATAATAACAGTGTGAGACATGATCATTTATCTGAAATAATTATACCTTACCCGACCTGGAGTCCCCAAGAGTCTTCTGACCTGGTTAAATATATAACCTTGGGTGCATATAAGAATCATTATGGAGATAAGATCATTGACAAAGCAATTTATTAATTCTGCTTCAATTCTATTGATCACTTCATTTAAGATTTTCTACCAAGCATTGATTGTGGAACAACAAATCTGAAGAGTGGGTCTTCATTGAGTGTAAGTTTTTGACCTTTAATTATAACTTAATCCCATGTTTGGTTAAGTTTTAATCCTAAATAGATCAGATCAACATAATTTACAGGTCTAAGGGAAATGGTGTAAGCAAGTTCCTGGCACTTTTGGTATTATTACTACTATTTGTATATTTAGTTGCTTCATAAGGCTGTATTAATTCCCATATTACTTGTTTTGGAATTCCCAAAACGATGTGCTTGTCAGGTAATGGGCACTTAGAAACATGGTAGCTCACAGCTCCTTAAATGCCCAAAATTGCACTGTGTGTGATGAGAGGGCCCATTGTTAATAATAACTAACACTTATAATGTGATCTTCCTCTGTATTTGCTCAATGCTGATATCAGGCAAGTATTGGGCTATAGCTCACATGACATTCTGATTCCTAGCACTGATCAGAACAATTGGCAGTTTCTCATTCCACTACTAGTGTGGGTTCAGCCGATCTGCAGAGTATCAGTGATTTCATGTGCCGTGACCCTGGTACATGGCCTTCAAGAAAGTTTGAATACAGTAATAGGGTAATGCCAAAAATAGAATTTTGGCCTGGAAATATGCAGGCTGAGATTCTGCTCCAACAAAGAGAAACCGTCCCTTTTCTTGCCTGCACTTGTAACACAGGCACATGTGGAGGATTTCAGCACTGAAATGCATACTCACTCGTTTTGGAGCTGAAATCTGCTGTGTGGGGCATTAGCCAAACCAACAAATACGAAAACTGGAATAAATAATATTGTATTTAATTAGATGACCATAGGCAAAATAGATGATTGATAGATTGATAGATAATAGATAGATAGATGACAGATAGAAAAATAATGTTATATTTTTGTTCACTGTAATAATAGATCTATAGATGACAGATAGATATATGACAGATAGATAGATAGATGGATAGATGACAGCTAGAAAGATAATGTTTCTATTTTTGTTCACTGTAATAATAAAACAGTAGCTTGTACTTGATGGTAACTAAGCTGATGGATCAGTATTCCTGGCAAAACAATCTTATTGGGTTTAGTTCATGTTTAACTGTTCTTTAGCAGACTTAAGGTATGGTGATCCAAACTACAAAAAGATCACTAATCCAGAAAAAATCAGGTCTCAAGATCATATACCTGTACTGCTAAGAGGTTTTAGATAAGCGGTCCTATTTATATATACAGTCCTACTTATATAAACACATACAGTACACGCTTGCCATTGGCCTGTGCCCTACTACTATGAAATATGAACAGATTTTTTTCAACAACTATACAGTAAATAAAAATAATACTTGACCATTATAGATTAAATATATAAATATTATTATATTTATTTCTTTATTTATTTTCTTTATTTATGATATAAATAAAGAAAAAAATAAAATCTACTATTTTTCAAGAATAAGTCCCTTTTTACCTTTTTTAACATACAACACTTTCATTTAATCCAAATACCATATTATTTTTTGTGATCATTTTGTACGGTTGTATGTATGATTTGTTTGCTATTGAAGTCACGGTGTATTTTGTACTTTGTTGCTATTCCTATTGCTATTCCCACTTACACTGCTCTATGGCCAACTGTGAAACACTAGCACACACATACGTACAACAGTAATACACACATCTGACACACAGAGCTATACACAAGGAAAGAGATACACATATGTACACACATACAGACACCTTCTCACATACAGAGTGACACAAAAGCATTCTCCATTTCTCCCTGTTGTCATTTTTTTACCCCTTTCTAATTTTCTTTCAAATCCTTTCACAGTAAAGGGAGAACACTTCCCTGGAATGATTGTTTATCTTTTCGTTTGCAGGTTTCCAAACAGATCCCCTGCGTTCATGCGGAATATGTATTTCTTTTCCATCTTTACTTGCCATCTGATCTTGTTACTAATGAGGTATAAGGCTGGAGTGGGGGAAGCTTTATTAGAAGGGTGCAAACTGGTCAGCGGAGATGTGATTGGTTATTCTGTGGCTGGAGATATAACATTAGGGGGGCTCTTTTCAGTTCACACAGATGTGTATCACCATGTCATTAATTTTAGGGAAAAGCCTCAACCTCTTCAGTGCAACAGGTAGGCTTTCATTTTATCATTTTGTACTTGAATACATTTATTGCATCAATAGAACAAATAATTGTCATACAATTGATATATATGCATTTCCTATGTAGACTAGCCAGTGTCCCTGATATTCTTCTTTAGCAGATATACAGTATGTTCTTCTCTTGGCTTTTCTTCCTTCTACCCTATTCATATAACTTTGCTTTCCTCTGTATATTAAAGAATGGGATCTAATATAACTGAGATAACTTTATCTTTAATTATTGTTTGTTATCTTTGTATAGCAATGTATTATGTGTCTTGTGTTGATATACTGCGACATAACTGCAAGTGATGGTGAAACCTTCATCGAGTTTAGGCTCCTTGAATTCTCTTTTAAGCTTTGACACATTTTTCCTTTTGATTAGATTCCATCTCAGATATTATCGCTTCTTCCTTGCGATGGTGTACACTATAATAGAAATTAATGCATCTGATGATCTTCTTCCCAATGTAACACTGGGCTTCAAACTCTATGATTCTTGTTACAATGAGGTTCGATCATTAATGGGAGCTGAATGGATTTTGTCAGGGAAGGAAAACGTGGTTCCCAATTTTAACTGCAACAATGACGTTATGCCGTTGGCTATTCTTGGTGATTTGCCCACTAAGGCTTCAATACCTTTAGCCAGGATCATGGGATTGACCAGATATCCACAGGTACAATATATATATAACATAATCAGAAATGACAAAGATACTCTTTTCAATGTTGCTGTACAGTTAGGTGATCAAATAAGAAACAGTGGGGGGTCATTTATCAACATTGGGCAAATTTGCCCATGGGCAGTTACCCATGGCAACTAATCAAATTTTTTCATTTAATGTTCTATCTGCAGCTGCCTGAAAAAAGCCAAACACTGATTGGTTGCTATGGTTTACTGCCCACAGACAAATTTGCCCAGTGTTGATAAATGAGCCCCAGCGAGTGCATCCTACCAGAACCTTTATCCTTCCAGAAACCTTTAGTATTCAAGTCTCAGGTATAACACAGTGCTATGCAAGGCTGTCTTTACAAAATATAAGACCATAGGCAAGTCTGTAAAGTTGGGCCTACAAAAAATATAGAAAGAAACAAACTTTTTGTACAGTTCTTTAGCCATGCCATGAAGCATGTGAATTTATATTAAAGGGACACGGTTGTAGTATGCCTCAGCCTTGCACCAAAAAGAACAGTAGTTGTATGGTTCTCCAGGCTGCAGATATTATATAATTATTGACCCACTAAAGGCAAATATGCTGTGAACCAACAATTTCCATCTCTGTCACGTCTTGTATATTTCACCCCCAAACTATGACTTGCTTAAATACACTCTTTATGGGCAGGCCCAGAATGTAGATTGTGTCAAATGCCAGAGGAGCTACTATAAGATATAGACAGTCTATTAAGTGGGCTGGCTGTTTGGGCCTCTGTGTACTTGAACTGTCTGGTCCTATTTTGAATCCCAGTCCAGCAGAGCCTAGGCAACCTGGCCGGTCGCAGCGGCAGCTGGCCGCACGCATGCGCAAAATGGTGATCACCCCCAAGTGTTTGTATTTACTTACCTGAAACCCCGGGCCAGTGCTCCTATCAGCAGAAAACTGGACCGGCCCAGGGCTATACCAGTGAGCATCACGGAGCGATCCTCTTCTGTCTTCCTCTTTCCTTTGCGTGGCTGCGCATGCGCAGTAGAAAAGCCAAACTTTAACTAAAAAGTTGGCTATTTCATTCAACTGTGCATGCGCTTGCCCCAGGAAATATGAGGAAAGAAGATGATGGAAGAGGATCAATCCGTGGTGCTCACTGGTATAACCCGGGCTGGTGCAGTTTTCTGCTGATAGGAGCACCTGCCCGGGGTTTCAGGTAAGTCAATACAATCACTTGAGGTGCCTAACATTTGGCACCCCCAAGTGGAAGAAGACTTTCCTTCTCCTTTAACACTAGAGATGCCAGTAATGACTGCAGAAAATACATAATTAGCTTTATCCTCAGGCATGCCAATAATCACTGTAGATTTAAAAAAGGAGCAAAATTTGGGATTCCTTCTATACAATGCCTAGTGTTTGTACTTGCTATAGTAATATATACAGTACCAATATCAACCTTTCTGCAGTCAATTTCAGTAGTCATATTAAAGTGCAAATTAAAACACAATATATATATACACATGACCATACCAAATAAATAGCCATGGAATTAATAAATGTCACCTATTGGTGGACCTCTTCCATTTGCCCCTCAAATATTAAGTCATCATGCCAGTAATCACTGCAGAAAATGAATAGTCAGCTTTAACGGCAAAAATGCCAATTGGGTACTGTGTGTTTAAACTCTTTGTTTAGACTCTTTGTGAAATGACATTCCTGTATTTTGGAGCTTTGTTGATAATGGGCTTCCCCATTAAATCATACATCATACACCATTCGTTGATGCTGCATCTGAATAATTGAACAGCTAAATGTTGTGACTTTAAGAAAAGACTTTGCAATAGACAGAAACATTGAATGCGACTTTTACTTATTATTTTTTGTTTTGCCAATAACATCACTTTCTTCCATCCTATCTCTTGGTCTTACAATATATTTATTTCTTTGTGATCTATGTTCTGTTATTGTATAATCTGTTAATTACTATACCACTCTAAATTCCTGTTCTATTACGTTTTTATCAAATTAAATTATAGTACAGTCTGACTAGTAATATATTTCTGTGGTATAAAGAACAAGCATCCTTATAACTAATGTCAACTAATATCATTACAGGTTAGCTATGGTTCAGTTCACCCTTCACTGAGTGATAAAACACAGTTCCCGTCCTTCCTCAGAACCATCCATAATGCTAACTATGAGGTTTTTGCACTTGCTCAGTTGCTGAAGTACTTTAACTGGACCTGGGTGGGTATCATATACTCAGACAATGACTTGGGAAGATCAGGGGCTCAGCTGGTAACTCGAGAGATTGAGAAGAATGGTGGATGTGTTGCATTTCATGAGATACTTCCTTTAGTCAACTTCATGGAATCTATTTACCGTATGATTGATGTCATCCAGAATTCCAGAGCAAAAGTAATCATTGCATATTGCACTATAGAAAGCTTTATTCCATTAATTGAGGAGGCATCACTTCATAATATCACTGACAAGGTATGGCTGGGCACGACCAGTTGGACCATATCATCTGACTTCCCTAGAAAAGAATTCCTAACCACCTTAAATGGAAGTCTTGGAATAGCAGTTCAAAATGGGAAAATTCCTGGATTTAAGGAGTTTCTTTATAGCCTTCACCCATCCATTTCTTTAGATGATCTTCTAATAAAGACATTTTGGGAGAATGCATTTCAGTGTGTTTGGCCAGTTAATAATACCTATAATAATTCATCTCCAGCACTGCTTAGAGAAGATATTGTTTGGTGCACAGGAAAGGAGAGAGTGGACAGTATTGATCCTGAAGTATTTGATGTGGACAAGTTTAGATTTACACACAAAGTGCATAATGCAGTCCTCACAGTAGCACATGCTTTGCACCAGATGAAAAACTGTGCTCCAGGGAAAGGGCCATTCAAGAATGGATCATGTGCTGATATTTATAATCATCAACATTGGCAGGTACAGTATATCTAGCCAATGTCCTCCACTGAGATGGGATGAATGTCCTCCACTGACCTTGTACAATATATATGGCCATAGAGTTGGTCCTTCGGGACTTCTCATATGCAGATAATATACTGTAGTTCTGTAATGAGAGAGGTTTTTGTATATATACAATGGTTGTTCTGGTTAATAGTTTAATAAAGTTTTTTACAAAACAGCCTTATAGTAAGGAACTGTTGAACTTTAGAAATACTACATATATCATAGTTGTGTACAAAAACAGCCATGTATAAAGGTACTGTTGAACTCAATTATGTAATGTGCTGACTTCTGCTGGTTCTCAATATGTAAATGTCTTCTGGAAGATCTCATAGAAGCTTCCTTTATTATAGCCGGGGCAGAATATGTACTCAAACACTTAGAGCTGATAAGATCTCTGCTTCAGGTGTGCTCAGTGTCAGACTGGCCCACCAGGATACCAGGAAAACTCCCGGTGGGCCCAGGTGTCAGTTGGCCCTCATGCTGCTAAACATTTAGCCTATTTCATGGCAATTCCCTATTTCTAATAAATTTCCCTATTTCTAACAAAGAGAACAAATAGATGGAATAATAGATTATAGTATGTAAAGAAATGAGACTAGGAGAATAGAAGTTGAATGAGGAGAGGAAAAATAATAGTTCTGAGAGCTGGCCCCTGGCCTAATGTTTTTGGGTGGGCCCCTGGTGTCTCAGTCTGACACTGGGTGTGCTTGTTGGAAACCTGTCTGGTTCCTGATGAGCGTATGGGAAGCAAGATCTGTTGTTGACCAAGTGGTTTAATAAGGATATGAGCTTATTTTTTATTAGATCATATAAAAACAGGGGTCCCCATTCTGTTGGCTGAGATCTCTTCTGTGGAGCATACACGTGTGCCTCCCAAAAGCCCTTGTGCACTGTTTGGGGCTTCTCTGCCGATTGAATTGGGATCTCCTAGTCACTTGGTACAGATGATGATGCCTCTTTGACTCAAATGGTGATATAGTCATAATTCTTTTACTTAATTATTCGTAATAAAGTTTTGTTTAGCATACTACATGTGGTGTGTAAATTATTTCCGAGAGACTCTTTTTTTCCAAAGGAAGTACTTTACATTAGCTCCTATGTAGCTGCTCTAAAGATTTAAAGTGCTTTTCGTGAGTGCAATCACTCAAGGGCCATAAACAGCCAGCAATTCTAGCCTTAAGTACACAAGTAAAATGTAATTGCATTAAAGATGAGATCTGACAATACTAAATAATGACAATGATGTTCAGATCAAAAATCAAGGCTTCTTGAATCAGTGGTTGATGGGACCTGTTCAACATTCAGCCCATCACAAACTTAAATTTATTTTCCAAACCTGGGTTTGCATGCAGAAATTGAGGCTACATCATAAAATTAAAGTATTGAGTGAAAATTTAACTAATTGGGGATTTTCAGGAATCCGTACCTCTAAATGAAACATCCAGAAAATGAATGACTCGCTACAAACTCTACACCCCCCAGCATCCCAGTGACTCTCAACTGTTGTCTCTAAATGCTCACATTCATTTCAGAAACGATAATAATAATAATATGTTGAGTTCAGAAGAGGTTATCACATACTGACATAAATTCTATCCAAAACCCAATTTATTTTGATTTACAATGAAAACCCACATGAACAAACAATAATGGAGGCTTGTAATATTTCTCTTTCTATTTCCCTTTTAGCTACTTTATTACATAAAACATGTTAAGTTTAATAACACTGCAGGAGATGAAATATATTTTGATGCAAATGGGGATGTTCCTCTCTATCTGGACATCTTGAATTGGCAGATGTTCCCTAATGGAAGCAATCAGTATGTTGACATTGGTGACTTTGATGCACGTGCTCCAAAAGGCCAAGAGCTCAAGATACTGGACAACAAGATTTTATGGAATGTTGGGCGTGATAAAGTAAGCTCTATTGCACATTTTAAATTATTTGAAATAATTTTTGCACAAAAATATCATAATGTATGTCACATACATGAAAGATCTTAATTTTTGTCCCAAAAATAAATACTAAAAATGAGCGGTAAGCTATTGTCCCATGTAGCTTTTTCCTTGGTGTATTTCAAACCCCCACTCATGCCTCCAGTCATCGAGAGGAACAGAAAATACCTTTCAACACACTGCCCCAGAAACGTAAAAATTAAACATAAACATTCCCATTCATGGAGTAGTGAGTATTGGGTGTTTCTCCATTGGCTGAAATTCAAAGCTATAAGTCGTTTTAGCCTTATTTTTAATAAAATAATGATGCTAAATCTGACCTTCCTTCTTCAGTCTTTGAGCATGAATATAAGAGATAAAACGGAAGAAAGGGAAGTAAATTACAAAGGAAATATGATTATTAGAATCTTCACCTGAAAATGGATGGCTAAATATTGGGTTTTGTATTTATTGTAATTGAGTGTTCAATAAATGTAATTTATTTTTAACACACCATTCTTCAGATCCCTGTCTCAGTCTGCAGTGACCCTTGTCCAAGAGGCCACAGAAGAGCCACCATTCAAGGACAAAAGATCTGCTGCTTTGATTGTCTGCCATGTTCTGAAGGAGAGATCCTCAACCCAAAAGGTTTACAATATTAACATTATATTGCCATTGGGAGAGAGCCCAGCAACTATCCAGTAACGTTTAGGGATGCACCGAATCCACTATTTTGGTTTTGGCCAAACCCCCGAATCCTTCGCGAAAGATACTAGGGATGCAGGATTCGGTTCGGGATTTGGCCAGGATTCGGACTTTTTCAGCAGGATTCGGATTCGGCCGAATCCTTCTGCCCGGCCGAACCGAATCCGCATATGCAAATTAGGGGTGGAAAGGGGAAAATATTTTTTATTTCCTTGTATTGTGACAAAAAGTCATGCGATTTCGCTCCCCATCCCTAATTTACATATGCAAATTAGGATTCGGATTCGGTTCGGCCGGGCAGAAGGATTAGGCCGAATCCTGCTGAAAAAGGGCGAATCCTGGCCGAATCCCGAACCGAATCCTGGATTCAGTGCATCCCTAGTAACATGTCTCCACTTAAAAATTCAACTAAAGTTTGGTTTTTACCATTCCTATTTTGGCACAGGGGTTTTGTTCTGTTTCCCACAAACTATACCAGCAGTATTATTCAAGATTCCATTGATGTAGCAAACTAGGATGTTGAGAAACAGGACAGTCAGAGGATACTTTTGGCCTTTAGTTTCTATTTAATATAGACTGGGAATGTCCATGGGATGCTGGAGGGTGTCCATTGCCTTTGATATTCTCAAAAATGTCATCTTCTCTGGAGATAATGCACTAAAGCTAATATGCTGCATTAACATTGTCTTATGTTAATCATGTCAAATACAGTAAAAACTGTTGAAAGAATATATTAGAAAAATGTTACACTGCGATGCTAGAGAAATTATCTTTTGATACATTGCCCCTATAGAATATAAGATGCAGATATTGATAACACGTCTAGTCTGTGTTGCTCTTGATTACATATGAACACTTAGCTTTTATATGAAGGTAATTATTGTCTTTTCCCAATGTTTCTTGTTGTTCCAGATGACAGTGAATGTCTAAAATGCCCAGAAGATGAATGGCCTGATGTCGTGAAAGAAAAGTGCCTTCCAAAACCAATTCAGTTCCTTTCTTATGATGAGACGTTGGGTTCCGCTCTTGCCTGTATTTCAGTCTTGTTTTGTCTGCTTACGTTTTCTGTCTTCTGCCTGTTCATAGTTAAACGGAAGACTCCCATAGTAAAAGCAAATAACAGAGAGCTCAGTTACCTACTTCTCATCTCCCTCATGTTTGGCTTCCTGTGTTCCTTGCCATTCATTGGTAGACCCAACCTGAAGACGTGCATGATACGCCAGGTCCTGTTTGCTGTTATTTTTTCATTTTGCATTTCAGTCATCCTAGCAAAGACTGTGACTGTTATAATGATATTTAATGCCACAAATCCAGACAGTAAACTGAAAAAAATGGTGGGTCTCAGAATACCAATTTATATTGTCCCTGTGTGCACAATGGTTCAGTTAATTCTATGTATTGTTTGGTTGGCCAGGGCAGCTCCATTTGCAGAATTCAATATGGCGGCAGAAATAGGGAAAATAGTGATTGAGTGCAATGAAGGCTCTAGGGTGTTATTTTCATGTGTGCTGGGGTATATGGGTTTGTTGGCAGCTATTAGTCTATTAGTTGCCTTTTTGGCGAGGAAGCTCCCTGACACATTTAATGAGACCAAGTTCATTACATTCAGTATGTTGGTATTTGCCAGTGTTTGGCTGACATTTATACCCGCTTACCTCAGTACCAAGGGGAAACAGATGGTGGCAGTAGAAATCTTTGCTATACTATCCTCAAGTGCTGGACTTCTTGTTTGTATTTTTCTGCCAAAATGTTATATAATATTATTGCATCCAGAAATGAACACCAAACAGTACATCACTGGAAGAAATACCAGGAACCGAGGGACATGAGTACTGCTACTGTTTGCCATAGACATGGTATGGGGCAAAGAGGCTCAACGTTTTTACCCCTGGTTAAGATTTTAAATGCTTGCATGACCCAGTGCACATTGGCAAAGATTCTTATCTTGTGACTCCCACTCCTGCCAAGCGGAGACATCTGCAAGTGCCTATGTATTTTACTATTGCCATTTCACTTTATCAAAATATCAAACTCCTTGAGACGAGTACGTTTTGGGCTTTTATTAGACATGTTAAAAAATAAAGAACAAAGGAAAGAATAAAAAAATATAAAAAATGAGGGCAAAGATTTCTGTACAATTTTATATTTCCACTATATCACATTGATGTGTTTTTTTTTTGGTGTTTAAGTATGACACAGGATAGTTACAATATTTCACCATTTTCAACAATAATATTCATTTCTTTGGGATGCCAAATCCCTCCCACAACCTTTTTGTGTTCCACAGTCCCTTAAACATTTGTTTACTTATTTGTATGCAAGCAAAATAATTTTCTTTGATGACTTCTATAATATAAAAATTTAATTATTGTGTCTTTGTGTCATTTTGATACATATCTGAGATTACTTCTTGTAAAAATTATACTTTCTCTTCTATAAAGTTTCAAGTGGAGGAACTTACTCACTTGAGTCATTAAAGGAGTAGGAGTGGCCTCTTCTCACTTATAGTGGGACATTCACTAAGAATCGTAGTTCGCCACGCTTCGCCGCACTTCGCCAGGCGTATTTTCGCCAGCGCTCCGCAAATTCACTAAAATCCGAAGTTGCGCTCAGGGGTAGCGTAAGGTTACGAAGTTGCGCTAGCGTTGATTCGCCAAGCAAAGCAAAGTTACACTAGCGATGGTTAATTTGCATACGGCACCAAATTCAAATTTCAATGGAAGTATTTGTAGCAGCACGACACACGCCTGGGAAACCTTCAAAACATCAAATAAAATTTTTATTTTGCACTACACATGTGCCCACTGTATAGTTAAGTTGCCATGAGTCAGGAAATGCAGGGGGGAAGGAGGGGAGCCCCAAAAATTTTTTCGATCTTTTTCAGCCTATCACCCATAATAAACAAAACGCCAGCGTTTTTTGGGACTTTGTAAGGAAATTCTTGAGTTAATACTTGAAACGCATGATATGTGAAATGTAGCTTCTTTTACCAATAACATGTCCTTGTGATAATTGTAGCTTCTTTAACAATAACAAGTCTTTGTGATAATTTGAAACAGTGCATTTGTACACAGCTAACTGTCCCCTGAATAAATGACATGAACGTGGGGCCAGATCAGCTGCAGAAAGATTGTAACATTTTACAGTATCTATAAAAGCCAGCTACTTTCTGTATTAGCTGGTCAACCTGCAGCTTACTTCTGTATTGCTTGTCCCCTCGCAGCGAGTATAAAACTTATCACATTCCTCTGAACCCTGAATGGTCATTGGCAGATTTTTCTAACAACTTGGTCCTTCGAGTCGGAAACCAACATCTGTCTTCTCAAACGGGAAACGTGACTGTGGTCACTGCAGAGGGTTAATCATATTCTCTCTGTGGACTGAACCGAAAGACCTCCGACAGCTGTCGTAAAGAGAGGCCTGTTGCACTCGTTTGGGGGAACAGTGACGGTTTCTAAAGAACACAGCGACCAGGGTCACTGGAATCTGGTAACGTATATGTTTTCTTTTTGTTGTTGTTGTTACTAGTTGTCTACTTAGAGGTCCCATCACTAGACTGTTGATATTAAGGTGTTAAGTGGCGTAATCGCCCGCCTTGATAAAGAGACAGGGAGTGATAGTGGGTCCAGTCACCTAGACTGTTGCTACGTAAAGGTCCCGTCACTAGACTGTTGATATTAAGGTGTTAAGTGGCGTAATCGCCCGCCTTCGATAAAGAGACAGGGAGTGATAGTGGGTCCGGTCACCTAGACTGTTGATATTAAGGTGTTAAGTGGCATAATCGCCCGCCTTTGATAAAGAAACAGAGTGACAAGCGGACAAGTCCATAGTCTGTGTGAGAAGACTACAGGAATAACTAACTCCGTGTGCACGTTAAAGATAAAGAGTACTCCGGGGACCGCTGAATTTGTTGTTTGAAAGTGTGTGAAAGAGAGTGTTTGGGAGTCAAAGAGGGAATGGTCAACCCCTCAGACAGGCCATACAGGGCGATACACTGACCGGTGAACGTTTTCGGCAAACGGACTACCTTGCTCCTCAGGTTTTACTTGGCCGAGCTCCAAGCTGTGAGGCCATATCCGTGAGTACTGCTTCACCAGGCGTTTGACTCCACAAAATTGTTTGTCAATTGTTTGTCATCTATACCTACTAACCATGGGAAATAAATGCTGTAAAAGTATCAATGATCTAACTGAGGACGCTCAGTTCATGCGTGATCAGAATCCAAATAATATCAGGTTCTTAAAAGGTAGAAAGAGGATTCTAATTTTAACCCTATATTAGACAAGGAACAGTATAGATTGCTTGTTGGAGAGGTTACTGACGATAAAAAATGTACATTAAAAGTTACCTATAGGTCATGTTTTTTTTTTTTCTCTTTGCTGGGAGGTTTGTTTTTGTAAGTAATTATTAGATGAAGTTTCTAAACCTGACTGTTTTGCCAACCTGACTGTTTTGTCAGCCTGTCAGTTAGAGACTCTAATGCTAACGGCCTCCTGCTGCACAAATATCGCAGCCTCCTCATACAGGAGCATTGGGCATCAGACACGTAATGTAAAAGCATTATGCAAATACGTTATTGTGAAGTTATAAGTTTCTTTCCAATGCAATATTATGAGGAATGTAATAGGAGGGAAAATAAAGAAAGGAATGCCAAGAAAGGCAAGGTACAAGATCAACTATATGTCAGGTAATAAGATAATTAAGGGATTGTGGATTGATATTATTGTAAACTGAAGGAAGTCTTTGACACATATAGTGGTGTGCCTATACCAGATCAGGGCATGGTAAATGATAGTCCTTATGAGCTACAACTAAAAAATGCATTCCTATGAGGATGTCTTTGCAGTTTTGTGAGTCAACATATGGTAGACCACTGGGTAGCCAGTTTGCAAGCAGTCCATGAATATGCCAGACATGCTGAAAGACATCTCCAAAAAACAAAAACAAAAAAAAAACGAGGGTTAAACTATGTGTTTTAGTAGAGGAAGATGTGTATGTGGTAAAGCAGGATAGAGGACGAGATAGGCAGAGAGAAGGGGGGGTTCAGACCCCATTGAGATGACAAGCGAGAAAGGGAAATACTGTAAGTAAAAGACGTAGGAGAAATTAGGTTTTTTCATTGTGAGAAACCGGGGCATTTTCCTAGAGAATGCCGAGCAGAATTGAGCAATGGGGATGACAGGAGCCCCCTTGGGGAGGCATGACTATCTGAGAGTATACATTCCCCTATAAATAACTGAGGATAATTCTTAATATAGAAGACATAGAATGTAGTCTCTTATGTAAGTCGAAACCCCAACTCACACTTGAAGTTGGGGGAAAATCCATTACCTTCCTATGTGACACTGGGGCATGTAGATTCCTTATACACCCCCCTGATGTGCCAACTATCCAAAGAACTGAGGAATTTACTTTTCTAAGAATAGCAGGGGGACAATTAGATAAAGTATACTTGTCCCCACTATTAGCCGTAACTGACCCTGACATTCAACAGACTATTCTTAATCAGTTCATTCTCTCTTCCCATTGTCCATTCAACTTACTGGGAAGGGACATGTTGGTGAGATCAGGAAAGTGCCTTATAACCACCCGGATGGTTAATTGCCTTTGGCGACCATCCGCTTAATAGAATAGCAGCCAACCCGAATCAAATACCAATCAAACCTCTTACACAATCACAAAAGATGAGGAAGCTAGAAAGCTAGAGGGAGAGATAAAGCTGCTAGCAAAGGAGTTAAGTCAGAAAATAGTGAACAGTGAGAAACAACACCAAAAGGAAAAACACCTTAGAGACAATTTATCTTTCAGTGCTGAAAATAGCAGCTCTGATACTGAGGAACAAGCAGTTCCCAGCCCCCCAGCCAAGTTCTACCCCGCCTGTAAATACAAACTAGAGAAGAGGGGTAGAAGCGGGGGCTGCTGCTTCAACACGTCACATTACACACACAGAGTACATTCCATGGGCAGCATCAGATCTTAGAAGGATTTTTCAAGACGTTCCACATCCCCGCACCAATCCACACAAATTTGTACAGGAACTCATGTTTGTCCAACCCTAATTGGACTGATGTTAGTTGTACTCAAACATGTGTGTGGTCCAGGGGCTTACCAACATTTGTTGGTCAAAATGAATTGGGACACTAATCCTGCTGACCCAGCCCAAGTAGGGTTCCGCTTACGTTCTCTGGAAGGTACCAAAGGCACCATTTTTCCAGAAGTTTATTGGGAAACAGTTTTCAAATTTAACCATGATGCTCAAGAGTCTGTTGTCCAGTATGCAACCAGATTTAAAGAGAGGGTCAATGCCTGTGGTGGACCTGCTGTCCTAACAGATGAGGAAAACCTGATGGGAGTTGTTGCATGGTTTAGGACCTACAAGCAGTAAATCAGGCCGTTTTCCAAGATCTCATTAGGAAATGCCAAAGCTGATGCGGCTGCTAAAGCACATTCACATTCAAGCTTTAACTGCATCACCAGACACAAACTTTTTAGATCAAGGGTTACTCAAAGACATGCAAAATAATGTCAGTGAAGCAGAATGCCACAAATGGGTTTCTAAAGGGGCCCAACTTAAACAGGGCATATATTATTGCCCCAAAAGGAAAACCAATACTTCCTACTACACTCTTTCACTATGTTGCCATTTTGAGTCATGGGCAAAGCCATGTCTCAACAGGAGGAATGGTAAATAACATACTCATTTTAGATTTTAGATCTGCATGGATTTTATCAAACTCAATAGATGGGAGAACAAGAAATGTTGCCTTGTAATTATAAATGCCTTTTTCAGATCATCGAGGAAGAGGCAGACCAAAGTTTGGCGGAACATGTGCAGAATATTAAATAAACAAGAGCTTACTCCAAATTCTCTTCCAGATACCGGAGAGCCCATCCCAATAGAACTTGTGAAGCCTGGAGGCTACATGTGGGTAAAGGTAATAAAAATGAAGAATTGGTCGACTCCATTGTGGGAAGGGCCTTATCAGGTGAAATCGCAGAAAGAGTGTCCTGGGTACACTCCAGTCATTGTAAACTAGTAAAAGAACTAGGGCAAGTAGCTAGGGAACCCAAATAGTCCTTTGGATACAGTCTGACTACAAAGGGGGTTCTCTCCACTAGGGAGGGGGTCGTCTCAACGTCAGTGAAGAACCATGGGACTATTTGGGAGCAGCAGCAGAAGTAGGGAAAGAGTAGAACAATATGATACCTGGACACCATTCTCAAGGTGGGGTTGTGCAGGCATGTTAGAACTAATAATGTTTTTCATCTTATTCCCTTGGCTTTTCTTCCCCTTATAACATAATGCCACCAACCACAATAATACACCCAAGAAATAGGACTCCCCAGAGTGTAGGTACAACAGGCAGACAGGATTGGGGACTACCTCCCAAGGATTATTCATATCCACCGTGGAGCAAACCTCTAGACATTACCATTATCGAAAGAACCACTACCACAGTTGAATTTGATGCCAGTGAATTCAGAGTGATTCCTTAGAGACTGCTAGGTCCTTTGCCTGGGAAAATAAGTATATGTGCATCATTGTACCCCCCAACCCCCGGACTAAAGCCCTGCCCAGATTGGTCCACAGTCTGGTGGAGTACAGATCCACAAGGGTGGGAGATAGCACCATGGGTAGGAGACTTAAAGAAATTCATGCAGCAGCAGATTTCCATAATAAAGAAAGCCCCATCTGCTTACTGCACGATCAAGTCATGTAACCCACTGCTCCAAACCATTAAAAATCCACATCCCAGAGACCAAAAACTTTTTGGTCTCGGGATTACCATCACAGGAACAGACCCCATGGGATTAATTAATGTAACCATAGATAGGGCAAAGGCCATAAAGAGAGATTCCACAACCCCATTCCTCAAAGAAAAGATCTCTATCTCTGGTTTTCTGAGCCCAGGCTCTGAAGGGAGGGTGACTTACTTACTTACCCAATCTCACCCTTGAAAAAGCTTTTGGAATAGAGACAGGTGTCCCCGAGGGGAACAAATGGTTAAAATATGTCCCAAACATGTCCCCCCGCTCAGGGAAAGATAACTGATTCGCTTGCGCAAAAGCACGGCCAGCCATTGGTACGGTGCCATTCCCGCTAAACCCTGATAATGACTTAGAAGGGTTGTAGTGTGTGCTTAAGTTATATACTCAAAAGCAACCCGCAAACGGTACCACCCTGTCCTTTCTCTGCCCTGCTAGATTTGCCACCTTCCATTACAGTATATGCAGGTAACCATACCTGTTTCCATAGTCAAGGGCGTGGTCAGAAATTACTGGCAATGCCAGCCTCCTTTTGTGCCCGAAATAAAGTTCTGACACAGAATGACACCACATTTAAAAACAATGGTTCCAGGACCACCGTAGTGTGTGGGCAGATATATGGTGGTTATGTGGAGACACAAAATTGCGCCCCTTACTTCCAAGTCTCTGGAGTGGGAGCTGCTGTTTAGTACAACTGATATTGCCTTTCTATGCTTTTCCCATAACCTCTATTCCGCAGGTACCAAGATTGGAAATGATTCACCGCTCCAAATGAGAAGTCCGACTTAAAGGGTCTTTCGACAATCATGTATACATTGATGATATAGAAGTACCCTGAGGAGTCCCAGATGAATATAAGGCCAGAAATCAAATCACCGCTGGTTTTGAATCCTTCCTCGCCTGGTGGGCAACTATAAACAAGAACGTCGATTGGATCAACTGCAACCAACAGAGATTTGTCAACTTTACCCGTGATGGATTTAAAGGTATAGCAAGTCAACTAGAAGCCACCTCCTTGGTTGCCTGGCAAAATCATATAGCCTTGGACATGCTTCTTGCCGAGAGAGGTGGCATGTGCAAAATCTTCGGTGACATGTGTTGCACCTTCATCCCAAATAACAAGGCTCCTGATGGGAGTATCACTAAGGCCTTGGAAGGACTGACTATGTTATCTAATGAACTGGCGGAAAACTCTGGGATATCCAACAATTTCACCGACTTTCTTAAGACTTGGTTCAGGAAATGGAGCGGACTTGAATCCAGCGTGATAATTTCAACTGCTATACTTGCAGCTATTTTGGTAACCTGTGGTGCTGTTGCATCCCTTGTATTCGTGGCTTATTGCAACATCTTATCGATACTACTTTTACTAAAACCATGTATACTGCAGCTTCACTCTGCTCTTATGACTATGTGGATAATTATAACACAGATATATGACACGAAGGATGAAAAGCTATGCTAGTCCTGATCACTGATGTTTTTCTGTCACACATAATGCATTTACAAGTATAAAAAGGGTGGAAATGTAAGGAAATTCTTGAGTTAATACTTGAAACGCATGATATGTGAAATGTAGCTTCTTTTACCAATAACATGTCCTTGTGATAATTGTAGCTTCTTTAACAATAACAAGTCTTTGTGATAATTTGAAACAGTGCATTTGTACACAGCTAACTGTCCCCTGAATAAATGACATGAACGTGGGGCCAGATCAGCTGCAGAAAGATTGTAACATTTTACAGTATCTATAAAAGCCAGCTACTTTCTGTATTAGCTGGTCAACCTGCAGCTTACTTCTGTATTGCTTGTCCCCTCGCAGCGAGTATAAAACTTATCACATTCCTCTGAACCCTGAATGGTCATTGGCAGATTTTTCTAACAGACTTAGAAAACATTTTAACTTTTTTTGAAGCAATCCCTATCTACTCGCCTGGTCTGAGGTGACGAAGGAAGTCTAGCGTAAAAGGTAGTGTTCAGAAAAATGCACGCTTTAGTGAATTTGCGTAGTTACGTCCGTTGCACAAATTCGCCAGGCGTAAGGGTGCGAAGTTACGCCAGCGTCCATTAGTGAATTTGCGAAGTAACGAAAATGCCCAATGCTAGCGAATTCACGCTAGCGTTAGGCACTTCAGCGCTTAGTGAATTTGCCCCATAGAGCTTTAGACATAGGTTTTGTGACCAAATAGAAATCCAATTAAATGAAAAATACCATTCACTTACTATTTGAAAAATGATACTGGACTATAGGTTTATAAAAATGGACACTAGAAGTATAAGGAAAATGATACATAAATAAACACCATCATTTCTTACTGCTTCTTTTTCTTTGCTACTATTAAAGGCACAGAATACATCTAAAAACACTTGTGCTAAAAATTAAAACAATAAACAGGACTGTTATAATTACATTCTGCCTTTCGTTTTACTTTTTTTTAAAATCTGTAATTTCCATTATAAAGCACTAATTTGAAAGTTGGGCTATTTTCAATGACCTTACTCCCTCCTCCCTTCCTTTATGAGCAAGGAAAATTGTTCAGAACTCCCTATCTACCTTTGAACAAACAAACTTCTTTGTTCTCTAAGCAGCAGCTTGCGAGCATCTCATTATCAGGGTCTTCTCAGTGGACTGGTAATTCCTTTTATCTGCTCATTTTGAAGTTCTTCTGGTTCAGGTAGTGAAACTGGCCTCATATTCTATGTGCCAGCATGGTTGTATGTGTAACAAATCACGCTAGACTAATTTTATTGTCTTTTAAGAGAAGGTGAGCAGGAACCTCGACTCTGGGATTATTGTTTATAACCTCTTAACAATAATCTGTCCCTTAATTAATATGATTCAGACACAAAATCCTGTAAATTAGAGCATAAATGTCTAAGGAATGTTGCTCATAATATATTTGGGATGGGAAGAATCAGGTTGCAAGATAGTTCCAGGGTCATAAAAGGGAAAAACAAAGTCCAACAGGGCTCTCTTGTTCACGAAGGCATTATATCAACTGCCTCGCAGGGACCCTTTACATTGACCATTACATTGATTTATTTGGATCCCACCTCCAGCTAATGTTTGGCAGTGCAGCACCACAAATGACACAGTTTGGGGAGTGACCCATATATTGAACACAATGTACTATTGAAAAGAGCAGGAATCTCTCCAGTGGTCATGGCTTAAGCATTAGGACTATATATATATATATATATATATATATATATATATATATATATATATATATATATATACTGTATATATATATATATATAGTAGTGTAGTCACTTTAACTCTGACATGTTGTAACACCTAAGAATTTCATGATTAGTGTTGCCACCTATTCCTTCAGCCCTTACTGGAGGGCAGGGGTGAAGCAAAGGCGGGGGTTAGTGATGTTTTTGGGGATGGGCTTGTGATGTTCTTGGAGGCGGGTTTGTGATGTTATTGGGGGCGGGGCTGTGACATTTCAGGGCTGGCAGGGCTCCCTTTAGGAGTCATGTGCATAGACTGGAGGCAGTAGTGCAAGAGTTCTGGATAAAAATACTGTTGCAAGGTGCAGAGTACAGTGTCAGCAGGTGCAGACTTGACCTGTTCTTCCCAGGGTCCAGTTGAGGCCTACATCTGTTGCCACTACCTAAATGAATGAATCTGAATAAATGCAAGTTAGTGAGTGTGGGACAGGGAAACCATAGCATGCCCTGTTGGCCAAACTGTCAGATAGCACTGTTCACTGTTATTTTAATGTTAAATATTAGCTTTTGGGGGAACATGGAAGGGTCGGAAATTATGTCCTTTTAATTATTTGTGTAATTTACAGGAAAATTAAGGTCTGACTCAACTAAAACAGTAAGGATAAGACAGTTAATAACATTTATGCTAATTCTGTGTGAGATTCTAATGGTTATATGGTTTTGGCCCCATTAAACCTTGGCATTACTGGTGACAAGAAGAAGCTTTGAATTATTCCTCCTAGAAAATGATTATAATCATGGGTTAGCATTTAGCAAAATATTATAATCACAGCATACAGCTAATTAATGTACATGAAATAATTATAACTTCCCTTACACTTCCCCAGGAGTCTTTCCAACTTGGTCATATAAACCTTGGACATAAATAGCAATCGTAAGAACATTCACCAAAAAGGGTCACATATGTATTAATTAGTATTCATCACTTCGTTTGGGCTTTTCTAACAAATGATAATCGTGGAGCAGCACGTGTATTGCAGTATAAGTTCTCTCCGTAAATTATAACTTAACCAATATTTTTAGAGTCATTGTTTTAATCTAAATTGAGTTTAATGGAATTTAGAAGTCTAAGGGCAATGCCATAAGGGGTGATTTCTTTGAGTTTCCGTAATGAAGAATTGTAGCTGCGTTAGGCGGGAATTTCTTATTGGGAGGGGGTTAGTTCTCCTTTAAAGGCAGCTGTTAGAATTGATGCAATGGTTGCTGCTGAGAAATGTATATTGTAACAGTTCAGAATCTGCACCTGAATTACTGAGCTGCCAGACTGAGACACCTGAGAAAGGCGAATACGATACCTATTATCCCCAGCCTCTCCACGATTTACGCCCATTGTTTGGAAAAGAGGTCGGCACCTCTCCGATGTAATCAGTAAGAAGTTACCAAACACACGAGGGCAAGTGTAACGGGACGAACCCCTGCATGTTTATTCACGTCAATAATGTAATGTTTTGGGGGCGGACCCCTTCGTCAGACATGAGAAAGGAACATTAAACTTCGGTTTTGGAAAAATGGTAAAAAATAAAACATGCAAAGCAATTGAAAAAAGTCTTTATTTCTGGTGAGCAATCTGAAAACAACTGAACTGAAAAAGTGTTTTCTAGTAGACTAGAAAGGAATAGCATTTAACACTTGGGGGTGCCACAAGTTAGGCACCCCCAAGTGCCTACTTTTACTTACCTGACACTCCGGGCCAGCGTTCCTATCAGCAGAAAACCACACCGGCCAGTGGTTCCTCTAACGACCACCATGTAGAGATCAACTCCCTGCTTCTTCGTGTCTTCTTGCAGTTGCGCATCCACAGTAGAGCGGAAAGCCGGACTTTAACGCAAAAGTTGGCTATTTCTCTCTACTGCGCATGCGTCTGCCCTTGGAAATTTGTAAACCGATGAAGCAGGAAGAGGATCTCTCCGGTGCGATTTTCTGCTGATCTCAGTACCGGCCCAGGGTGTCAGGTAAGTAAAAATAGTCACTTGGGGGTGCCTAACTTTTTGCACCCCAATTGTAAAATGCTATTCCTTCTCCTTTAAGGTATGAGGAACCAAATTATATAAGGGTCCATTATCTGGAAACCAAGCATTCTGGATAACAGTTCCCATGCCTGTACAAAAGAATCCATGGATTGTAATAAATCTGTTTTACAAATAGTCTTTATTATTTCTTCTTAAATTTATTAACCATTCATATCTGAAAAGGTATAAACTATCCTCTATTTTGTACGGATGGCAACTCCTCTTTCAGTTCTTTAAATATAACACTGACATTTATTCAAGTATAGGTATGGGACCTGTTATCTAGAATGCTCGGGACCTGGGGTTTTCCGGATAACGGATCTTTCTGTAATTTGGATCTACATACCTTAAGTCTACTAGAAAATCATTTAAACATTAAACCCAATGGACTGGTTTTGCTTCCAATAAGGATTAATTATATCTTAGTTGGGATCAAGTACAAGCTACTGTTTTATTATTACAGAGAAAAGGGAAATCATTTTTTAAAAATGTGGATAGTTTGGATAAAATGGAGTCCATGGGGGGTGGCCTTGCCGTAATTTGGAGCTTTCTGGATAATGGGGTTCCTTATAATGGATTGAAGTATCAGCAAAATGGAAGAGAATTATTGTTGCAGGTGGGGAGCTTCCCCTTTTATTTTTCACCAATAGTAAATCAACGTTTCGGGGTTTTTTTTCCCCACCCTTCATCAGGATAAACACACAGTGCAAACCAACACATTTTAAAGCCAATTAGACCACACCCACCAACCACATGTTCCCAAAATTCCAGTATGGATCCAAAATGAGGCTTGGTACTCAGTCCAGTTCAAACTATTGTTGGAGTGTCCATTTTGAAGTGTAACAAAAAGTCTTTGCTTAATTAATCCAGACATGGATGTGCGTGTATAGCATACAGTAAACCCAAGAATCACAGTGTAAATATATACAACTCAAAATTATAATGGGGTGAATATAATACTTGGTATATATATATATATATACTCTCTATAGGTACAATTACTCACAGCCAGCAGGGTTTTTTATCATTAGCTCTATCTAATAATCTAATATTATTTCTTTTCTCCCTGTGGTTGGTTTATCTTTAGGATGTAGTGTTTTTGTTGATACTTCAATAATTGACGTGTGCTGACCGTCTAGAGAGTTTTGCACCATCAAGCAGGAATCGGCATAGGAAAGGTGAGAGAGGTGCTGAAATTTTTACGTTTGGTTCCTTATAATGGATCCCATACCTGTACCATAGCCTTGTTTGTGAATATATCCTACATAATACAGGCAAGAGCATTCTTTATTTCTCCTGGCTGTCACTACTTTAACCATTTCTTCTTTTCACAGTAAACTCTTACAATTCTAGTAAAACACTACTAGAATTTCCTTAAATGAGAAGGATCTAGGGGTCTTTGTAGATAACACGTTGTCTAATTCTGGGCAGTGTCATTCTGTGGCTACTAAAGCAAATAAAGTTCTGTCTTGTATAAAAAAGGGCATTAACTCAAGGGATGAAAACATAATTTTGCCTCTTTATAGGTCCCTGGTAAGGCCTCATCTGGAGTATGGGGGCAGTTTTGGACTCCAGTCCTTAAGAGGGATATAAATGAGCTGGAGAGAGTGCAGAGACTCAGTGCAACTAAATTGGTTAGAGGGACGGAAGACTTAAATTATGAGGGTAGACTGTCAAGGTTGGGGTTGTTTTCTCTGGAAAAAAAGGCGCTTGCGAGGGGACATAATTACACTTTACAAGTACATTAGAGGACATTATAGACAAATAGCAGGGGACCTTTTTACCCATAAAGTGGATCACCGTACCAGAGGCCTCCCCTTCAGACTAGAAGAAAAGAACTTTCATTTGAAGCAACGTAGGGGGTTCTTCACAGTCAGGACAGTGAGGTTGTGGAATGCACTGCCGGGTGATGTTGTGATGCTGATTCAGTTAATGACTATAAGAGGGACTTGGATGATTTTTTGGACAGACATAATATCAAAGGCTATTGTGATACTAAGCTCTATAGTTAGTATAGATATGGGTACATAGAATTTTAATTAAAAGTAGGGAGGGGTGTGTGTATGGATGCTGGGTTTTCATTTGGAGGGGTTGAACTTGATGGACTTTGTCTTTTTTCAACCCAATTTAACTATGTAACTATGTAACTACCCCAGAATGATGACTTCTTCTGTCATTTGCAGGTTTCCAAGCAACTCCCCTGAGTTACTACGGAATATGTATTCTATTTTCATCTTTGTTTGCCATGTCAGCTTCTTATTAGTGTTCTTATGGTATAAGGTTGGCGTGGGTGAAACTTTATTAGAAGGATGCAGGCTGATTACTGAAGATGTGATTGGTTATTCTCTGGCTGGAGATATTACATTAGGGGGACTCTTTTCAGTTCACATGAATGCAACTTACCCTTTGATTAACTTTAGGGAAAGGCCTCAGCCTATTCAGTGCAACAGGTAAGATTTCTTTTTTACATTTTGTACTTGAACGCATTTAGTTACATCACAAATAATTGATATACTGGACTCATAGGGGACTATTTATTAAAACAATCAGTTTAGTGCATTTTTAGAGTTTTTTTTTTACCATGATCACAAATGTCTCCCCATTTATTAAAAATCCCAATACAGGCATGGAACCTGTTAACCGGAATGCTCAGGACCCAGGGTATGTTTAGGTAGCTGAGAATGAGTATGGTCTAACAATTTTTTATTAACAGCCTCATGTAGCCATTACACTTCAGCAGGAACTGAACTCTAACACTTAAAGCAGTACAGAAAGTACTTTGTATGCACTGCATGATTCTTGTAAACAGTGACACCTACAGGTCATTTGTACAAACACCACATGTGTATTCCAGATAAGGAATAGTTCTGTAATTTGGATCTTACAGAGCATTTGTTTTAAGATGGGGTCAGTGACCCCCATTTGAAAACTGGAAAGAGAAGAAGGCAAATAATGTAAAAACTACAAAAAAATAAATAATAAAGACCAATTGAAAAATTGCTTAGAATGGGCCATTCTATAACCTACAAAAAATGAACATAAAGGCGACCCACCCCATTAAAAC